>NC_074683.1:47765644-48080644 GCF_029448725.1 Salvelinus fontinalis | reverse complement strand
ACCGAGTGACTAGGACAGGCAAGCACCATACTATTGTGGTGTACTTAATTCTTCCTGCTGCCGCGGATATGGCTGGGACCATGCTTGGGGAAAAGGCCAAAAACTATACAGACAATGACTTCATCAAACAACACTGTTTCACAACGCCTCAGTGACATGGCTGGAGATGTTTTGAAGCAATTACTGCTTTGCATACAAGCCAGTGAATTCTATGCGTTACAGCTGGATGAGTCAACAGACGTGGCGGGCCTGGCACAGCTCCTGGTATATGTCCGTTACGTTTATGGGGGGTCAATTAAGGAAGACATTCTCTTTTGGAAACCAAGACAACAGGAGAGGATATTTTTAAAGTACTGGACAGCTTTGTGACCTCAAATGGACTTTGGTGGTCAAGATGTGTTGGTCTCTACAGTCGTATGAAAAAGTTTGGGCACCCCTCTGAGGCTGCATAATAATTTACTCTGTCGTCACAGAAAATGATCACAGTGGCATGCCATTCATTTTCTAATAAAAGCTGAGAACTGGGGTATTGTCCAGACAAAGATTTTTAGTGTAGCAATATTAAGTTGTATGAAATTAAATCAGATGTGAAAAATAGGCTATGCAAAAATGTGTCATTCTGTTGATTTGAATACCTGTAACTACTTAGCACTGATTAATTGGAACACACAATTGGTTTGGTGAGCTCATTAAGCCTTTAACTTCATAGACAAGTGCATCCAATCATGAGAAAAGGTATTTAATGTGGCCAATTGCAAGTTGTTGTTCTCTTTGACTCTCCTCTGAAGAGTGGCAACATGGGGGCCTCAAAACAACTCTCAAATGACCTGAAAACAAAGATTGTTCAACATTATGGTTTAGAGGAAGGCTACAAAAAGCTATCGCAGAGATTTAAGCTGTCAGTGTCCACTGTGAGGAACATAGTGAGGAAATGGAAGACCACAGGCACAGTTCTTGTTAAGGCCAGAAGTGGCAGGCCAAGTAAAATATCGGAGAGGCAAAGGCGAAGGATGGTGAGAACGGTCCAAAACAGCCCACAGACCACCTCCAAAGACCTACAACATCATCTTGCTGCAGATGGTGTCACTGTGCATCATTCAACAATTCAGTGCACTTTGCACAAGGAGAAGCTGTATGGGAGAGTGATGCGGAAGAAGCCTTTTCTGCACACACGCCACAAACAGTCGCTTGAGGTATGAAAATGCACACTTGGACAAGCCAGCTTCATTTTGTAATAAGGTGCTGTGGACTGATGAAACAAAGATTGAGTTATTTGGTCATAACAAGGGATGTTATGCATGGCGGCAAAAAAACACAGCGTTCCAAGAAAAACACTTGCTACCCACAGTAAAATTTGGTGGGGGTTCCATCATGCTGTGGGGCTGTGTGGCCAGTGCCGGTACTGGGAATCTTGTTAAAGTTGAGGGTCGCATGGATTCCACTCAATATCAGCAGATTCTTGGGAATAATGTTGAAGAATCAGTCACAAAGTTGAAGTTACGCCGGCGCTGGATATTTCAATAAGACAACAACCCAAAACACTGCTCAAAATCTACCCGGGCATTTATGCAGAGGAACAAGTACAATGTTCTGGAATGGCCATCCCAGACCTGAATATCATTGAGAATCTGTGGGATGATTTGAAGCAGGCTGTCCATGCTCGGCAACCATCAAACCTAACTGAACTGGAGATGTTTTGTAAGGAGGAATGGTCCAAAATACCTTCATCCAGAATCCAGACACTCATTAGAGGCTATGGGAAGCATCTAGAGGCTATTATTTTAGCATTAGGAGGCTCTACTAAATATTGATGTGATTTTTCTATTGGGGTGCCCAAATTTATGCACCTGTCTAATTTTGTTTTGATGCATATTGCACATTTTCTGTTAATCCAATAAACCTCATTTCACTACTGAAATATTACTGTGTCCATCAGTTATTTGATAGATCAAAATGAAATTGCTGATCCAAACACCCAATTATTTATAAATGGAAATCATGGAAATTGTCAGGGGTACCCAAACTTTTTCATACGACTGTATATTGATGGCGCAAAAGCCATGACAGGGAGACATAGTGGAGTGGTAACACGGGTGCAAGCAGTTGCTCCCGACGCCACTTGGATACACTGCAGCATCCACCGAGAGGCTCTTGCCAAGGGAATGTCTGACAGCTTGAAAGACGTTTTGGACACTACAGTGAAAATGGTTAACTTTGTTAAAGCAAGGCCCCTGAACTCTCGTGTATTTTCTGCACTATGCAATGATATGGGCTGCGACCATGTAACGCTTTTACAACATACAGAAGTGTGCTGGTTATCAAGGGGCAAAGTATTGACACATTTTTTAAAATTGAGAGACAAGTTGTCTTTACTGACCAATTTTCACTTGTCTGACTGCTTGCATGATGACGAGTTTCTCACACGACTGGCCTATCTGGATGATGTTTTTTCTTGCTTGAATGATCTGAATCCAGGATTACAAGGACACTCCGCACTATATTCAATGTGCAGGGCAACATTGATGCTATAATTTAAAAAGTTGGAGCTCTTCTCTGGCTGCATTAACAAGTACAACACACAGGTCTTTCCATCCATGTATGATTTTTATTGTGTCCAAATGAACAAGATTACGGACAATATAAAATGTGATATAGCGAAGCACCTGAGTGAGCTGGGTGCGCAATTACGCAGGTACTTTCCAGAAATGGACGACACAAACAACTGGATTCGTTATCCCTTTCATGCCCTGCCTCCAGTCCACTTTCTGATATCTGAACAAGAGAGCCTCATTGAAATTGCAACAAGCTGTTCTGTGAAAATTGAATTCAAATCAGAAGCCACTGCCAGATTTCTGGATAGGGCTGCGCTCACAGTATCCTGTCTTGGCAAATTGTGTGGTTAAGACACTAATGCCTTTGCAACCACATACCTATGTGAGAGTGGATTCTCGGCCCACACTAGCATGAAAATTAAATACAGGCACAGACTGTTTGTGGAAAATTTATTAAGACTGAGACTCTCAAATACAACCCAACATTGCAGTTATGTGCATCCTTTCAAGCACACCCTTCTCATTAACCTGTGGTGAGTTATTCACTATTTTTGATGAACAAGTAAGGTTTTATATGTAAGACGGCTAAATAAAGCACAAAATTATTGATTATTATATTATTATTTGTGCCCTGGTCCTATAAGAGCTCTATCACTTCCCACGAGCCGGGTTGTGACAAACTCCCTCATTCATGTTTAATAAATGTATCGTATAGTGTGTGTGTGTGTGGCAGGCTTACGATGGCAAAAAACACAACATTTGAGAGTGCACTGACCCTGGTGCTACAGGGGGTACGCAGCTGGAGGTTGAATGTTTGAAGGGGTACGGGACAGTAAAAAGTTTGGGAACCACTGAGCTTGACTGAAGACTTGTGCTACCTTTCTACAGGCGTTTGAACCAGCCATGCTATAACATACCTGATTCTACTTTCCAGCTGCTTCGCAGGACCTTGATTAGTTGAATCAGGTGTTATAGGGCTGGAGGATAAGCCTGCACACCCAGTAGCTTTTTAGGTGGAAGATTGAAAAAGTCACAGATGGCCAAACAGTGGGAGCCATAAAGAAATGCCTATGGCTTTGTACGCAGCGGCAGGCTTGCATGTATTGGAGTTCTGATGATTGTGTAAAATGTGTGTAATTTTTTTTTGCCTACAGACGTGTCCACTTCTGAGAGTATTCACCACCACTAGTGGCAGGCATCACAGGATGCACGAGTTTGGTAGAGGGAACGTTCCTTCCAGCGAGCTCCAGATTTACACCTGGTAAGACTATCAATCACCAGCTTTTCAGAATAGGCACTAGATTAGACGATGTCGGTCAGAATACCTAAAATCACATTCAGAAGCTGTCCCTCCCCTTTGTTTATGAAACTGTATTTCATTTAATTCAGGTTGAACGCTACGCTGAAAGAGCTCACAAGTCTTGTGAAAGAAGTCTACCCTGAAACCCGGAAAAAAGGCACATGTTTTGGCTTTGCCATAGTCTACATTGAACCTAAGCGACAAGGTTACAGGTAACTGATGATTTTCATTCACAGAACTGCCTTGTAAGATCAATGAAGACACAGAAAACACTTAATATGGTTCCTATTGGTTTGTTTCAGGGTGAAGGAGATAGGCAACACAGTGTCTGAACAGAAGGGTTCAGATGATGCCATGACCTTACAGTCACAGCGATTTTGGATTGGAAACTACCTGAAAATCGCCATCACCCCTCCCAACAGAGCACCCCTTCTACCAGGGCGCATGAGACCCTATTGATACCAGAGGGCCTGTCTGGTTTAAAGGTCCCACAATCGCATAGAAGTTGTATGATAGGAGATCCAGGTTTTTACAGAGTAAAAAAAAAAAAGAATATTCAAATTGTGTTCAAGTACAAATCAATTGTACTAACATGTCCTCCTTTGGTTATGTTTTTGAATTAAAATGTTTAATTTACAATTGGTGTAGTTTGTATGCATTTTATAATTCTGACCTGTAATTTAGCTTGATTGTTGCAAAATCTCTCATTCCTAAACTAAGCCATCATGCTCATAATAATGTATTTATATTATGGAGGTCATATAGATAAAGAGGGATATACATCTATCTATCTAGGTTTTCCACTAGATGTTGGAACATTGTGTGAGGATTTGCTTCTATTCAGCCACAAGAGTATTAGTGAGGTTGGGCGATTAGAACCTGGTTCGCAGTCGGTGTTCCAATTCATACCAAAGCTGTTTGATGAGGTTGAGGTCAGGGCTCTGTGTATGCCAGTCAAGTTCTTCCACATTGATATCTGAACCATGAAAAAACAGCCCCAGACCATTATTCCTCCACCAAACTTTACAGTTGGCAAAATGCATTGGGGCAGGTAGCATTCTCCTGGTGTCCGCCATACCCGGATTCGTCCGTCGGACTGCCAGATGGTGAAGTGTGATTCATCACTCCAGAGAACACATTTCCGGAGTCCAATGGCGGTGAGCTTAAAACCACTCCAGCCGACGCTTGGTATTGAGCATGGTCATCTTAGGCTTGCGTGTGGCTACTCGGCCATGGAAACCCATTTCACGAAGCTCCCGAAGAACAAATATTGTAATGACGTTGCTTCCAGAGGCAGTTTGGAACTCTGTAGTGAGTTGCAACCGAGGACAGACTATTTGTACGCGCTTCAGCACTCGGCAGTCTCGATCTGTGAACTTCTGGCCTACCACTTTGCGGCTGAGCCCTTTTTACTCCGTTTCCGCTTCCCAATAACAGCACTTTCAGTTGACCGGGGAAGCTCTAGCAGGGCAGAAATTTTACGAACTGACTTGTTGGAAAGGTGGAATCCTATGACGGTACCACATTGAAAGTCACCGAGTTCTTCAGTGAAGCCATTCTACTGCCAATGTTTGGAGATGGATATTGCATGTCTGTGTGCTCGATTTTATACACCTGTCAGGAATGGGTGTGGCAGACATAGCCAAATCCACTAATTTGAAGGGGTGTCCACATAATTTAAAAAATATAAACTCAGCAAAAAAAGAAACGTCCTCGCACTGTCAACTGCGTTTATTTTCAGAAAACTTAACGTGTAAATATGTGTATGAACATAACAAGATTCAACAACTGAGATATAAACTGAACAAGTTCCACAGACATGTGACTGACAGAAATTTAATGTGTCCCTGAACAAAGGTGGGGTCAAAATCAAAAGTAACAGTCAGTATCTGGTGTGGCCACAATGATGCATTAAGTACTGCAGTGCATCTCCTCCTCATGGACTGCAACAGATTTGCCAGTTCTTGCTGTGAGATGTTAACGCACTTTTCCACCAAGGCACCTGCAAGTTCCCGGACATTTCTGGGGGGAATGGCCCTAGCCCTCACCCTCCGATCCAACAGGTCCCAGACGTGCTCAATGGGATTGAGATCTGGGCTCTTCGCTGGCCATGGCAGAACTGACATTCCTGTCTTGCAGGAAATCACGCACAGAACGAGCAGTATGGCTGGTGGCATTGTCATGCTGAAAGGTCATATCAGGATGAGCCTGCAGGAAGGGTATCACATGAGGGAGGAGGATGTCTTCCCTGTAACGCACAGCATTGAGATTGCCTGCAATGACAACAAGCTCAGTCCGATGATGCTGTGACCCCAGACCATGACGGATCCAAATCGATCCCGCTCCAGAGTGCAGGCCTCGGTGTAATGCTCATTCCTTCGACAATAAACGCGAATCCGACCATCACCCCTGGTGAGACAAAACCACGACTCGTCAATGAAGAGCACTTTTTTCCAGTCCTGTCTGGTCTAGCGATGGTGGGTTCGTGCCTTTAGGCGACGTTGTTTCCGGTGATGTCTGGTGAGGACCTGCCTTACAACAGGCCTACAAGCCCTCAGTACAGCCTCTCTCAGCCTATTGCGGGCCGTCTAAGCACTGATGGAGGGATTGTGCGTTCCTGGTGTAACTCGGGCAGTTGTTGTTGCCATCCTGTACCTGTCCCACAGGTGTGACGTTCGGTTGGACCGATCCTGTGCAGGTGTTGTTACACGTGGTCTGCCACTGCGAGGACGATCAGCTGTACGTCCTGTCTCCCTGTAGTGCTGTCTTACAGGCGGACTACACCGCTTGGGTCACGTGCATGAGCGTTGCAAAATACATTTAGAAATCTATATTATTCAATTATTGCACCCACTGCTCGCGCGTGCGAACAAGCGTCTGCGTTGCCAAGGGCTAAAATAGAAGTCAGTTCTAGTTCTGAAGTCCTGCCTCTCCTATCTCCTCATTGGTTTATAGAAGCAGGTACCCACGTGCCATCTACTTATTGGTTATACCCACGTGAGTGACTGAAAGATGAAATAGGTCGGTGGTGGTAATGTACGTAATTTATGAAAGTTGCCAGATCTGGGGAGAGTTACCAAAAACCTTTGCAGCATTGAAGGTCCCCAAGAACACAGTGGCCTCCATCATTCTCAAATGGAAGTTTGGAACCACCAAGAATCTCCCTAGAGCTGGCCGCCCAACCAAACTGAGCAATTGGGGGAGAAGGGCCTTGGTCAGGGAGGTGACCAAGAACCTGATGGTAATGCTGACAGAGCTCCAGAATTCATCTGTGGAGATGGGAGAACCTTCCAGAAGGACCAATATCGCTACAGCACTCCGCCAATCAGGCCTTTATGGTAGTGGCCAGATGGAAGACTCTCCTCAGTAAAAGGCACATGATGGCCAGCTTGGACTTTTGGCACCTGAAGGACTCAGACTATTATAAACAAGATTTTCTGGTCTGATGAAACCAAGATTGAACTCTTTGGCCTGAATGCCAAGTGTCACGTCTGGAGGAAACCTGGCACCATCCCTACGGTGAAGCATGGTGGTGGCAGCATCATGCTATGGGGTTGTTCTTCAGCAGCAGGGACTGGGAGACTAGTCAGTATTGAGGGAAAGATGAATGGAGCAGAGAGATCCTTGATGAAGTCCTGAGCACTCTGGGGCAGGTTCTCAGACTGGAGCGAAGGTTCACCTTCCAACAGGACAATGACCCTAAGCACACAGCCAAGACAACGCACGAGTGGCTTCGGGACAAGCCTCTGAATGTCTTTTAGTGACCCAGCCAGAGCCCGGACTTCCCTGGAGACCTGAAAATAGCTGTGCGGTGACGCTCCATATCCAACCTGACAGAGCTTGAGAGGATCTACAGAGAATAAAATAAACTCCCCAAATACAGGTGTGCCAAGCTTGTAGCGTCATATCCAAGAAGACTCAAGGCTGTAATCGCTGCCAAAGGTGCTTCAACAAAGTACTGAGTAAAGGTTATGAATATTTATGTAAAGAAGGTATTTCAGTTTTTTATTTTAACCTGTTTTCGCTTTGTCATTGTGGGGTATTGTGTGTTGATGAGGAAAACAAATAATTGAATCAATTTTATAATAAGGCTGTAATGTAACAACAAAAAGTCAAGGCCTACTCAAAGGATGGTCAGTAAATGGGACCTCACTCAGTAGTGTCGAGTCATTTGGGAGGTTTATGGTAGGGAATGTCATTGTAATTCCAATCAGGTATGCGCCTGTGACAGGATTTTATACATGGCGCTGGTACCTACTCCCTGCACATGCTCCAGCCTCTTCAGCTCAGTCAGACACAGGAAGAACGTGGGGGCTTTGGTGCCTACCCCCGTGATCCTCTTCAGCTCCTCCATCAGAAACCCTGCAGGGCCTGCATTATCACCTGAGGCAACAGAGTCCAAAAATACATTTCTGTGGCACTGTTGATCTTCTGAATGGCCTGGTTGAGACTGGACAGAGGAATCTGTCTCACGTAACTTGGAATACTTCTTGTCACCATGGCCAGACACCACCCTGGAGGGAAGACTTTCTGACACCATGGCCTGACACAGCCCTGAGAGAAGACTGACACCATAGCCAGACACCGCCCTGGAGGGAAGACTTTGGGCCCTGGAGGAATGACAAAAAGAGAGCAGAGTTTTGACTAGTAAATAAATCTATTGGAATTGGTAATGGTGTAACTCTTTTTAGGATATGTTATTAATAAACCTATTCTACTTTCTTGTTGGCATTATTAGAGTTGACCTGTTCTTCCCTGTTGCTGTGTGGAGGATTGAAGGTATGTAGTGTGGCTGAACTACTGCTGTGGGGAGTTTCTTGCTCTGGGAAATGAGCTGTGAGATGAAAGACACAACCCATCATTAGAACCAGTCAGCACAGAAGGTAAAATCACATCTCTCTAAAAGCCCACTTGGTAGTACAGACACTGAAGCCCTTTCACCCCTATCTGTGCACAGGAAAGGCAGTTCCCACATCATCTACTCCACACTGACTTCCACAAGTCTCCAGTGCACTCACCTTAAAAAGGTCCTGTGTGACAGAGCTTAGGTCCGGCATCTCGGGAGTGAATGGCTCGGGGTAATCCCCTCACCCGCAAGGTACCCAGGTTGAATGCCTGGGTGGAACCATCCGGCTCCAGGACCGAGGGGGCTTTACTGCCCCATGCTCTGCTCCCCACGGGCTCCACCACCACCCCTCTACAGTCAGGGAGAGAAGAGACAGCGAGGCAAAATAGATACTCAAACGTAACTATTACTATAAGTAAGCACTCAAGTGACTTTATAGCAGTTTCAGCTTACAAAGGGCAAAGAGTTGCCCAGAAAGGACTCTAGGATTGGCATCTATGGTGTAGATTTTTTCCACTGTACATCCAATGATCGAGATCTCTGGCACATTATTTAACCAGGCATGATTGGCACCTCTATTGGAGGTTGGAAGTTCCAAGTGATCTTGTTCTTCATCTGCCTGTGTGTGTGTCTCACCCTGCAACATGACAGTTACTCACTATATTTGAGTGCAATTTGTAGTTTTGTCTATGGTCCATGCCTCCATAAATACATAAACAGACATGTTGACAGACTGACAGTAATACACATCTTTCTGGTGCTAAGGAGCCTGTTGATGTACGGGATCTCAAATACTGGGACCTCAGTGTGGCTTGGGTCACTCTCTCCCTGCAGAAAAGGGGACGTGGACAGACTTTGATCTTCAGACCTGGGGTGAAATAAAATGTATTCACATGCTTATCACAAACGGACAAAAATGTCACATAAAAATTGTCCCAGGCAGTGTCAACATCGGGAATCAGACTTACTCTATCAATACTATGGTGCAAATCATGTAAGAACGCTTGCTCATCAAACTGTCTAAAATGTATTTTTAAAATATAACAGGGTTTGGCGTTGGTAATTTTTCTATTTCTAACACAAGCTTTTGCACAGCGATCACTCACATCATTACAGAATATCCCAGTCGATGTGTATTTGTGAGGGCTATTCGTTAGAATGGCCAATAGTGTTAATTTTTTAGGTGCTCTGGGATTCGGTCTTGTAGGAGCATTAATTAATTGTGCGAGAGTCACACAGTTCTGTAAAAGAGTCCGATACAGATGTAAGCATGGTTCAGGACATCTACTTTGCGCATGACAAGTCATTTTTCCAACAATTGTTTACACACAGATTATTTTACTTATCATTCACTGTATCACAATTCCAGTGGGTCAGAAGTTTACATACACTAAGTTGACTGTGCCTTTAAACAGCTTGAAAAATTCCAGAAAATGATGTCATGGCTATAGAAGCTTCTGATAGGCCGATTGACATCATTTGAATCAATTGGAGGTGTACCTGTATATGTATTTCAAAGCCTACAAACTCAGTTCCTCTTTGCTTGACATCATGGGAAAATCAAAAGAAAGAAAGGAAACAGGTACAAAAGTATCTATATCCACAGTACAATGAGTCCTATATCGACATAACCTTTAGGCTGCTCCGCAAGGAAGAAGCCACTGATTCTAAACCGCCATAAAAAAGCCAGACTACGGTTTGCAACTGCACATGGGGACAAAGATCGTACTTTTTGGAGAAATGTCCTCTGGTCTGATGAAACAAAAATAGAACTGTTTGGCTATAGTGACCATCGTTATTTTTGGAGGAAAAAGGGGGAGGCTTGCAAGCCGAAAAACACCATCCCAACTGTGAAGCACGGGGGTGGAAGCATCATGTTGTGGGGGTGCTTTGCTGCAGGAGGGACTGGTGCACTTCACGAAATAGATGGCATCATAAGGGCGGAAAATTATCTGGATATATTGAAGCAACATCTCAAGACATCAGTCAGGAAGTTAAAGCTTGGTCGCAAATGGGTCTTCCAAATGGACAATGACCCCAAGCATACTTCCAAAATTGTGGCAAAATGGCCTAAGGACAACAAGGTCAAGGTATTGGAGTGGCCATCACAAAGCCCTGACCTCAACCCTATAGAACAGTTGTGGGCAGAACTGAAAAAGCATGTGCGAGCATGGAGGTCTACAAACCTGACTCAGTTACACCAGCTCTGTCAGGAGGAATGGGCCAAAATTCACCCAACTTATTGTGGGAAGCTTGTGGAAGGCTACCTGAAACATTTGACCCAAGTTAAAACAATTTAAAGGCAATGCTACCAAAAACGAATTGAGTATAGGTAAACTTCTGACCCACTGGGAATGTGATGAAAGAAATAAAAGCTGAAATAAATCATTATCTCTACTATTATTCTGACATTTCACATTCTTAAAATAAAGTGTTGATCCTAACTGACCTAAGACAGGAAATTTGTACTAGGATTAAATGTCAGGAATTGTAAAAAAAAAAAAAAAAAAAAAAAAAAGGAGTTTAAATGTATTTGGTTAAGGTGTATGTAAACTTCCGACTTTAACTGTACGTTCACTTTAACCGCAAGCAATTCAAAATGTTTGGCTTTGGTCATCGAGAGAATTTCAGGTGTTAAACTTGGATTGGACAAATTGCGACCCCTCCTCCTCTACTCATCCGATCTAAAAATTGTGTACCCATCAATAGAAATCGAGTTATGACACATATTTCCATAGCCAAGTTTCTGATAAAACCATTGTCTGCATTTGTCGTATTGGCCCATATTCTAAATCATGTCTATTTTTGGAAATAGACTTCTGACATTAACATGCAAGAGGCCAAAACCTGCTCTCTTTTTAAAATCCTAGGGAGCCGGTAGAGATTGCATGGTATATACCGGCCCAGGGTTTGGTCCCACACTACAAGAGATCAATAATAAACGCATAACAATATATCTCAGTTTTCCAATGCGTGAGGACTTGGTGGAACCAGCACCATTGTCCATTTCTTGAGATTTGGAAGTATGCCATCAAGTGTAGGTCCACTTGTGTTTGAGAGTGGTGCAATTGCAGAGAGAGATCAAGTTCCTTGTGTTAGCAAATTGTTGGGCATAAGGCGAAGATAATTCACTCACCCATTGATCATTCAGTCTAATTAATCCAGGATGGCATTGAGTAAAGAGCAGGCACAGTAACAGATACATAATGATGGTTTTTAGAGGTCTTCAGCACAGGTGTACAACGATCAGTAGACGTTGTGTAGAACGACAGATTTTCCCACGGCACCATCCGGTTTTCCAATCTGGCAACCGCTTCTCCGTAGCAGGCCTTGCGAGCATACAAACGTTCCTTACTCGGCCCGCTCCAACTCCAAAAAAGTGTAGTCTACAGTTTACGAGAGGCCCGAGGCTTTCTCAATGCAGCCTTCTCAGTCAAAATTCTTTGTACAAGAAAATTTTGTAAAATAAAGACTGAGATCTCAAAATAAGTTATATACAGCATCCACATTATCATCAAAAGTTTGCTTCTGTAAACAGGTTCAGGGTCATTATAACATAACTCTTAACTCTGATCTCAAGGATCAGACTGACTGATTGGCTGCCATCTTGGTGTTTTGGGCATGGCCAGGACCAGAGAGGCCGGAGGGAGGGTCATCATGGGCGTGGGGGCCTCAGCGCTGGAAAACACTGTTACAAATCAGTGTCAAGTTCTAATGTACCCTCTTCAGGTGGATCTCCGACAGGTCGAAGTTAAGAGAGCTGAGAGATGCGCATGGGGTCAATGGAGGGCGGAGGAGGTATCTTCAAAGGGGTCACTGAGGGGAGGTGTCCCTCCTTTCCTGCCTCTTGGTCCTCCTCTACTCCCTAGGTGTCATCCTCTTTCTCTGAAGCTTCTGCCTCCTGGCGGTTCGGCTCTGAGCGAGACAAAATCTCCAGATAAACCAGCGGCGTTCAGGAGGGGAACATTTTAGATATAAAGTTAACCAAATACTGAATAGTTTGGACTAAGTGAAGTGTTAAATAGATACTTTTTTACCTGTCTGTTTCTGTGTGTTCTTAGGTGCTTTGTAGACATATTTTTCATAGTGTCTCTGTATATCCTCTGTGGTCCTCTGGTTCAGCACCCATACACATCTTTATGAAGATCATCACCTCATTCTCCTTTTTTTTACCTTTAACTAGGCAAGTCAGTTAAGAACAAATTCTTATTTTCAATGACGGCCTAGGAACAGTGCCAACTGCCTTGTTCAGGGGCAAAACAACACATTTTTACCTTGTCAGTTCGGGGATTCGACCAACGCTCTAACCACTAGGCTACCTGCCACTGCCTGTTGGCGCATCAGCTGCTCCTTCACCTGGCCCTGGGCATGCACAACAAGCCAGGTATGTAAATCATTCTCTAAATATGTATACCAATGAATCACATAGTTATTATTAACTACAAGCAGATCATCAGGTGCCACATTGAGGGTTACATTGAGGCCGCTGACCTCCGAGTGCAGCTCATGCAGAACTCACACTGCACCCTCAGTGCTATGATCTTAAACAGTTTTACAGAACGTTACACAACAAAGTGACAATACGGTAGAGGTGGACTGACTCTTCTTCTGCCATACACCTATCAAAATGGTTCTGATCCTACATTTGGCCTCACCTCTAACCAGTGGAACATTCATATAAATTAACTTACATCTAGTTTCAAAGGTCTTTAGGCAGACCGCCTGCTTATCGGAGACCAATCTCGTCATTATATAGCTACTGTATTTTTGGTAGAAGTCTGTTTCATACATTCTTCGTCGTAGTTCTGGTGTGCCTGCTAAAGACCGGCAGTTTCTATCTTCACCGCTAGGTTTCGCAGCGAAAAAAATGCCTACGAGTTAATTTGTTAGCAGATGTGTTTCTAAATGTAGTATGGTTATCTTGAACTGCAATTTAAACAACTTTCGCTGGCTGTTTACATTCATACAAGTTGGCACAGGAATTTGGCGCCACTTCCGGAAGTAGTTTAAGTATTTACTATTCAGGACTTTCACCACCGAAGAAGAGAATGCATCTCGAGCTAAATGCAAAACTGCCACCTACCGGCTTCACGATTAAATACATTTAGTTACAGAATCAAATCAAATCAAAGTTTATTTGTCACGTGCGCCGAATACAACAGGTGTAGACATTACAGTGAAATGCTTAGTTACAGGCTCTAACCAACAGTGCAAAATTGTATTAGGTGAACAATAAGTAAAGAAATAAAAACAACAGTAAAAAGACAGTGAAAAATTAGAAATGAGCAAGATAATTTTTTAAGAATTCTGTGGTGGACTGACAATATCATCATGAAGAAAAACTTTAAAGGCAAGAGTTCATAACACACTTCAATATGAACATTTGTAACATTCATGAAAAAATGTCTATCCATCTATTCATTTGCAATAAACTCACTTCCTTTCCTTATAACCTTTTTTTAGCATGAGGACGATTAATAGAGCTAGGAGGTGGAGGAACCTTATCAGATCGCTGATTATGCTGGAGAGTGTATAAATACTGAGGAAACAGTGAAGGTCACCACAGACCTGACAAAGAAACATTCCAACTGGTGAGTAATGGTATGCGCAAGTTTACATGTTAATCTGAATAGCATAAGTATTTACAGAAGATTATGGTTGGTAGATTTTGGCTTTCTGTATTGACTACACTGGCGTATTGGCCTATAATGAGATCTATTTCTCTTGATTCCTCAGCACCAGAATCAGCCGGCTATTTCACACTTAACAGATATTTAGTAAACAAAACCATTTAGTTGTAGCGATGGCAATGTTTGGCAAGGTACTGGAGCCGGTGGGCTACATGCAGACCATGAGGACCCTGGTGGAGGGCATCTGTACCTACCTGGGTGGCAGTGCCTCAGCTGAAGAGACAGACCTGGCCAGGAAGAACCTGGACTACATAGACCAGGAGCTGGCTGCTGCAGGGCCGGGCCTGCTGACCGACCAGGAGGTCCATCGGCTGGAGGATGATCTGGCCGTGGTCTATTACCAGCTGGGCGCGGTCGTCAGGGCCCAGTCTGAGTTCACCAAACGGGAGACAGAGGTGTTTCTCCAGTATGTTCAGGAGCACCGGCTGGAGAGGCAGCTGACGGCACTCCACAGCCGGCTGATGGGGGTGTCGATCCTGACAGACCAGCCGACCCTGCTGGAAGAGCTGGTCCAGAGCCGCAAGCCCAAACGCTGGGAGATGAGGGAGTTCTGTGTCAAGGTCAGTGGGGATCAGGGAGTGGTCAGCCATCAACACACAATGCCCAACAGGCAACAGAGGTCATCATGTTACATTCGAAATTTCTCTAACAAATCACATTCTTTGGTTTACCAAAATTACCCATGAAGTTCAAAGAACAAAATTGCTTGCCTGGGCACCATGCCTTATCTGACTGTGAGACTAAAAAAGTTTGTAAATAGACATGAAGCTAATGCTTTTCTACACTCTTAGAAAAAAGGGTTCCAAAAGGGTTCTTCGGCTGTCCCCATAGGATAACCCTTTTTGGTTCAGGGTAGAACGCTTTTTTGGTTCCAGGTAGGACTATTTTGGGTTTCATGTGGAACCCTCTGTGTAAAGGGTTCAACATGGAACTGAAGAGTTCTACCTGGAACCAAAAAGTGTTATTTAAAGGGTTATCCTATGGGGACAGCCAAAGAACCCTTTTAGGTTCTAGATGGCACCTTTTTTTCTAAGAGTGTAGCCTACTTCCAGATCTGGCACTCAGCCAAATGATTTTACCCCTAAACATTTTACACTAAAATAGTCAAAGTTATTGGTTGTGTGTTTATTCAAAATAGATAGTGATAATTGTAATGCAGTTGCATATACAAAGTTCACCCCTATCTTTTCCAACACTTGGTACGTCACACTGAAAAATGTATTCCTCTGCTAGTGAGCAGAAAATGTATGTGGAGAGACAACCTTATTTCACCTTGCGAGAAATACAAACACATCTGTTATGTTAACCTTGGATAACTTATCAGTCACAAACATTGCAGCAAAATGTATGATGTATGAGACTGATTAAATACAAGCTATTTTGGGCACTGTGTGATCTTGAAGGATTGTTCCAGCCCCTGCTGTTGAAGCAGATTTTTTCAATCATATACATTATCGTGAATATTGATGAGTGAGAAAGTTAGACACAAAAATATCATATCCTCCCGCCCCCCAGTGTAACCTCCCCTTTTATTGTAATGGTGAAAGGTCTTGGGGGAATGATGTGTGCGTCTAACTTTCTCACTCAACATTAGTCACAAATTCATTCAGAATTATCTGTAATCATGGTAGCATCCACATTAATGTACAAGTGTTTAGAAACATTGTAATCTTCTTTACAATAAAAGTGACACAAAACATTATTTACCGTTCATTTCTATTGGGCACAAAATAATCTGAAACACAATCAAATCAAACTGCAAATGCGTCCAACAAATTGAGAGTCACAAGCTTGAAGTGGTCATTGCGGTCTCTGAATATGGGATCAAACACTTAAAGTAGTGAAAGGTTAATACACAAGTGAATTTGTCCCAATATCTTCGGTCCCCTAAAATGGGGTGGCTATGTACAAAAAGTGCTGTAATTTCTAAATGGTATACCCGATATGGATAAAAATACCCTCAAATTAAAGCTGTCAGTCTGCACTTTAACCTCAGTCAGTGTATGATGTTAAATCCAAAGTGCTAGAGTAGAGAGCAACACAAATGTGTCTCTGTCCCAATACTTTTGGAGGTCACTGTGTATAACTCTTTGCTATGCCTCTCCAAATGCTGATTCTTCAAGATGCAGTCTGTTCAGCAAAGTAGACCACCAGTTATCTAAGGGGAGCAACACTACTATTATTTAATCTCCTGAACATGAGTCACATAGTCATAGCATAGAACTTGGGTTTTGTTATATCAGCCTCTCTTCCTTCCTCTTGCAGGTGAATTTTGTTCTAGGCACGGGTCTGCTGTGCCTCTTCACCCAGGCCTTCCTTACGGGCCGAGATCAGGCCCTGCTGATGAAGACCTGGTCTGAGCGCATGGGTGCCCTCTACAGGAAGATGAAGACCACTGGGGGTCGCTGTTCGGGCTACTTCCTACAGCAGGCGGAGGAGGACGTGCGTCAGCAGCTGCAGGAGGCCATGCAAAGCCGTTCAGCCCCCGAGGAGGCGGCAGCCGGCATCCTAAAGACACTGGAGAAGAACTACGACTGGCTGCGCTGGGCCGTCATGGTGCACCCTGCCATGGGGCCCTTGGAGGAGGATGGGGGGGAGGGCCGGGGGAACACACTACAGCCCAACCACTTCTTGTCCGTGTCATCTGAGGCACCATGCCCTCATGTGGTGGCCTGCTACCGTGACACGCCCACATCGCTGAACAAGAGCCACATCCACCAGCTGATCGTGGACCTGGAGTGGAAGATCCCCAACCCACCTCCAGAGGTGTACGCCGCCATCGAAGAGGACCCAGGGAAGGCCCGACGCTACCTGGCCTCTCGCATGCTGAAGAAGCTGCAGGAGGGGCTGGGCTCAGCGGTGGCCGTCCATGTGGTGCCGGGCAAGATGGAGATGAAGTGTAACTTCCCCCAAGCCTCCTACTACCTGTACGAGTACAAACATAGGCTGGCCTCAGGCACCTTGTGTGTGTTTGGATAAGAGAGAGGGGGCTGGCTAGTCATGCAGGCTTAGGTTCAGCTGCTGCATCTGCTGGGGCTGGGCACACAAGAATGAATACACTACTTTAAAAAAACTCCAGATGTTCAGTCAACTGAAACTATGTTTCCCTTTTTATTTCAGCTGTTTCATAACCAAATAGACCTTGTTTTATGTAACTGACAGTTCTTCACAATAAACGATTAGAAAAACAAAACAACTATTTTAATCATTGCCTGTCCTGAAATATACTCTCAGTTAAAGCAACAATATTGTGTGGCATTTGGGATCCACCCAGATCTAGAGTATAACTATTAGTCATCCAGACTATGGGTTGTATGATGCACGGCTAAACATGTATATGTGGATTTGCTAAATTTGAACAAATAAATATTCATAAAATCTTTATACATAAAGTATAATACAATTTTAGACCAGTCTACACAGTACCAAGTCTGAGCTACACTATACATAAGTGGTCACATAAATGGGCGCACTGCACTAGAGATGTATCACATCTTCCTTGTCCTGTTGTGCAAACTTTTCCATGTCCCTCCTTATGTCAGGGAAGCTCTGTAGAACCCTCTGGAAGCGGTCTGAGGACAGGGAGAAGAGCTGGCACGTGGTCAGAGCTCGCACCGTGGCCAAGCGCTTTCCTTTGGTCATGAGGCAGGTCTCTGTAAACCAGTAAGGCACAGAACACAATATGCATTTATTAAAATGCATATCAGATATGCCCACTGTTCCTTGTCATATCCTGCATAGTCCCAGGGATGTAATCAGCACAACCATATAGAACAGGAGAATAAGAATAACTTGTGTTGGGGGTTGGGTCTTTTTCAATTATGTAAGAAATGGATGAAGGATGAGGTTTGACTATCAGAATTTCAAGATTACCCAATCTCTTGTGTGATGGCCTGAATAGAATGATAGTCTGAACAAATGAATGACTGATGCTGAAATGAGCTACTCGAATGTGAGCCTGACCTCCAAAGTAGTCGCCGTCAGCCAGCTCCTGCGGGAAGGAGTCTGTCTCCACCAGGACCTGGCCGTGCTCGATGAAGAACATGCGGTCGCCGGGTGCGTTCTGCTGGAAGATGACATCATCCTCCTGGAAGACCTCGTGCTGAAACTGGAGGAGGACGGTGTTCAGGAAGTTGACATCTCGGTTCTGGAACATGGGTACGTTGTTCAGCAGGCTCGAACACATCACCGTCAGAATCTCCTGTATAACACACACACAAAGCTTTTCTTCAGATTGTTTCATAATAAAGTTGCACAACTAGACAGACAGATTCCACTATTAAACACAGCTGTAATAACCTAAGGAAATCACAGGTAAGTAGAATGTAGTTATGTACTTCATGTAGTTACGTACTTATACTTCACAGAACAAAAATATAAACGCAACATGTATCAAGATTTTACTAAGTTACAGTTCATATAAGGTAATCAGTCAATTGAAATAAATAAATTAGGCCCTAATCAATGGATTTCATTGGGAATACAGATATGCATCAGTTGATCACAGATACCTTAAAAAAAGATAGGGACGTGGTTCAGAAAGCCAGTCCGTATCTGGTGTGACCACCATTTGCCTCATGCAGCGCGACACATATCTTTTGCATAGAGTTGATCATGCTGTTGATTGTGGCCTGTGGAATGCTGTCCTACTCCTCTTCAATGGCTGCGTGAAGTTTCTGGATAATGGTGGAAACTGGAACACACCGTGGTACGCGGCAATCTAGAGCATCTCAAACATGCTCAATGGTTGACATGTCTGGTGAGTATGCAGACCATGGAAGAACTGGGAAATGTTTTAGCTTCCAGGAATTGTGTACAGATCCTTACGATATGGGGCTGTGCATTATCGTGCTGAAACATGAAGTGATGGTGGCGGATGAATGGCATGACAATGGGCCTCAGGATGCATTCAAATTGCCATTGATAAAATGCAATTGTGTCCATTGTCCGTAGTTTATGCCTGCCCATACTATAACCCCACCACCACCATGGGGCACTCTATTCACAACATTGAGATGTAAACAAATCTGTGTACAAAATTTGAAAGAAATACGTTTTTGGTGCATATGGAACATTTCCGAGACTTTTATTTCAGCTCATGAAACATGGGACCAACACTTTACGTGTTGCGTTTATATTTTTGTTCAGTGTATATATTTTTTTACATTTGTACATTGTTATATAAGGACTGCCTAATGTAAAGTGGGACCTAAAGACACAGAGAATACAGAGAAGTTGTATAAAATAGAATAGAATATGACTGAAGTACCTCTCTCAAAGCTGAGGAGACTGAAATTAGAAAGTTCTTCTCGTCAAACCATCTCCCCCCATAGCGGGCCCCGTAGTACTTGTTGATGCGAAGCCGAAGGTCATTAGGAAGCTTCAAGAAAGTCATGTAGTCGTCTAGATGATTCATCTGTAGATTATCAGACATTATGGCCTTTGAATGACATGCCATTACAGTTAAAAGTGACATATCAATAGAGTTCCTTTCTTATGTGATCAAGTTCGAATCTGAGTCATCTGTGTTAGCTTTATGAGCTAAAGCACAGGCATTAAATCTCCATTACACTTAGAATACCTTGTTCTTGTAGGCCTTTGCTGCTTGGTCTACGTTGGTTATTATGGCAGCAGCGTTGGCCACCAGTACAGTGTACATTAGAGCCCCAGACAGCATACTGGTCATGACCACCCACAGTTCCACCTCATCTAGGGAGCAGAAAACCCAGTACACACAAATACAGTGTAATACTTGGCTATTAAACTCCACACACTCCAGTCTTGGAGTAGCACCAGTCTAATATATGAGTACGTATGAAAGACAATCTATTGTGAGAACAGAATATCATCAGATTATGAACAGTCCTTACTTGTTGGTGACTCTGTGGAGCCATAGGATATTTGAATCATATGAGAGAGAGCCCGAAACACTCCAAAGGAATACTTCTCACCAACCGTGGCATTCTGGAAAATACCACATTGTTTATATAGGGTGAATTAACCCTTTCAATGCAGCTGAGACCTACATTTCAGTAGATGTGGGGCTTACCATCAGTTTCTCTCGTCTGACCCAGCAGTCTGATGGGAACTCCTCCAGCATCGGGACAAAGTACTGGATACAGCCGTTCCAGTGGCACAGCAGGAACATCATCATAAACAAAGACAGTATGCGGAAGAACAGCTGAACATACTCCAAGTTGGCATTTGAAACCTATCGAGAAAGAAACAAAGGAAAATTATTAAACATGATGCCACTAAAAATATTGCTTGGACTGCAAAGATAATCTAGATGTGTATGTGTATGCCAATCAAAAGCACTACCCCTGTACATGTTTGTATTGCTTCTTGGCCAAATGTATTTGTAGTACAATGTTTGACTTTGTGGGGATGTGCAGCATACATATCAGAACTTACCTTCTCAACTTCATTGAAGAAGCGGACAAGCCTGGAGACTCTGAGGAGCCTGACGAGGCTGATGATTCGGACAAACATGAGAATCCGGACCATTCTACTGGCTTTGGAACCCGAGGTGGAGGTGTCACTGTGGGATTGTAACTCCTGGGCCAATAAAAATACACAAATACAAATACATATTTTAATTCCATGATCTTGCATTAGACTGGAACTACTGTATAACAGCGTGATGCTGGAACAGTTGGAGTAATTTATCATTACCGCAATTAATAATATGTAGCCAATTGGGAATGCTGCAATCACATCTGGTATGAACCAACTCTTTAGGTAAATCACACTGATCTTTTTGATATCCAGGATAGCCACCTGTGGAATTGAATAACAGATAGTAGATGTTCAGGTGATTGATATTAATGATTGGCAGCATGCTTCAGACAAATGAATCATTCAACCATTCAACGGAAGCTAAATGTTTTGGGATTCTGGCCAAAATGAAAGGAGACAGTGATGCCATCCAGAATGTACGTCAGAAGCTATTAATAGAGAAGTGCATTAATATAAACTTGACAGGGTCGTCAATTGGCCAAACTTTCACATTCATATTTTAAACCAACTTGGCCTGAAACTGAAACAGCATAATGCACTAACTGGTTCTTGATCAGCCCCCTTATTTGCCCATTTCCTTTTTATCAAATAACAATGATCCACAGCCATGTTTCATTATGTTTCATCATCGGTGCACTCCTACTAAGCATCTTGGTCCTAAGTAAAGTTTGTGCCTGTTATTTTCTTGAGAGAATTTAAGATAAAAGGAAACCTAATCTATAAATAGTTATCTGTAAATTAATCTACTTCTCAGAATCATTATCTTCCAAGTTTGGAAAATTCCCTCTTGCAAATAACAGCTGCAGGCTTAGCACATGCGCCAGTGGTTCAGTTAATCTGGCCCCTTCTGTGTATTGAAACTAATACAGATAGGGCAAATTGGGATTGCATGCTCGTGGAAGGGGATTATAAAACTATCACAGATTGGGACTGGTCTGAAAATACAGTAAAGTCAGAGCCACGTTACCTCACTGTCCTCAGAGATGATACCCATTCGAAAATTCAGAGCCACATCCATCAGAAACAAAGTGTCTGAGAAGACATTGAAACCTTCCCAGCCCACTCCACTGTACCCGTCTAAGAAAGCTATCTCCATGGGGATCCCAATCAAATTCAGGAATGTGATGGCAACCATACACATGATGTAGTAACTCCTACAAGACACAATAACAAAGGGTTTGCATATTAAAGACATGCAGACACGCAGTTCTTAGAAACACTGTTAGAAACACCCTTTAGTGTTTTCTTTGCCATATACCTAAGCTCTTTGCTGTCTTTGCAAACTTTGCTGTGTTGTGCTTTGACAGGCAAACAAAATGTCAAGACATACCCAAGGTCTAACTTGTTGTTCTAGGACAGACAAAATGCCAAGGCACCACAAACAGTAGTTAGAGAAGAATACCTTATGGGGCTGAATGGGTGGATGACCCAGACTCCACTCTGCAGCTGGCGTATACATTCCTTCTCCACAGCTATCTCGCTACCGTACACAGATAGAGATTGCCTGTTCAGCTGAGGCAGAAAGACACCTCTCCAACCACAGGTGCTGGCTGTGCGTCTGCCGACAGGGGCTTGGGAGTTCTCCATCCCAGAAGGAGCACACAGTTCCTCTGTTCAGCCGACCGCGCTGGCCATCCTTCCCTGGGCTGCTGAAGAGTCACGTCTAACTCTGTCTTTTTGGTCACAGGGTAATTTTCCATCACAGCTCCTGTGGCCGTGGCTTATTGAGGTGGTGTAGTGGGAGGAGAGTGGATGCCAGACCCCTCCCTCCCTCCCTCCATGGGAATATATGTTTATATTACCAAAGCAAGTGAAATAGATAAACAAAAGTTAAATATTTTTTTACAGTAAACATTACACTTACAAAAGTTCCAAAATAATACAGTTATTTCAAATGTCATATTATGTCTATATGCAGTGTTGTAATGATGTACAAATAGTTAAAGTACAAAAAGGGAAAATAAATAAATATTGGTTGTATTTACAATGGTGTTTGTTCTTCAGTGGTTGCCCTTTTCTTGTGGCAACAGGTCACACATCTTGCTGCTGTGATTGCACACTGTGGTATTTCACTCAATAGCTATGGGAGTTCATAAACATTGGATTTGTTTTCGAATTCTTTGTGGGTCTGTGTAATCTGTGTCATGCCCTGACCATAGAGAGCCATTGTGTCTCTATGTTGTAGTAGGTCAGGGCGTGACTAGGGGGTATTCTAGTTTAATATTTCTATGTTGTGTTCTAGTTTATTTTTTCTATGTTGGTGTTTTGTATGATTCCCAATTAGAGGCAACTGGTAATCGTTGTCTCTAATTGGGGATCATATTTAAGTAGCTATTTTTCCCACCTGTGTTTGTGGGATATTATTTTGTGTTTGTGCATGTGCACTACGTAATCACGGTCCGTTGTTCGTTTATTTGATTTGTTCGTGTTTTTTTTGCTTAAGTTTCACTTTGGAAAAAATATGTGGAACTCAATATCCGCTGCGCCTTGGTCCCGTTCTTACGACAACCGTGACAATCTGAGGGAAATATGTCTCTCCCTCCCTCACTCCCAGCTGATAAACTATTGAGTATCTCCACCATGCAAGCATGAATCAAGCCCAATCAAAAGAAGAGTCTGGATCACATTAATACTAAATACAATAGCTGGTTTTGAATATCACAATTATCATCATCTGAACTAGACAACTAGGAGGGCACAGGATGAGAAGTTTAGTAATTGTAACAGTTGACCATTGAATATAAAAAATAACGACTCTCCTTTTGGTCTGATCTGTTACCCACCAGCATCTCCTCCAGTAAGATGGGAATGAGGGAATCGAGTTACACACAAGGGAACTTTATTGCCATATACAGTGCCGGCTCCAGGCATAAGTGACAGGAATCATGTCGTAAACAAAAAAGTGTTAAACAAATCAAAGTACATTTTATATTTGAGATTCTTCAAAGTAGCCATCCTTTGCGTTGATGACAGCTTTGCACACTCTTGGCATTCTCTCAACCAGCTTCATGAGGTGGTCACCTGGAATACATTTTTTAACAGGTGTGCCTCAACATTAGCATTAGACACCTATAAATAAAAATGTATATAGCATACAGTAATGGGGTAAAGAACTACATGCAGTTCAACTAGTAATTTAATTAAATTTTGCTGTAGCTTGGTGGTAGTTGAATAAAATGTAATTATTGGTAGTGTACACCATGTAGTGGTGTAGCTAACTATTGGAACTATACATTACTTCTTTTTTTTAAAGAACAGAAAATATGGGTAAAGTAGGTAAGATTTCCTTTTTTGGCATCAGACCTGCCTAATTCTTACTTGAAACAGTTTTTGTGTTTAATAGGCTAACTTACACATCTGACTCCAGAGTGATCTGTCTTGCAATTTGTAGTCTATGACATTTCAGATTTAGATGTGATAATTTTTCACACATTTTTCAAAGCAACTTTAGTTGCCCCGCAGCCTTGTGAATGTTGACCTGTTTAAAGATCTTACTCACGTCGGCTACGGAGAGCATCATCACACAGTCGTCTGGAACAGCTGATGCTCTCATGTATGCCTCAGTGTTGCTTGCCTCGATGAGAGCATAGAAGTGATTTAGCTTGTCTGGTAGGCTCGCACCACTGGGCAGCTCGTGGCTGTGCTTCCCTTTGTAGTCTGTAATAGTTTGCAAGCCCTGCCACATAAGACGAGCGTTGGAGCCGGTGTAGTATGATTCAATCTTAGCCCTGTATTGACGTTTGATGGTTCATCGCAGGGCATAGCAGGATTTTTTATAATCTACCAGGTTAGAGTCCTGCACCTTGAAAGCGGCAGCTCTACCCTTTAGCTCAGTGAGAATGTTGCCTGTAATCCATGCCTTCTGGTTGGGGTATGTACGTACAGTCACTGTGGGGACGACGTCCTTGATGCACTTATTCATAAAGCTAGTGACTAATGTGGTGAGACAGGAAACGCTTGCTGCAGTAGTCTAGTAAAGGAACCTGGGAGGCAGGAAACGCCTGCTGCAGTAGTCTAGTAAAGGAACCTGGGAGACAGGAAACGCCTGCTGCAGTAGTCTAGTAAAGGAACCTGGGAGGCAGGAAACGCCTGCTGCAGTAGTCTAGTAAAGGAACCTCAGAGACAGGAAACACCTGCTGCAGTAGTCTAGTAAAGGAACCTGGGAGACAGGAAACGCCTGCTGCAGTAGTCTAGTAAAGGAACCTCAGACACAGGAAACACCTGCTGCAGTAGTCTAGTAAAGGAACCTGGGAGGCAGGAAACACCTGCTGCAGTAGTCTAGTAAAGGAACCTCGGAGGGAGGAAACACCTGCTGCAGTAGTCTAGTAAAGGAACCTCAGAGACAGGAAACACCTGCTGCAGTAGTCTAGTAAAGGAACCTGGGAGGCAGGAAACGCCTGCTGCAGTAGTCTAGTAAAGGAACCTGGGAGGCAGGAAACGCCTGCTGCAGTAGTCTAGTAAAGGAACCTGGGAGGCAGGAAACACCTGCTGCAGTAGTCTAGTAAAGGAACCTGGGAGACATGAAACGCCTGCTGCAGTAGTCTAGTAAAGGAACCTGGGAGGCAGGAAACACCTGCTGCAGTAGTCTAGTAAAGGAACCTGGGAGACAGGAAACGCCTGCTGCAGTAGTCTAGTAAAGGAACCTCTGAGACAGGAAACGCCTGCTGCAGTAGTCTAGTAAAGGAACCTCTGAGACAGGAAACGCCTGCTGCAGTAGTCTAGTAAAGGAACCTGGGAGACAGGAAACGCCTGCTGCAGTAATCTAGTAAAGGAACCTCTGAGACAGGAAACGCCTGCTGCAGTAGTCTAGTAAAGGAACCTCTGAGACAGGAAACATCTGCTGCAGTAGTCTAGTAAAGGAACCTGGGAGGCAGGAAACGCCTGCTGCAGTAGTCTAGTAAAGGAACCTGGGAGACAGGAAACGCCTGCTGCAGTAGTCTAGTAAAGGAACCTCAGAGACAGGAAACACCTGCTGCAGTAGTCTAGTAAAGGAACCTGGGAGGCAGGAAACACCTGCTGCAGTAGTCTAGTAAAGGAACCTCGGAGGGAGGAAACACCTGCTGCAGTAGTCTAGTAAAGGAACCTGGGAGACAGGAAACGCCTGCTGCAGTAGTCTAGTAAAGGAACCTGGGAGGCAGGAAACACCTGCTGCAGTAGTCTAGTAAAGGAACCTCGGAGGGAGGAAACACCTGCTGCAGTAGTCTAGTAAAGGAACCTGGGAGACAGGAAACGCCTGCTGCAGTAGTCTAGTAAAGGAACCTCAGAGACAGGAAACACCTGCTGCAGTAGTCTAGTAAAGGAACCTGGGAGGCAGGAAACGCCTGCTGCAGTAGTCTAGTAAAGGAACCTGGGAGGCAGGAAACGCCTGCTGCAGTAGTCTAGTAAAGGAACCTGGGAGGCAGGAAACGCCTGCTGCAGTAGTCTAGTAAAGGAACCTGGGAGGCAGGAAACACCTGCTGCAGTAGTCTAGTAAAGGAACCTCGGAGGGAAGAAACACCTGCTGCAGTAGTCTAGTAAAGGAACCTGGGAGACAGGAAACGCCTGCTGCAGTAGTCTAGTAAAGGAACCTCAGAGACAGGAAACACCTGCTGCAGTAGTCTAGTAAAGGAACCTGGGAGGCAGGAAACGCCTGCTGCAGTAGTCTAGTAAAGGAACCTGGGAGGCAGGAAACGCCTGCTGCAGTAGTCTAGTAAAGGAACCTGGGAGGCAGGAAACACCTGCTGCAGTAGTCTAGTAAAGGAACCTGGGAGACATGAAACGCCTGCTGCAGTAGTCTAGTAAAGGAACCTGGGAGGCAGGAAACACCTGCTGCAGTAGTCTAGTAAAGGAACCTGGGAGACAGGAAACGCCTGCTGCAGTAGTCTAGTAAAGGAACCTCTGAGACAGGAAACGCCTGCTGCAGTAGTCTAGTAAAGGAACCTTGGAGACAGGAAACGCCTGCTGCAGTAATCTAGTAAAGGAACCTCTGAGACAGGAAACGCCTGCTGCAGTAGTCTAGTAAAGGAACCTCTGAGACAGGAAACGCCTGCTGCAGTAGTCTAGTAAAGGAACCTGGGAGACAGGAAACGCCTGCTGCAGTAATCTAGTAAAGGAACCTCTGAGACAGGAAACGCCTGCTGCAGTAGTCTAGTAAAGGAACCTCTGAGACAGGAAACATCTGCTGCAGTAGTCTAGTAAAGGAACCTGGGAGGCAGGAAACGCCTGCTGCAGTAGTCTAGTAAAGGAACCTGGGAGACAGGAAACGCCTGCTGCAGTAGTCTAGTAAAGGAACCTCAGAGACAGGAAACACCTGCTGCAGTAGTCTAGTAAAGGAACCTGGGAGGCAGGAAACACCTGCTGCAGTAGTCTAGTAAAGGAACCTCGGAGGGAGGAAACACCTGCTGCAGTAGTCTAGTAAAGGAACCTGGGAGACAGGAAACGCCTGCTGCAGTAGTCTAGTAAAGGAACCTGGGAGGCAGGAAACACCTGCTGCAGTAGTCTAGTAAAGGAACCTCGGAGGGAGGAAACACCTGCTGCAGTAGTCTAGTAAAGGAACCTGGGAGACAGGAAACGCCTGCTGCAGTAGTCTAGTAAAGGAACCTCAGAGACAGGAAACACCTGCTGCAGTAGTCTAGTAAAGGAACCTGGGAGGCAGGAAACGCCTGCTGCAGTAGTCTAGTAAAGGAACCTGGGAGGCAGGAAACGCCTGCTGCAGTAGTCTAGTAAAGGAACCTGGGAGGCAGGAAACGCCTGCTGCAGTAGTCTAGTAAAGGAACCTGGGAGGCAGGAAACACCTGCTGCAGTAGTCTAGTAAAGGAACCTCGGAGGGAGGAAACACCTGCTGCAGTAGTCTAGTAAAGGAACCTGGGAGACAGGAAACGCCTGCTGCAGTAGTCTAGTAAAGGAACCTCAGAGACAGGAAACACCTGCTGCAGTAGTCTAGTAAAGGAACCTGGGAGGCAGGAAACGCCTGCTGCAGTAGTCTAGTAAAGGAACCTGGGAGGCAGGAAACGCCTGCTGCAGTAGTCTAGTAAAGGAACCTGGGAGGCAGGAAACACCTGCTGCAGTAGTCTAGTAAAGGAACCTGGGAGACATGAAACGCCTGCTGCAGTAGTCTAGTAAAGGAACCTGGGAGGCAGGAAACACCTGCTGCAGTAGTCTAGTAAAGGAACCTGGGAGACAGGAAACGCCTGCTGCAGTAGTCTAGTAAAGGAACCTCTGAGACAGGAAACGCCTGCTGCAGTAGTCTAGTAAAGGAACCTTGGAGACAGGAAACGCCTGCTGCAGTAATCTAGTAAAGGAACCTCTGAGACAGGAAACGCCTGCTGCAGTAGTCTAGTAAAGGAACCTCTGAGACAGGAAACGCCTGCTGCAGTAGTCTAGTAAAGGAACCTGGGAGACAGGAAACACCTGCTGCAGTAGTCTAGTAAAGGAACCTGGGAGACAGGAAACACCTGCTGCAGTAGTCTAGTAAAGGAACCTGGGAGACAGGAAACGCCTGCTGCAGTAGTCTAGTAAAGGAACCTGGGAGACAGGAAACGCCTGCTGCAGTAGTCTAGTAAAGGAACCTGGGAGGCAGGAAACGCCTGCTGCAGTAGTCTAGTAAAGGAACCTGGGAGACAGGAAACGCCTGCTGCAGTAGTCTAGTAAAGGAACCTGGGAGACAGGAAACGCCTGCTGCAGTAGTCTAGTAAAGGAACCTGGGAGACAGGAAATGCCTGCTGCAGTAGTCTAGTAAAGGAACCTGGGAGACAGGAAACGCCTGCTGCAGTAGTCTAGTAAAGGAACCTCTGAGACAGGAAACGCCTGCTGCAGTAGTCTAGTAAAGGAACCTGGGAGACAGGAAACGCCTGCTGCAGTAGTCTAGTAAAGGAACCTCTGAGACAGGAAACACCTGCTGCAGTAGTCTAGTAAAGGAACCTGGGAGTCAGGAAACGCCTGCTGCAGTAGTCTAGTAAAGGAACCTGGGAGACAGGAAACGCCTGCTGCAGTAGTCTAGTAAAGGAACCTGGGAGACAGGAAACGCCTGCTGCAGTAGTCTAGTAAAGGAACCTGGGAGACAGGAAACGCCTGCTGCAGTAGTCTAGTAAAGGAACCTGGGAGACAGGAAACACCTGCTGCAGTAGTCTAGTAAAGGAACCTCTGAGACAGGAAACGCCTGCTGCAGTAGTCTAGTAAAGGAACCTGGGAGGCAGGAAACGCCTGCTGCAGTAGTTTAGTAGAGGAACCTCTGAGACAGGAAACACCTGCTGCAGTAGTCTAGTAAAGGAAACTCTGAGACAGGAAACGCCTGCTGCAGTAGTCTAGTAAAGGAACCTCTGAGACAGGAAACGCCTGCTGCAGTAGTCTAGTAAAGGAACCTCTGAGAAAGGAAACGCCTGCTGCAGTAGTCTAGTAAAGGAACCTCTGAGAAAGGAAACGCCTGCTGCAGTAGTCTAGTAAAGGAACCTGGGAGACAGGAAACGCCTGCTGCAGTAGTCTAGTAAAGGAACCTGGGAGACAGGAAACGCCTGCTGCAGTAGTCTAGTAAAGGAACCTGGGAGGCAGGAAACGCCTGCTGCAGTAGTCTAGTAAAGGAACCTGGGAGGCAGGAAACGCCTGCTGCAGTAGTCTAGTAAAGGAACCTGGGAGTCAGGAAACGCCTGCTGCAGTAGTCTAGTAAAGGAACCTGGGAGACAGGAAACGCCTGCTGCAGTAGTCTAGTAAAGGAACCTGGGAGACAGGAAACGCCTGCTGAGGTAGTCTAGTAAAGGAACCTCTGAGACAGGAAACGCCTGCTGCAGTAGTCTAGTAAAGGAACCTGGGAGACAGGAAACGCCTGCTGCAGTAGTCTAGTAAAGGAACCTCTGAGACAGGAAACACCTGCTGCAGTAGTCTAGTAAAGGAACCTGGGAGTCAGGAAACGCCTGCTGCAGTAGTCTAGTAAAGGAACCTGGGAGACAGGAAACGCCTGCTGCAGTAGTCTAGTAAAGGAACCTGGGAGACAGGAAACGCCTGCTGCAGTAGTCTAGTAAAGGAACCTGGGAGACAGGAAACGCCTGCTGCAGTAGTCTAGTAAAGGAACCTGGGAGACAGGAAACACCTGCTGCAGTAGTCTAGTAAAGGAACCTCTGAGACAGGAAACGCCTGCTGCAGTAGTCTAGTAAAGGAACCTGGGAGGCAGGAAACGCCTGCTGCAGTAGTTTAGTAAAGGAACCTCTGAGACAGGAAACACCTGCTGCAGTAGTCTAGTAAAGGAACCTCTGAGACAGGAAACGCCTGCTGCAGTAGTCTAGTAAAGGAACCTCTGAGACAGGAAACGCCTGCTGCAGTAGTCTAGTAAAGGAACCTCTGAGACAGGAAACGCCTGCTGCAGTAGTCTAGTAAAGGAACCTCTGAGAAAGGAAACGCCTGCTGCAGTAGTCTAGTAAAGGAACCTGGGAGACAGGAAACGCCTGCTGCAGTAGTCTAGTAAAGGAACCTGGGAGACAGGAAACGCCTGCTGCAGTAGTCTAGTAAAGGAACCTGGGAGGCAGGAAACGCCTGCTGCAGTAGTCTAGTAAAGGAACCTGGGAGGCAGGAAACGCCTGCTGCAGTAGTCTAGTAAAGGAACCTGGGAGGCAGGAAACGCCTGCTGCAGTAGTCTAGTAAAGGAACCTGGGAGGCAGGAAACGCCTGCTGCAGTAGTCTAGTAAAGGAACCTGGGAGACAGGAAACGCCTGCTGCAGTAGTCTAGTAAAGGAACCTGGGAGACAGGAAACGCCTGCTGCAGTAGTCTAGTAAAGGAACCTGGGAGGCAGGAAACGCCTGCTGCAGTAGTCTAATAAAGGAACCTGGGAGACAGGAAACGCCTGCTGCAGTAGTCTAGTAAAGGAACCTGGGAGACAGGAAACGCCTGCTGCAGTAATCTAGTTAAGGAACCTCTGAGACAGGAAACGCCTGCTGCAGTAGTCTAGTAAAGGAACCTGGGAGACAGGAAACGCCTGCTGCAGTAGTCTAGTAAAGGAACCTCGGAGGCAGGAAACACCTGCTGCAGTAGTCTAGTAAAGGAACCTGGGAGACAGGAAACGCCTGCTGCAGTAGTCTAGTAAAGGAACCTGGGAGGCAGGAAACGCCTGCTGCAGTAGTCTAGTAAAGGAACCTCGGAGGCAGGAAACGCCTGCTGCAGTAGTCTAGTAAAGGAACCTGGGAGTTAGGAAACGCCTGCTGCAGTAGTCTAGTAAAGGAACCTCGGAGGCAGGAAACACCTGCTGCAGTAGTCTAGTAAAGGAACCTGGGAGACAGGAAACGCCTGCTGCAGTAGTCTAGTAAAGGAACCTGGGAGGCAGGAAACGCCTGCTGCAGTAGTCTAGTAAAGGAACCTGGGAGGCAGGAAACGCCTGCTGCAGTAGTCTAGTAAAGGAACCTGGGAGACAGGAAACGCCTGCTGCAGTAGTCTAGTAAAGGAACCTGGGAGACAGGAAACGCCTGCTGCAGTAGTCTAGTAAAGGAACCTGGGAGGCAGGAAACGCCTGCTGCAGTAGTCTAGTAAAGGAACCTGGGAGGCAGGAAACGCCTGCTGCAGTAGTCTAGTAAAGGAACCTGGGAGGCAGGAAACACCTGCTGCAGTAGTCTAGTAAAGGAACCTGGGAGGCAGGAAACGCCTGCTGCAGTAGTCTAGTAAAGGAACCTGGGAGACAGGAAACGCCTGCTGCAGTAGTCTAGTAAAGGAACCTCGGAGGCAGGAAACGCCTGCTGCAGTAGTCTAGTAAAGGAACCTCGGAGGCAGGAAACGCCTGCTGCAGACATTTCCGTCTCTTGGGAATGAGGACTACTACCGGACTATACGTTTAGTTTACTCAGCGGTGTAAATGACTACAAGGCTTTGTTTGTTTGTTTGTTGAAGGCGGTGGCCCGTTCCTGTAGGTTCATGCTCTACAACATCCGCAGAGTACGACCCTGCCTCACACAGGAAGCGGCGCAGGTCCTAATCCAGGCACTTGTAATCTCCCGTCTGGATTACTGCAACTCGCTGTTGGCTTGGCTCCCTGCCTGTGCCATTAAACCCCTACAACTCATCCAGAACGCCGCAGCCCGTCTGGTGTTCAACCTTCCCAAGTTCTCTCACGTCACCCCGCTCCTCCGCTCTCTCCACTGGCTTCCAGTTGAAGCTCGCATCCGCTACAAGACCATGGTGCTTGCCTACGGAGCTGTGAGGGGAACGGCACCTCAGTACCTTCAGGCTCTGATCAGGCCCTACACCCAAACAAGGGCACTGCGTTCATCCACCTCTGGCCTGCTCGCCTCCCTACCACTGAGGAAGTACAGTTCCCGCTCAGCCCAGTCAAAACTGTTCGCTGCTCTGGCACCCCAATGGTGGAACAAACTCCCTCACGACGCCAGGACAGCGGAGTCAATCACCACCTTCCGGAGACACCTGAAACCCCACCTCTTTAAGGAATACCTAGGATAGGATAAAGCAATCCTTCTGACCCCCCCCCCCCCCCCTTAAAAGATTTAGATGCACTATTGTAAAGTGGCTGTTCCACTGGATGTCATAAGGTGAATGCACCATTTTGTAAGTCGCTCTGGATAAGAGCGTCTGCTAAATGACTTAAATGTAAAATGTAAATGTACTCCTCAATGCCATCGGAAGAATCCCGTAACATGTTCCAGTCTGTGATAGCAAAACAGTCCTGTAGTTTAGCATCTGCTTCATCTGACCACTTTTTTATAGACCGAGTCACTGGTGCTTCTTGCTTTAATTTTTGCTTGTAAGCAGGAATCAGGAGGATAGAGTTGTGGTCGGATTTACCAAATGGAGGGTGAGGGAGAGCTTTGTACGCGACTCTGTGTGTGGAGTACAGGTGATCTAGAATTTCTTTCCCTCTGGTTGCACATTTAACATGTTGCTAGAATTTAGGAAGAACTGATTTAAGTTTCCATGCATTAAAGTCTCCGGCCACTCGGAGCGCCAGTGGTTTCCTGTTTGCCTATTTCCTTATACAGCTGACTGAGTGCGGTCTTAGTGCCAGCATCTGTCTGTGGTGGTAAATAAACAGCCATGAAAAGTATAGCAGAAAACTCTCTAGGCAAGTAGTGTGGCCTGCAATTTATCACAATATACTCTACTTCAGGCAAGCAAAATCTAGGGACTTCCTTAGATTTCGTGCACCAGCTGTTGTTTGCAAATATGCACAGACCGCTCCCCCTCGTCTTACCGGAGTGCCTCTTACTGGAAGCAGCCCCGTTGGGAAGGCCCATACTAGGTTCTGTTAAACCACCGCCTTTGCCATTAGAATAGCTGAGATAGTCACTTGGGTCCACGTTACCCACTGCAAAGAGGTATGTACACATATAAGCACTGCTGATCACACACAGAGTTAGGAGAAGAACCGAGTACCAACAGGGTCCGGGGGTTACCTCCTTAAAGACGATTCCCTATCCCGACCATTCATCACTGTGGGTGCTCCTTGAAGTGTGAGTATTAGGGTGGTACCTAGCAGACCGACTAAGGGCAGAAGAGGGTTGGCGGTTTTTGGGAATATTAGGGACTCTGAGCTGCATCATAGTCTTGGTAATCTTCCTGATACATCCAGATCCACCACCTTTCGGTACTAATTATATGACGCTGTTGTCATTGAGAAGAAGTAAGAGATAAACTATACAATATACTGACCATCAAGGACGAGTAACTTACAGAATAGGAGTCAAAGAATGTCAATATGTAGGATTTAAGGTAAACATTAAACAATTCCCTAGGAAAGCAAATAACTTTACAGGGATTGCGTTGGCCAGATTGAAGTACTCGGCCAACCCACCTCGTGTCACGTTCCTGACCTGTTTTCTCTTGTTTTATATGTCTTTATTGGTCAGGGCGTGAGTGTTGGGTGGGCAGTCTATGTTTTCTATTTCTATGTGGGGTTTTGTGTTCGGCCTGGTATGATTCTCAATTAGAGACAGGTGTGTATCGTTTGTCTCTGATTGAGAGTCATACTAAGGCAGCCAGGGTTTCACTGGTGTTTTGTGGGTGTTTGTTTCCTGTGTTAGCGGGCCACACAGGACTGTTGCAGGTTAGTCACGTTTGTTGTTTTGTTAATTTGTAGTGTTTGTTGGTTTGCCATTAAAATCATGAATACCTCCTACTCCGCATCTTGGTCCGATCCATGCTCCTCCTCGTCTGAGGAGGAGAACGACATTGACAACCTTTACAGAAACACCCACCAAACCAGGACCAAGCGGATTGGAGAAGGACGGCAAGAACAAAAGCAATGGAGAGAAGAGGAATGGACATGGGAGCAAATATTCAACGGAGAAGGACCCTGGGCTAAGGTGGGAGAGAATCGCCGCTCTCGGGAGGAGAAGGAGGCAGCCACAGTCCAGGAGCGCTGGCATGAGGAGGCAGCACGTAAGAGAGGCTGGAAGCCCGAGAGGCTCACCCAAAAATTTATTGGGGGGGCTAAAGGGGAGTGTGGCGAAGCCGGGTTGGTTACCTGAGCCAACTCCCCGGGCTTACCGTGGAGTGAGAGGGCGTCGTACTGGTCAGACACCGTGTTATGCGGTAAAGCGCACGGTGTCCCCAGTACGCGTGCTTAGCCCAGTGCGGGCTATTCCACCTTGCCGCACTGGGAGGGCTAGGTTGGGCATCGAGCCGGATGTCATGAAGCCGGCCCAACGTATCTGGCCTCCAGTACGTCTCCTCGGGCCGGCGTACATGGCACCAGCCTTACAGGTGGTGTCCCCGGTTCGCCTGCATAGCACAGTGCGGACTATTCCACCTCGCCGCACTGGCAGGGCTACGGGGACCATTCAACCTGGTAGGGTTGGGGAGGCTCGGTGCTCAAGAGCACGTGTCCTCCTTCACGGTCCGGTATATCCGGCGCCACCTTCCCACCCCAGCTCAGTACCACCAGTGCCTACACCACGCACCAGGCTTCCAGTGTATCACCAGAGCCCTGTTCCTCCTCCCCGCACTCGCCCTGAGGTGCGTGCCCTCAGCCCGGTACCTCCAGTTCCGGCACCGCGCATCAGGCCTATAGTGCGTCTCAGCCGGCCAGAGTATTCCGTCTGCCCAGCGCCGTCTGAGCCATCCGTCTGCCACGAGCCTTTAGAGCCGCCCGTCTGTCCCGAGCCAGTAGAGCCGTCCGTCAGTCAGGAGCCGCTAGAGACGCCCGCCAGTCAGGAGCTGCCAGAGACGCCCGCCAGTCAGGAGCTGCCAGAGACGCCCGCCAGTCAGGAGCTGCCAGAGACGCCCGCCAGTCAGGAGCTGCCAGAGACGCCCGCCAGTCAGGAGCTGCCAGAGACGCCCGCCAGTCAGGAGCTGCCAGAGACGCCCGCCAGTCAGGAGCTGCCGAGAGATGCCCGCCAGTCAGGAGCTGCCAGAGACGCCCGCCAGTCAGGAGCTGCCAGAGACGCCCGCCAGTCAGGAGCTGCCAGAGACGCCCGCCAGTCAGGAGCTGCCAGAGACGCCCGCCAGTCAGGAGCTGCCAGAGACGCCCGCCAGTCAGGAGCTGCCAGAGACGCCCGCCAGTCAGGAGCTGCCAGAGACGCCCGCCAGTCAGGAGCTGCCCGCCAGTCAGGAGCTGCCCGCCAGTCATGAGCTGCCCTCCAGTCATGAGCTGCCCTCCAGTCATGAGCTGCCCTCCAGTCATGAGCTGCCCTACAGTCATGAGCTGCTGCCCCTTCTCCCGGAGCTGCTGCCCATTCTCCCGGAGCTGCTGCCCCTTCTCCCGGAGCTGCTGCCCCTTATCCCGGAGCTGCTGCCCCTTATCCCGGAGCTGCTGCCCCTTATCCCGGAGCTGCTGCCCCTTATCCCGATGCTGCCCCTTCATTTAGGTGGGTTGAGTTGGAGGGTGGTCATTGGGAGGGGGATACGGAAGCGGGGAGTGACTATGGTGGGGTGGGGACCTCGCCCAGAGCCTGAGCCACTACCGTGGTCAGATGCCCACCCAGACCCTCCCCTAGACTTTGTGCTGGTGCGCCCGGAGTTCGCACCTTAAGGGGGGGGTTATGTCACGTTCCTGACCTGTTTTCTCTTGTTTTATTTTTCTTTATTGGTCAGGGCGTGAGTGTTGGGTGGGCAGTCTATGTTTTCTATTTCTATGTGGGGTTTTGTGTTCGGCCTGGTATGATTCTCAATTAGAGACAGGTGTGTATCATTTGTCTCTGATTGAGAGTCATACTAAGGCAGCCAGGGTTTCACTGGTGTTTTGTGGGTGTTTGTTTCCTGTGTTAGCGTTTGGGCCACACAGGACTGTTGCAGGTTAGTCACGTTTGTTGTTTTGTTAATTTGTAGTGTTTGTTGGTTTGCCATTAAAATCATGAATACCTCCTACTCCGCATCTTGGTCCGATCCATGCTCCTCCTCGTCTGAGGAGGAGAACGACATTGACAACCTTTACACCTCGGTTCACTTTAACTCCTGATGAGTACCAGTGTTATAGATACAAGAAGGGCATCGAGAACTTAGGTGATTTTAATGGCTGTAAGGCAATAGTTAATGTGACTGACTTAGGTTTGGAAGTACAGGAGAAAATTCTTAACCTCACAGCACCTATAACTGATGTAGGGTGGGCTCGTACCAGCAAAGGACGCATACGACAGAAACTACCAAAAGGGTGGTTAGGAACTTGCGCCCCGGGGTTATTGGTCAAACCAGTTCGAGTTAGTCATCAGAGGCCAGTTATAGGAGGCTAAAGTAGGCACAGGAGAAGGTTTGACCAGGATGGGAGTAGCCTTGTCTAGATGGATGCTATTGGCATCCCCAGGGAAGTTCCAGATGAATACAAAGCTATGAATCAAATAGGTGCTTTACCACTACGTTCTTTTGGTGGTTGACAATAAATAAAAATGTGGATTGGATTAATTACATCTATTATAATCAACAGAGATTCATGAATGAAACCGGGGATGCAGTAAAGGGGTTCTCTGACCAATTATCCGTCACCTCCCTCATGACCTTGTCACGTTCTGACCTTTATTTCCTTTGTTTTTGTCTTTATTCAGTATGGTCAGGGCGTGAGTTGGGGTGGGCAGTCTATGTTTGTTTATCTATGTTTTTCTATTTCTGTGTTTGGCCTGATATGGTTCTCAATCAGAGGCAGGTGTTAGTCATTGTCTCTGATTGGGAACCATATTTAGGTAGCCTGTTTTGTGTTGGGTTTTGTGGGTGGTTGTTTTCTGTCTTTGTGTGTCTGCACCAGACAGTACTGTTTCGTTTTTTTCACATTTGTTGTTTTTGTATTTTGAGTGTTCACCTTCATTAGAATAGGATGGGAGGCCAAAAGTCAGTGTAACCAATAGAGTCAGAGTCCCGAGTTTGGGAACAAACATAGTCCGTCCCATGGTTGGGTAAAGAAGGTTTGTAGTCAACAAAGTATGCAGGAGTCATGAGGCAAATAGCAAAATAGCTATTTTGCCAGGATCCTGGAGTTACCTCTTCACTGTTGATGTTGAGACGGGTGTTTTGCGGGTACTATTTAATGAAGCTGCGGGTACTATTTAATGGAGCTGCCAGTTGAGGACTTGTGAGGCGTCTGTTTGTTAAACTAGACACTAATGTACTTGTCCTCTTGCTCAGTTGTGCAACGGGGCCTCCCACTCCTCTTTTTACATTCTGGTTAGATCCAGTTTGCGCTGTTCTGTGAAGGGAGCAGTTTTTTATTTTTATTTCACCTTTATTTAACCAGGTAAGCTAGATGAGATTAAGAACTAATTTACAACTGTGACCTGGCCAGGATAAAGCAAAGCAGTGCGACACAAACAACAGCACAGAGTTACACATGGAATAAACAAGCGTACAGTCAATAACACAATAGAAAAAAAGAAAGTCTATATACAGTGCGTGCAAATGGTGTGAGGAGGTAAGGCAATAAATAGGCCATAGTAGCAAAGTAATTACAATTTAGCAGAATTAACACTGGAGTGATAGATGATCAGATGATGATGAGCAGATGATGATGTGCAAGTAGTGAAACTGGTGTGCAAAAGAGCAGAAAAGTCAATATAAACAATATGGGTATGAGGTAGGTAGATTGGGTGGGCTATTTACAGATGGACCATGTACAGCTGCAGCGATCGGTTAGCTGCTCAGATAGTAGATGTTTAAAGTTAGTGAGGGAAATGTAAGTCTCCAGTTTCAGCAATTTTTGCAATTCGTTCCAGTCACTGGCAGCAGAGAACTGGAAGGAAAGGCGTCCAAAAGAGGTGTTGGCTTTGGGGATGACCAGTGAGATATACCTGCTGGAGCGCGTGCTACGGGTGAGTGGTGTTATCGTGACCAGTGAGCTGAGATAAGGCGGAGCTTTACCTAGCATAGACTTATAGATGACCTGGAGCCAGTGGGTCTGGCGACGAATATGTAGCGAGGCCCAGCTGACTAGAGCATACAGGTCGCAGTGGTGGGTGTTATAAGGGGCTTTGGTAACAAAACAGATGGCACTGTGATAGACTGCATCCAGTTTGCTGAGTAGAGTATTGGAAGCTATTTTGTAGATGACATCGCCAGTGTCAGTTTTACGAGGGTATGTTTGGCGACGTGAGTGAAGGAGGCTTTGTTGCGGAATAGAAAGCCGATTCTGGATTTGATTTTGGATTGGAGATGTTTGATATGAGTCTGGAAGGAGAGTTTACAGTCTAGCCAGACACCTAGGTATTTGTAGTTGTCCACATATTCTAGGTCAGAACCGTCCAGAGTAGTGATGCTAGTCGGTCGGGCGGGTGCGGGCAGCGAACGGTTGAAAAGCATGCATTTGGTTTTACTAGTGTTTAAGAGCAGTTGGAGGCCACGGAAGGAGTGTTGTATGGCATTAAAGCTCGTTTGGAGGTTAGTTAACCTCTAACGAGCATCTACCCCGGATCCGGGAGCCCCCCCCCCCCCCCCCCACACTGATTAGCATCGCTAGCATAGCGTCACAATTAAATAGTAGCATCTAAATATCATTAAATCACAAGTCCAAGACACCTAATGAAAGATACAGATCCTGTGAATAAAGCCACCATTTCAGATTTTTTAAATGTTTTACAGGGAAGACAAAATATGTAAATCTATTAGCTAACCACGTTAGCAAAAGACACCACTTTTCTAACTCCATCAGTTTCTTACTCCATCAGGTGCTATCACCAATTCGGCTAAACTAAGATATTGATAGCCACTAACCAAGAAAAAACCTCATCAGATGACAGTCTGATAACATATTTATGGTATAGGATAGGTTTTGTTAGAAAAATGTGCATATTTCAGGTAGATATCATAGTTTACAATTGCACCCACCGTCACAAATGGACTAGAATAAATACATAGAGCAACGTGTTTACCTACTTACTAATCATCAAACATTTCGTAAAAATACACAGCATACACTAATCGAAAGACACAGATCCTGTGAATACAGACAATATTTCAGATTTTCTAAGTGTCTTACAGCGAAAACACAATAAATCGTTATATTAGCATACCACATACGCAAACGTTACCCGAGCACTGATTCTAGCCAAAGAGAGCGATATCATATCATCGCCAAAATATATTAATTTTTTCACTAACCTTCTCAGAATTCTTCCGATGACACTCCTGTAACATCATATTACAACATACATATACAGTTTGTTCGAAAATGTGCATATTTAGCCACCAAAATCATGGTTAGACAATGACAAAAGTTGCCCAGCTGGTCAGACAATGTCGTGCGCCATATTAGACAGTGATCTAGTCGTATACATAAATACTCATAAACGTGACTAAAAAATATAGGGTGGACAGCGATTGATAGACAATTTAATTCTTAATACAATCGCTGATTTACATTTTTTTAATTATCCTTACTTTTCAATACAGTTTGCGCCAAGCGAAGCTACGTCAAACAAAATGGCGTCATAAGCGATTAACATTTCTCGACAGAAACACGATTTATCATAATAAATTGTTCCTACTTTGAGCTGTTCTTCCATCAGAATCTTGGGCAAAGAATCCTTTCTTGGGTCTAATCGTCTTTTGGTCGAAAGCTGTCCTCTTGCCATGTGGAAATGCCAACTGCGTTCGGCATGAACTGGAAACCTGCCCGGCTCTTCACAAAGTCTCAGAAATAAATGTCCCAAAATTCGCACTAAACGGATATAAATTGCTATAAAACAGTTTAAATTAACTACCTTATGATGTTGTTAACTCCTATAACGAGTAAAAACATGACCTGAGAAATATTACTGGCTCCACTAATGCTTGGAAAAAGAACGGGTCGGTGTCCACCGTGCGTCCGGCGCAGCTGGAAAGGAGTTCCTACCTACAGGTGTTTTTGTTTTATAGTGGCTGTGATTGGGCAATCGATACCATTCAAAGCGTCATCACGTAAAGGCATCCAGGGGAAGACGTAAGCAGTGTCCGTATCCTTATAGCATTCACAGTGGCCTTTAAACTGACTCCAGATCAGGGGCCAAAATGTGTGAAATCTGACTCCATGTCAGGGAAATTGCTGTAGAATGAGTTCTGTTCCACTCAAAGACAAAATTCCAACGGCTATAGAAACTAGAGACTGTTTTCTATCCAATAATAGTAATAATATGTATATTGTACGATAAAGTAGGAGAGTAGGAAGCCGTTTAATCTGTAATGCAAATATGCTAATGAGTAAACAGCACCCCCTGTAGTCGCAAGAAGTTAACACAGTGTCCAAAGAAGGGCCAGATGTATACAGAATGGTGTCATCTACGTAGAGGTGGATCAGGGAATCACCCGCAGCAAGAGCGACATTGTTGATATATACAGAGAAAAGAGTCAGCCCGAGAATTGAACCCTGTGGTACCCCCATAGAGACTGCCAGAGGTCCGGAAAACAGGCACACTGCACACTTGACACACTGAACTCTGTCTGCGAAGTAGTTGGTGAACCAGGCGAGGCAGTCATTTGAGAAACCAAGGCTATTGAGTCTGCCGATAAGAATACGGTGATTGACAGAGTCGAAAGCCTTGGCCAGGTTGATGAAGACGGCTGCACAGTACTGTCTTTTATCAATGGCAGTTATGATATTGTTTAGTACCTTGAGCGTGGCTGAGGTGCACCCATGACCAGCTTGGAAACCGGATTGCACAGCGGAGAAGGTACGGTGGGATTCGAAATGGTCAGTGATCCGTTTATTAACTTGGCTTTTGAAGACTTTAGAAAAGGCAGGGCAGGATGTATATAGGTCTATAACAGTTTGGGTCTAGAGTGTCACCCCCTTTGAAGAGGGGGATGACCGCGGCAGCTTTCCAATCTTTAGGGATCTCGGACGATACGAAAGAGAGGTTGAACAGACTGGTAATAGGGGTTGCAACAATGTTTGCGGATAATTTTAGAAAGGTATACAGCATTGTAGTATACAGCATTGTACGAGATCTTCAGTTTCTTGGCAATTTCTCGCATGGAATAGCCTTCATTTCTCAGAACAAGAATATACTAAAGAGTTTCAGAAGAAAGGTCTTTGTTTCTGGCCATTTTGAGCCTGTAATCGAACCCACAAAATGCTGATGCTCCAGATACTCAACTAGTCTAAAGAAGGCCAGTTTTATTGCTTCTTTAATCAGAACAGTTTTCAGCTGTGCTAACATAATTACAAAAGGGTTTTCTAATGATCAATTAGGCTTTTAAAATGATAAACTTGGATTAGCTAACACAATGTGCCATTGGAACACAGGAGTGATGGTTGCTGATAATGGACCTCAGTACGCCTATGTAGATATTCCATTAAAAAATCTGCTGTTTCCAGCTACAACAGTTATTTACAATGTCTACACTGCATTTCTGATCAATCTTGTTATTTTAATGGACAAAGAAATGTGCTTTTCTTTGAAAAACAAGGACATTTCTAAGTGACCCCAAACTTTTGAACGGTAGTGTACTTTGGATGGTGACCATCCAAATGGATGGTGTCCATATCACTCCCTGCTTTCAAATATCTGGGCATCTGGATAGATGAAAAGGTGTCTTTCAAAAAGCCTATTGATGAGTTAAGAAGCTGGGAATAAAAATAGGCTTCTTCTATAGAAATAGGTCTGGCCTCTTGCTAAATAGTAGAAAACAGATTATTTAGGCGATGTTCCTATCGGTCCTAGACAATGGCGACACCATCTATTTGAACACAGCTGCCACTTCAGTAAAGCCGTTAGATGCAGTTTTTATTACGGGCGACAATTTTAGTACTCATCACTGCATTCTCTATCAGAAAGTTGGTTGGCCCTCTTTGATGTCAAGTAGGTTGATACATTGCTGTTTTAATTTATAAAGCCCTTTTACAAAAAGTCCCCCTGTACCTAACATTTTTAATAAACTTTAGACATACAAGTACCACATGGATGGCTAACTGGAAATTCCTTTGATCTCTACTGAATTAGATAAATCAGATTTTAGGTTTCTTTATTTGTGGAACAATCTTCAAAATGTTTTTAAATGTATGTTTTGGTGCACTCAGGGCAATTCAGAAAGATGATTTGAGGACCTTACTACTGATGAATCTGTTGGTTTTTTATGACCATGTTTTTCTTTCTGCCTGCGTTTTGTGTATTTTCTGTAATTCATGTAATTCAGGGCTCATCTGTAAAAGAGACCTTGGTCTCAGTATTACTCCCTGATAAAAATAAAGGTTAAATAAAAACGTTACTAGCTTTAGTATGGGAAAACTACTGCTTGCACCACTTATTTTATCTTGTGCTTTAATGTGTGACATGTCATCCCTTTTTTTTTTTTTAAGGTCCCACCTATTGCAAAATGTGATAGGTTCATTCCACTGACACTCCAAAATTCTGCTCTAATACAGCTGAATGGCAGAGGCCTTCTGTACAGCTTCTTAAAGCCAAATGTTGGCTGAGCTACATTTTTTCCTACCCAGAGACCACAGAAAAAGATTCTGATTGGACATTTTTTTCTCTTCAGTATTAACCTTTCTCTTTCCAACACAAACTGAAGAGATGAAATAAGAAGATCATGACAATTTTTGTAAAGATAATATATACAATATATATCTGATAATTACAGAGGCATAAATATCATACCACCCCAAAAATGTGAAATTACCCTGTTATTGTAATGGTGAGAGGTTTGCATGTCTTGGGGGTGTGATATTTGTGCGTCTAACTTTCTCACTCATCAATATTCACGATTCATTGAGGACTATCCGTAATCATGGTAGCATTCACATTAATGTAGAAGTGTTTAGAAACATATATTCTTATTTAGAATAAAAGTGACTACAAAATGACACAATACATTATTTACCATTCATTTCTATAGGGCACAACATAATCTGAAACACAACCAAAACAAATAGCAAATGCATCCAACAAGTTGTAGAATCACACACGCCAGGTAAAAACATGGACAGATTAAATGATCTATAATCATTAAAAAAAACATCAACACGGGAGGGGACAACTTGGTGGGGAGGTCTGGGGATCCTCCCATTTTTGGGGGCATCTAGAGCTCATTTCCTGCATTTATACACAATCTAATATGACCCATTGCCCTTCTAGCCATCTCTATTTAGAACAACAAAAAGTAAGCAAAAATGCCCACAGTCATCAAGCTAAGTAAGAGATCGTTATTAAATATGTTTAAGTGATTGATGACAGAACTATATTTTTGTTCAGTGTAATTCCTATCATAGGCCTAATAGTACTGTAGACCTCTTTTTACTTGCACACAATATAGCTGGGTCATCCCGTCTTGCCTCTAGGGGTCCATTGCCCTGCAGCGCCCCAACCCAACACACCCCACTCAGCTTTAGGATCTTAGGGAAACATTCATTATTGGTTTCAGGTGTGTTAGGCCAAGGCCAGAGTGACAACCAACAGTGCGGCAGACCCCCAGGGCCAGGAATGAGCAGCCCAGCAGCTAAGGATTGCCTAACAGTCTCCACTATCAACATTTCCAAGCAAACAAAAACAGGGAGAAGGGAGAATCTTAGGACATGCTGAGATAAAAGAACAAACTCTTTGTCAGAATTCAGACAGCGTTCACAAGACCATAAAATATGCAAATAATTCCCCTTTTGTGTTTTAAATAAAATGTATTTATATAGCCCTTCTTACATCAGCTGATATCTCAAAGTGCTGTACAGAAACTCAGCCTAAAACCCCAAACAGCAAGCAATGCAGGTGTAGAAGCACGGTGGCTAGGAAAAACTCCCTAGAAAGGCCAAAACCTAGGAAGAAACCTAGAGAGGAACCAGGCTATGAGGGGTGGCCAGTCCTCTTCTGGCTGTGCCGGGTGGAGATTATAACAGAACATGGCCAAGATGTTCAAATGTTCATAAATGACCAGCATGGTCAAATAATAATAATCACAGTAGTTGTCGAGGGTGCAACAAGTCAGCACCTCAGGAGTAAATGTCAGTTGGCTTTTCATAGCCGATCATTAAGAGTATCTCTACCGCTCCTGCTGTCTCTAGAGAGTTGAAAACAGCAGGTCTGGGACAGGTAGCACGTCCGGTGAACAGGTCAGGGTTCCATAGCCGCAGGCAGAACAGTTGAAACTGGAGCAGCAGCACGGCCAGGTGGACTGGGGATAGCAAGGAGTCATCATGCCAGGTAGTCCTGAGGCATGGTCCTAGGGCTCAGGTCCTCCGAGAGAGAGAAAGAAAGAGAGAAAGAGAGAATTAGAGAGAGCATACTTAAATTCACACAGGACACCGGATAAGACAGGAGAAGTACTCCAGATATAACAGACTGACCCTAGCCCCCGACACATAATCTACTGCAGCATAAATACTGGAGGCTGAGACAGGAGGGGTCAGGATACACTGTGGGCCCCATCCGATGATACCCCCGGACAGGGCCAAATAGGCAGGATATAACCCCACCCACTTTGCCAAAGCACAGCCTCCACACCACTAGAGGGATATCTTCAACCACCAACTTACCATCCTGAGACAAGGCCGAGTATAGCCCACAAAGATCTCCGCCACGGCACAACCCAAGGGGGGGCGCCAACCCAGACAGAAAGATCACGTCAGTGACTCAACCCACTCAAGTGACGTATCCCTAATAGGGACGGCATGGAAGAGCACCAGTAAGCCAGTGACTCAGCCCCTGTAATAGGGTTAGAGGCAGAGAATCCCAGTGGAGAGAGGAGAACCGGCTAGGCAGAGACAGCAAGGGCGGTTCGTTGCTCCAGAGCCTTTCCGTTCACCTTCACACTCCTTGGCCAGACTACACTCAATCATATGACCCACTGAAGAGATGAGTCTTCAGTAAAGACTTAAAGGTTGAGACCGAGTCTGCGTCTCTCACATGGGTAGGCAGACCATTCCATAAAATTGGAGCTCTATAGGAGAAAGCCCTGCCTCCAGCTGTTTGCTTAGAAATTCTAGGGACAATTAGGAGGCCTGCGTCTTGTGACCGTAACGTACGTGTAGGTATGTACGGCAGGACCAAATCGGAAAGATAGGTAGGAGTAAGCCCATGTAATGCTTTGTAATCAGCTTGAAATCAGCCCTTGCCTTAAACCTTCTTATGGCTGCATTCCCGGTAACGGGGTCGATATGACAACAGCCAGTGAAAGTGCAGGGCGCCAAATTCAAACAACAGAAATCTCATAATTAAAATTCCTCAAACATACATGTGTCTTATATCATTTTAAAGGTAATCTTGTTGTTAATCCCACCAAAGTGTCCGATTTCAAATATGCTTTTCAGCGAAAGCATTACAAACGATTATGTTAGGTCACCACTGAACCACAATAAGCACAGCCATTTTTCCAGCAAAAGATAGCAGTCACAATAAGCAGAAATAGAGATGAAATGAATCACTAACCTTTGATGATCTTCATCAGATGACACTCATAGGACTTCATGTTACACAATACATGCATGTTTTGTTTGATAAAGTTCATAATTATATAAAAAAATCTGAGTTTACATTGGCGCGTTACATTCACTAGTTCCTAAAACATCAGGTGATTTTGCATAGCCACATCGTTTCAACAGAAATACTCATCATAAATGTAGATGATAATACAAGTTATACACATGGAATTATAGATATACCTCTCCTTAATGCAACCGCTGTGTCAGATTTCAAAAAAACTTTACGGAAAAAGCAAACCATGCAATAATCTGAGACGGCGCTCAGAACAATAGCCAAATTAGCCGCCATGTTGGAGTCAACAGAAATCAGAAAATACATAAATGTTTCCTTACCTTTGATGAACTTAATCAGAATGCAGTCCTAGGAATCCCAGGTCCACAATAAATGCTTGATTTGTTCGATAATGTCCGTTATTTATGTCCAATTAGCTACTTTGGTTAGCGCGTTTGGTAAACAATTCCAAAATCACAAAGCGTGTCCACTATAACGTGACGAAATGTCCAAAAGTTCCGTAACAGTCAGTAGAAACATGTCAAACGATGTACTGAATCAATCTTTAGAATGTTGTTAACTTCTCTAGAATAGGTGGGACGGTAGCGTCCCACTTGGCCAAAATCCAGAAAAAATGTAGCGCGACAAATTCAAATATATTACTATAAAAATCTATCTTTCATGAAATCACACATGAAAGACACCAAATTAAAGCTACACATGTTGTGAATCCAGCCAACATGTCTGATTTCAAAAAAGTTTTACGGGGAAAGCACACCAAACAATAATGTTAGCTCAGTACATAGCCACAGAAAAACACAGCCATTTTCCCAGCAAAATATAGTAGTAACAAAAAGCAGAAATAGAGATAAAATGAATCCCTAACCTTTGAACATCTTCATCAGATGACACTCATATTGTTACGTACAATGAGGACAATTGTAAGGAGTCAGGCGCAGAGAGCAAAGGTAATGGGGAAAACCACTCTTTAATGTCCAACCAGATGAACAACTGGTAACGTCAAAAACATTTGGCGTAAAAATCCGACTTGAATAAAGTACACACTGGAAAATAAATCCAGACTGTGGAAAAACCCCAACGTGAAAATAACAACCTCATACACAAACAGAGAGACAAGCCCGCACAAACAGAAACGGGCTAAACGAACTTAAATAACACCACCCTAACAACCAAACAATAAACAGGTGAAATCAATTAGTCAAAACCAAACGAAAAGGAAAAAGGGATCGGTGGCAGCTAGTAGACCGGCGACGACGACCGCCGAGCGCCACTCGAACAGGAAGGGAGGCCACCTTCGGTAATACTCGTTACAGTACCCCCCTCCTGACGCGCAGCTCCCGCAGCGCGCCGACGCCGGCCTCGAGGACGACCCGGGGGCCGAGGCGCAGGGCGATCCGGATGGAGGCGATGGAACTCTCTCAGCATAGATGGATCCAATATATCCCCCACCGGGACCCAGCACCTCTCCTCCGGACCGTACCCCTCCCAGTCCACGAGGTACTGCAGGCCCCTCACCCGGCGTCTGGAATCCAGAATGGACCTTATCCTGTACGCCGGGGACCCCTCTATATCCAGAGGGGGTGGAGGGACCTCCGGAACCTCACCTTCCTGCATGGGACCAGCTACCACCGGCCTGAGGAGAGACACATGAAATGAGGGGTTAATACGATAATACGAAGGAAGTAACAATCGGTAACACACCTCATTTATTCTCCTCAGGACTTTAAAACCTGTTATGGCTGCAGGGTGAATATTGAAAAAACTGGAAAATATGTGCACATTTTCAAACGGCCTCCTAAGAAACTTTTTATTTTACAATATGCATATATTTACTACTGTTGGATAGATAACAGTCTATAGTTTCTAAAAAGGTTTGAATTGTTTCTCTAAGTCGAACAGAAATATTTTTACAGCCATTTTCCCAGCCGAATTGAGATTTCCAAAATGCGATGTGTCTCTTTAAGACCTTGTCTATAAAAGGTCATTAGACTTAGGACCGTAGAAACACGTCACACGCCTTCATCAGGCTGTAATGCGGAAGTGAGAATTGAAAGCAGTCGAATATCTCGTCCATGGACTGAATAACACACCTTCTTGTGAGACCTGCGCAGTTAAAAAAAAATTCCGGGCGCGAAGCATAATTTGGTCTCGGCTACTGGAAGAAGGTCGATAACGGTGAATATGATCTCTGACTTCGATATTATTTGATACATGTCACAAAATCATCCTAAAGTATGTTTTTTCAATATACTTTAATTATATTATTGCAATTTATTCTGGACTTTAGATGTGATGTTTTGGAAGAATTTTTTGAAGAAAGACAGATTAGCGCCGCAATGCTATTGTGCTTGCTAACCAAAGAGGGAAATAGTTCGTTCTGGAACCCAACTAAAGACTCTACTGGACATTGGACCCCGTTACAACATTCTGATGGAATATCAACAAAGATAAGGACCCAATTTGGGATGCTTTTTCATACATCTGTCGAACTGTTGTATGCTAACTCTGATAACTGTGCTAGGCTAGCGCTTGACTTATGCTAGTGCTGCCTTATGCTAGCTTATGTTGTTAGCTAATATAACGATATATTGTGTTTTCGCTGTAAAACACTTCAAAAATCGGAAATATTGGCTTTATTCACACGATATCTGTCTTTCATTAGCTATCCACCATATGTTTTTCTGAAATGTTTTATGAGGTGTAATTAGTAGTCGACGTTGGTGTATGTATTTTCTCTGGCTACTCCCGTCTGGATTCAGACTGTAGCTATGTGGTAGCATTTATGGTAGCATCAATGTAAAACTGATTTATAGCTAAAATATGCACTTTTTATGAACAAAACATAGATTTATTGTGTAACATGTTATATGACTGTCATCTGAGGTAGTTTTTTCTGGGTTCTTTAGGTTGGTTTTAGTTTATTTCGGTTGGCTTGTGCATGCTACTTGAATCATAATTCATACATCATAATCATATTCATACGTGTCTGTCCACTTTTGTATTTGGTGGTGAGCTAACATAAATATATGTGGTGTTTTCTCTGTAAAACATTTAAAAAATCGGACATGTTGGCTGGATTGACAAGATGTTTATCTTTCAAATGCTGTATTGGACTTGTTAATGTGTGAAAGTTAAATATTTAAAAAAAATAGATTTTGAATTTCGCGCCCTGCAGCTGTTGTCATTTTCGTTCCGATTTCGGGCTTGCAGCCCAAACAGGTTAAATGGCCCTACACACTGCGGACCCAGCTTCCGGCAGGGCAAGCAGAGGGGCAGGTTTCGGGTCGAGAGCCAGACCCTATCCCCCGGTGCAAACACGGGGGCCTCACTGCGGTGACGGTCAGCGCTCTTCTTCTGCCGTCTACTCGCCTGACGCAGAGACTCCTGGACGGCTCTCCAAGTCTCCTTAGAGCGCTGTACCCACTCCTCCACCGCAGGAGCCTCGGTCTGACTCTGATGCCATGGTGCCAGAACCGGCTGATACCCCAACACACACTCAAATGGTGACATGTTGGTAGAGGAGTGGCTTAGTGAGTTCTGAGCAATCTCTGCCCAGGGGATGTATCTTGACCACTCCCCTGGCCGGTCCTGGCAATACGACCGCAGAAACCTACCCACCTCCTGGTTCACTCTCTCCACCTGCCCATTACTCTCCGGGTGATACCCCGATGTAAGGCTGACCGAGACCCCCAAATGCTCCATAAACGCCTTCCATATTCTGGAAGTGAACTGGGGACCCCGATCAGAAACAATATCCTCGGGCACCCCGTAGTGCCGGAAGACATGGGTAAATAATGCCTCCGCAGTCTGCAGGGCCGTAGGGAGACCGGGCAACGGGATAAGACGGCAGGACTTAGAGAACCGATCCACAACGACCAGGATCGTAGTGTTCCCCTGAGATGGAGGTAAGTCAGTCAGAAAATCCACCGAAAGACGGGACCACGGCCGTTGTGGAACGGGGAGGGGTTGTAACTTTCCTCGAGGCAGGTGCCTAGGAGCCTTACTCTGAGCGCACACCGAACAGGAAGAGACATAGAATCGCACATCCCTCTCCAAGGTGGGCCACCAGTACTTCCCCCTAAGACCTCGCACTGTCCTCGAAATACCCGGGTGACCTGACGAGAGTATACCATGAGCCCATCGAATCAATTGATCACGAACAGCGAGCGGTACATACCTACGCCCCTCCGGGCACTGTGGAGGCGCAGGTTCCTCCCTTAACGCCCGCTCGATGTCCGCATCCACCTCCAAGACTATCGGTGCCACCAACTTGGCCGCCGGAATGATGGGAGTAGGATCGATGGACCGCTCCTCTGAGTCATAGAGGCGAGACAGCGCGTCGGCCTTAGTGTTGAGGGAACCTGGTCGATACGAGATCGTAAAACGAAATCTGGTGAAATACATGGCCCACCTTGCCTGACGCGGATTCAGTCTCTTAGCTGATCGGATATACTCCAGGTTACGGTGGTCAGTCCAGATGAGGAAAGGGTGCTTAGCCCCCTCAAGCCAGTGTCTCCACACCTTCAGGGCTTTAACCATAGCCAACAACTCCCTATCCCCCACATCATAATTCCGCTCCGCTGGCCCGAGTTTTTTCGAAAAAAAAGCACAAGGGCGGAGTTTTGGTGGCACACCCGAGCGCTGTGAGAGCACCGCTCCAACCCCAGCCTCGGATGCGTCCACCTCTACTATAAACGCCAAAGAAGGGTCCGGATGCGCCAACACTGGCGCCTCGGTAAACAGCACCTTCAACCTACAGAAGGCTCTGTCCGCCTCTGCTGACCACTGCAAACGCACCGGCCCCCCCTTCAGCAGTGAGGTAATAGGGGCTGCTACCTGACCAAAACCCCGGATAAACCTCCGGTAGTAATTGGCAAACCCTAAGAACCGCTGCACCTCTTTTACCGTGGTCGGAGTCGGCCAATTACGCACGGCTTTTACGCGGTCACCCCCTATATCCACCCCCGAGCTGGAAATGCGATAACCCAGGAAGGAAACGGCTTGTTTAGAAAACTCACATTTCTCCGCCTTCACGTACAGGTCATGCTCCAGCAGTCGCCCAAGAACCTTGCGCACCAGAGACACATGCGCGGCGCGTGTAGCGGAGTAGATCAAAATATCGTCAATATACACCACCACACCCTGTCCGTGCAGGTCTCTGAGAATCTCGTCAACAAAGGATTGAAAGACAGCTGGAGCATTCTTTAACCCGTACGGCATGACGAGGTACTCATAATGGCCCGATGTAGTACTAAACGCGGTTTTCCACTCATCTCCCTCCCGAATACGCACCAGATTATACGCGCTCCTGAGATCCAGTTTCGTGAAGAACCGTGCTCCGTGGAATGATTCCATCGCCGTAGCGATGAGAGGTAGTGGGTAACTAAAACCCACCGTGATGGAATTGAGACCTCGATAATCAATACACGGACGCAACCCACCATCCTTTTTCTTCACAAAAAAGAAACTCGAGGAGACGGGTGACATGGAGGGCCGAATGAATCCCTGTCCCAGAGCTTCCGTGACATATGTCTCCATAGCCAACGTCTCCTCCTGGGACAAAGGATACACATGACTCCTGGGAAGTGCAGCGTTTACCTGGAGGTTTATCACGCAATCCCCCTGTCGATTGGGTGGTAATTGGGTCGCCTTCTTTTTACTGAAAGCGATAGCCAAATCGGCATACTCAGCGGGAATGCGCACGGTGGAAACCTGGTCTGGACTCTCCACCGTTGTCGCACCGATGGAAACTCCTACACACCTGCCTGAACACTCATCAGACCACCCCTGTAGAGCTCCCTGTTTCCACGAAATCGTCGGATTGTGAATAGCCAGCCAGGGAATCCCCAGCACCACCGGAAACGCAGGTGAATCGATAAGAAACAGACTAATCCGTTCCTTATGATTCCCCTGCGTAATCATCTCCAAAGGAATTGTGGCCTCCCTGACCAGCCCTGACCCTAACGGTCGACTATCTAAGGAGTGCACAGGGAAAGGGGGGTCTACCTTAACTAACGGAATCCTCAACTTCTGAGCGAGTCCGCGATCTATAAAGTTCCCAGCTGCGCCTGAATCGACTAGCGCCTTATGCTGGAGAGAGGGAAAAAATTTAAGGAAACATATTAACAAAAACATGTGACCAACAGGAAGCTCTGGGAGAGTGTGGTGCTGACTCACCTGAGGTGACCGAGGAGTGTTCTGCCTGCCCTCTCGATTCCCAGATGAACTCCTCCAGCACCGACCGGAAGTGTGCCCTCTTCGGCCACAACTGGTACAGGAGGAGCCTCCTCCGATCTCCCTAGATGCTGCCCCTCCTAGCTCCATCGGGATGGGAGCACGAGGGTCAGGAGATGGAACGGACAGGACCCTTTCAGAACGTCCGCGAGCAGCTAGCAGATGGTCTAACCGGATAGACATGTCTATTAGTTCATCCAAACTTAGCGTAGTGTCCCGACAAGCCAGCTCTCTGCGGACGTCCTCTCTCAGGCTACACCTGTAATGGTCTATCAGGGCCCTGTCGTTCCACCCTGCTCCAGCGGCCAAGGTCCGGAAATCCAGCGCGAAGTCCTGCGCGCTCCTCGTCCCCTGTCGTAGATAGAACAATCTCTCACCCACCGCTCGGCCATCTGGAGGGTGATCGAACACGGCCCGAAAACGGCGGGTGAACTCCGGGTAGTGGCCCCTCGCTGAGTCGGCCCCGTTCCAGACCGCATTGGCCCACTCTAGGGCTCTACCCGTCAGGCAGGAGACGAGGACACTCACGCTCTCTTCGTCCGAGGGAGCTGGTCGGACGGTGGCCAGGTACAGATCTAATTGTAGCAGGAATCCCTGGCACCCCGCCGCCGCTCCATCGTACTGGCTTGGAGGCGTAATACGCAAGGCGCTGGTACCGGATCCCGCTGGAGGAGATGGTATAGTTGCTGGAGGGAGGGTAGGTGGGTTAGTAGGGAGACCACTCCTCTCCCAACGATCCATCCTCTCCATCATAAGATCCATAGCTGATCCGATGCTATGGAGGATGGACGTGTGATGAAGGACTCTCTCCTCCATCGTGGGGAGAGGGGTGGTCGCTGCTCCTGCTGGTTCCATATAGGGTGCGGGCTTCTGTTACGTACAATGAGGACAATTGTAAGGGGTCAGGCGCAGAGAGCAAAGGTAATGGGGAAACCACTCTTTAATGTCCAACCAGATGAACAACTGGTAACGTCAAAAACATTTGGCGTAAAAATCCGACTTGAATAAAGTACACACTGGAAAATAAATCCAGACTGTGGAAAAACCCCAACGTGAAAATAACAACCTCATACACAAACAGAGAGACAAGCCCGCACAAACAGAAACGGGCTAAACGAACTTAAATAACACCACCCTAACAACCAAACAATAAACAGGTGAAATCAATTAGTCAAAACCAAACGAAAAGGAAAAAGGGATCGGTGGCAGCTAGTAGACCGGCGACGACGACCGCCGAGCGCCACTCGAACAGGAAGGGAGGCCACCTTCGGTAATACTCGTTACACATATGACATCATGTTACACAATACATTTATATTTTGTTCGATAATGTGCATATTTATATCCACAAATCTCGGTTTACATTGGTGCCATGTTCAGAAATGCCTCCAAAATATCCGGAGTAATTACAGAGAGGCACGTTAAATAACAGAAATACTCATCATAAACTTTGATGAAAGATACATGTTTTACATATCATTAAAGATACACTTGTTCTTAATGCAACCGCTGTGTCAGATTTAAAAAAAACTTTAGTAAAAAGCACACCATGCAATAATCTGAGACGGCGCTGAGATTTAACAACATTTCTCCGCCATGTTGGAGTCAATAGAAATACGAAATGACATCATAAATATTCCCTTACCTTTGATTATCTTCATCAGAATGCAGTGCCAGGAATCCTAGTTCCACAATAAATCGTTGTTTTGTTCGATAATGTCCATTACTTATGTCCAAATAGCTAATTTTGCTAGCATGTGTAGTACACATGTCCAAACACTCGCGCAGATGCAGGCAAACGTCGGACGAAAACTTCAAAAAGTTATATTACAAGTCGAATAAACTGGTCAAACTTAGTAGAGATCAATCTTCAGGATGTTGTTATCATATATATCTAATAACGTTCCAACCGGAGCATTCTTATCAGTCTCTATAAGTAATGGAACGCATGACGATATCATGAGGAAAGTGCGTGACCAAGAACTAGCACTCTGCCAGACTACTGACTGTATCTGTATCTGACCCATCCGGTTGCACAACACAGCATAAGCTTCATTCCACGTTCTACTGACTGTTGACATCTAGTGGAAGGCGTAGGAAGTACAAACAGATCCATATATTACAGGGAATTGAATAGGCGATGACTTTAACATCGACCACTCTCAGAATTCTCACTTCCTGTTTGGATTTCTTCTCAGGTTTTTGCCTGCCATATGAGTTCTGTTATACTCACAGACATCATTCAAACCGTTTTAGAAACTTCAGAGTGTTTTCTATTCAATAGTAATAATAATATGCATATATTAGCATCTGGGACAGAGTAGGAGGCAGTTCACTATGGGCACGCATCCAAAAGTGAAAATGCTGCCCCCTATATCAAAGAAGTTAACATACATCTTGAATAATGTTCCAACCGGAGAATTACATTGACTTCAGTTGAGCGATGGAACGGAGCTGCCCCTCACGTGAACGCACGTGTTCAATGCGTGGTCACCTCATGGCAGTGGTGAATCATTATTGTCTCCTTCGGCCCCCCTTCACATTAGAGTCATCAGACAAAGTTCTATTGACTGTTGACATCTAGTGGAAGCCGTAGGAAGTGAAAACTCATCCATATCTCGCTGTAATTTCAATGGGAGCTTGGTTGAAAATCTAGCAGCCTCAGAAACAATCCAAACAGGAAGTGGAACTTCTCAGGTTTTTGCCTGCCATATGAGTTATGTTATACTCACAGACATAATTCAAACAGTTTTAGAAACTTCAGAGTGTTTTCTATCCAATACTAATAATAATATGCATATATTAGCAACTATGACTGAGGAGCAGGCCGTTTACTCTGGGCACGTTTCATCCAAGCTACTCAATACTGCCCCTGCAGCCATAAGAAGTTAACAGGAAGCCAGTGTAGGGAGGCTAGCACTGGATCACATTTTTTGGTTCTAGTCAGGATTCTAGCAGCCGTATTTAGCAATAACTGAAGTTTATTTAGTGCTTTATCTGGGTAGCCGGAAAGTGGAGCATTGCAGTAGTCTAACTTAGAAGTAACAAAAGCATGGATAAATTATTTGGCCACATTTTTGGCCAGAAAGTTTCTGATTTTTGCAATGTTACGTAGATGGAAAAAAGCTGTCCTTGAAACAGTCTTGATATGTTCGTCAAAAGAGAGCTCAGGGTCCAGAGTAACGCCGAGGTCCTTTACAGCTTTATTTGAGACGACTGTACAACTATCAAGATTAATTGTCAGATTCAACAGAAGATCTCTTTGTTTCTTGGGACCTAGAACAAGCATCTCTATTTTGTCCGAGTTTAAAAGTAGAACGTTTGCAGCCATCCACTTCCTTATGTCTGAAACACAGGCTTCTAGCGAGGGCAATTTTGGGGCTTCACTATGTTTCATTGAAACGTACAGCTGTGTGTCATCCCCATAGCAGTGAAAGTTATTATAATGTTTTTGAATGACATCCCCAAGAGGTAAAATATATAGTGAAAACAATAGTGGTCCTAAAACGGAACCTTGAGGAACACCGAAATGTACAGTTGGTTTGTCAGAGGACAAACCATTCACAGAGACAAACTGATATCTTTCCGACAGATAAGATCTAAACCAGGCCAGAACTTGTCCGTGTAGACCAATTTGGGTTTCCAATCTCTCCAAAAGAATGTGGTGATCGATGGTATCAAAAGCAGCACAAAGGTCTAGGAGCACGAGGACAGATGCAAAGCCTCGGTCTGACGCCATTAATAGGTCATTTACTACCTTCTCAAGTGCAGTCTCAGTGCTATGATGGGGGTCTAAAACCAGACTGAAGCATTTCGTATACATTGTTTGTCTTCAGGAAGGCAGTGAGTTGCTGTGCAACAGCTTTTTCAAAAGCTATAGGCCGATAGTTTTTTATATTTTCTGGGTCAAGGTTTGGCTTTTTCAAGAGAGGCTTTATTACTGCCACTTTTAGTGAGTTTGGTACACATCCGGTGGATAGAGAGCCTTTGATTATGTTCAACATAGGAGGGCCAAGCACAGGAAGCAGCTCTTTCAGTAGTTTAGTTGGAATAGGGTCCAGTATGCAGCTTGAAGGTTAAGAGGCCATGATTATTTTCATCATTGTGTCAAGAGATATAATACTAAAACACTTGAATGTCTCTCTTGATCCTAGGTCCTAGCAGAGTTGTGCAGACTCAGGACAACTGAGCTTTGGAGGAATACACAGATTTAAAGTGGAGTCCGTAATTTGCTTTCTAATGATCATGATCTATTCCTCAAAGAAGTTCATGAATGTATCACTGCTGAAGTGAAAGCCATCCTCTCTTGGGGAATGCTGCTTTTTAGTTAGCTTTGCGACAGTATCAAAAATAACTTTCGGATTGTTCTTATTTTCTTCAATTAAGTTGGAAAAATAGGATGATCGAGCAGCAGTGAGGGCTTTTCGATACTGCACGGTACTGTCTTTCCAAGCTATTTGGAAGACTTCCAGTTTGGTGTGGCGCCATTTCCGTTCCAATTTTCTGGAAGCTTGCTTCAGAGCTCGGGTTTTTTCTGTATACCAGGGAGCTAGTTTCTTATGACAAATGTTTTTAGTTTTTAGGGGTGCAACTGCATCTAGTGTATTGCGCAAGGTTAAATTGAATTCCTCAGTTAGGTGGTTAACTGATTTTTGTCCTCTGACGTCCTTGGGTAGGCAGAGGGGGGTCTGGAAGGGCATCAAGGAATCTTTGGGTTGTCTGAGAATTTATAGCACAACTTTTGACGCTCCTTGGTTGGGGTCTGAGCAGATTATTTGTTGCGATTGCAAACGTAAATGGTGGTCCGATAGTCCAGGATTATGAGGAAAAACATTAAGATCCACAACATTTATTCCATGGGACAAAACTAGGTCCAGAGTATGACTGTCTAGAAGAAAAAAGAAACGCACACCTATGTAGGCGAGGTGCTGGCTAGCGGAGTAGAAAACTAGAAAATAAAGGAGAGCCGCACACTCTAGGAGCTCAGATGCAAAAATATTTAATTACCAACGTTTCGACAGGCAAGCTGTCTTAATCAGGGTACAATCACAGACACTGCGGGATGACTCGTTTATATATAGTGTCAAGACACACAGGTGTCTGTAATCATGGCCAACAGTGGCCTAATATCATTGGTTAATTACTCATATTAAAACGGCATAGAATGAGCAACATACAATTAATACAAATGGATAGCATACGATCATAGACACACTAAAGACCACACAAGCCTACAAACAACCACAATGGCAAAGTCACAACAATCACAACAATCACAAGAATGGCTTCAGATCAAAGTCCACATTAAGACCGAAGGGAGCAAGGGTCTTTAAATTAAATATCCAAGCAGCCTCTCGTCTTAACAATAAATTATCAAGGTCACCCCCTCTCCTAGGGAGGGTGACATGTTCGATGCCAATATAACGCAAAGATGAAATCGAGTGGCCTGCCTGCGGCTCTCCTTTATTTTCCAGAGTATGACTGTGACAGTGAATAGGTCCAGAGACATGTTGGACAAAACCCGATGAGTCGATGATGGCTCCGAAAGCCTTTTGGAGTGGGTCTGTGGACATTTCCATGTGAATATTAAAATCACCAAAAATTAGAATATTATCTGCTATGACTACAAGGTCCGATAGGAATTCAGGGAACTCAGTGAGAAACGCTGTATATGGCCCAGGAGGCCTGTAAACAGTAGCTATAAAAAGTGATTGAGTAGGCTGCATAGATTTCATGGCTAGAAGCTCAAAAGACGAAAACATTTTTTTTTTTTTTGTAAATTGAAGTTTGCTATCGTAAATGTTATCAACACCTCCGCCTTTGCGGGATGCACGGGGGATATGGTCACTAGTGTAACCAGAAGGTGAGGCCTCATTTAACACAGTATATTCATCAGGCTTAAGCCATGTTTCGGGACCGAGAGACTGAAAAACAGCTTCTATCTCAAGGCCATCAGACTGTTAAACAGCCACCACTAACATTTAGCGGCCGCTGCCAACAAACTGACTCAGCTCCAGCCACCTTAAAAATGGGAATTGATGGAAATTATGTAAAAATGTACCACCAGCCACTTTAAACAATGCCACCTAATATAATGTTTACATACCCTACATTACACATCTCTTATGTATATGTATATACTGTACTCTATATCATCTACTGCATCTTGCCATCTTTATGTAATACATGTACCACTAGCCACTTTAAACTATGCCACTTTATGTTTACATACCCTACAGTACTCATCTCATAGGTATATACCGTACTCTATACCATCTACTGCACCTTGCCTATGCCGTCTGTACCATCACTCATTCATATATCTTTATGTACATATTAGTAGTTGCGGAATTGTTAGGTTAGATTACTTGTTATTACTGCATTGTCGGAACCAGAAGCACAAGCATTTCGCTACACTCGCATTAACATCTGCTAACCATGTGTATGTGACTAATAAATTTGATTTGATTTGATTTGATGTTTCAATCAGGCCAATAACATCAAGATTATGATCAGTGATTAGTTAATTGACTATAACTGCCTTTGAAGTGAGGGATCTAACATCAAGTAGCCCTATTTTGAGATGTGAGGTATCACGATCTCTTTCAATAATGGCAGGAATGGAGGAGGTCTTTATTCTAGTGAGATTGCTAAGGCGAACACCGCCATGTTTATTTTGCCCAACCTAGGTCGAGGCACAGACACGGTCTCAATAGGGATAGCTGAGTGTTACGATAATTATGTTCTCAATGTTCATAAACCAATTCAATTAAACTACTCAGTCTGCTAAATCAGGATTTGTAAGATACTGATTGAAATGAAACCCAGCTAAAATAGTCAATAAGGTTTATTCACAGGAACGTTCTAAAGTCAAGAATACAAAGACATCCATTTTATAGCTGCGCACATACTTCCACACAAACAGTAGATATCCTACGCACATACATACACACAAACAGAAGGTATACTACGCACATACTGTCTCACTATCCAGCCGACAAAGATTAGGGAGACCTTGACCTTGAGACATACTCCCCGTTCTCTCCCAAATCTCTAGTCAGGTCGGCACCGAATGTTGCTCAGACAGTCTGTGTTTAAAATACCAAAAAGACATAAACATTAGCTATATTGTTTTACCCTAATTCTGACTAGGACTACACATTTATTGATTATGATTTTATACATTTTAATCAACTCCATACAAGTATATGTTTCAGGGTGGAATATTCTAAATCATTCAATTAACAGAGAAATCCCATTAACAATCCACCCTTAATGACTAAATAATACACACTGATACATCAATTGTATACAAGAATAATCCAGACCAATACATTGCTTATCATATCCTGCCATATGTTACACAATCTATTGCAAGCCCAACGGTTTCTCCCCTCTCTGGGTGGGGAGACCTCCTTCCCTGTTATCAAATTCACAGTGGTCATAAGTTGTCTGCCACAGTTCCTTGTCTGCTATGATTCAAACACATTTCTATATGTTATACAGTGACATGGTGGAATACTGTTAATTACTGCCTAAACATTAACTTAAAAAAATGACACATCTATTTTTATTAATATTGTCAATGTCACTCAAAATCAACCTCACAAAACCAATATATGTATTGTCATTCCTTATCCATCAATTACTGTTATAGGCGTACATTAGGTATCCTAACTCTTCCTGTTAGGGTTTTTATTACAATCTTCATAAAAACAGTCTTAAAGATCAAAAATAGTCTCATCCAACATTGGCTCCTCATAGTCAAAAAAACAGAGCCATCTACTAGGCCTGGAGACCTGTATTCGTCATCCCACTGGCCGGAGCTCGGAATCGGTCCGTACCTCACCATCTGTTGCGGCATTGACCTCTCCAGAGTCCTGGTAATCAAACCTCTCACACAGGGGACCAAACAACATCCACACAGAACCAAAACACTCATACAGGTGAAAGTTGCCCACAACACAGTGATTATGACATTTTTCCATTTCCCAAACCCACCATAAAACCAATTTGTTAGAGCATTATCTACCCCAGAGTTCTCTGCCAATTCGTGAACTAATGTGGTTAAACCAGCCAGGGCCTTGGTCACTGATCCGTCTGGAGCTGTGTTATTGGGTATGAAGGTACAACATTCTGCTCCGAATATCACACACACACACACCTTTTTCAGCCAGTAACATATCCAAGGCTATTCTATTCTGCCACACCATCAAACTAGTTGCAGCTGTCTGTTCTACCAACCCTTGTATCGCATCTCTAGTATAGTTGATGAAACGCTGTTGGTTATAGTAAATATAATTAATCCAATCTACATTTTTATTGAGAGTTGACCACCAGAAGATGCTTGATTCCAAGCCAACCCATATCTGATTCCTAGCTTTGAACTCATCAGGCACCCCCCTTGGAACTCCAATGCTATCAATGTAAACTCTATTGTCAAAAGATCCTGACGGAGCACTCCTTCTTTCTCTTCTACCTGGCCCTAGGTCTTTGTGTTTGATAAGGGTGAAGGGCATGCCTAACTGCACTAGTGCACAAATACCGGTCCAATTTGTAGGCAGGTTGGGCCACAGCTTCATACCTCCACACAACCACCAGACATCCGCTCTAGGCCTTTTTATCTTACTAAAGTCCTCGGAACTCAAGCCCCCAGTCAGGTCCCTCATTATCTTGTCGGTTGTAACGTTCTCTGTCCTATTGCAAGTTCTTACTTCCCCTACGTCCCATCCGTGTGTGATGTATCGAGCCATACAATAATAATTTCCTCCTATAACTGTGAAAGGGGAAGGGCTGGATGTAATGGGCACATGGGGATACAGATAATGCAGATCAAGGCAACTGTCATTGTCTGGCTTCCCTGCCTTCATGAACAGCTTTACCATACAGGCCATTCCCCTGGGTGAATGAATTCCATAAAATGGAAAGGGGATGGTTGTCAACTGAGGTTTTGCTGTGGCGCAGGCACATCATTCTTCTTTAGCTACTGATCTGGCTGTATACTGAATCCATTTCAACCACAGGTTGGAATCCCCATTACCAGTTTCTACCTCAATCACTTCCTTAAGATCTTTCGTCTGAACTATCCGCACCGGCCCTTGGCTCTGGACGACTCCACTGTCAGTATCTGTTTTATCCGGGGCTCTGCTTGTATTCTGGCTGACTATAGAGCTATCACCTGCCCTAACCTCTTCTACCCGGAATGGCACTAGGGTATCAACCGAAACCTGGTCAAATCCAACATACCATAACCCGAGATCCTCTTTCTTTACGTTTTTAATGGTAATTCGTACCTTTAGGCAATACCCCCCCCCCCCCCCCCCGGATTACAATCAAAAACCCTCACCTTCACTATACTCCATCTTCTTCCATACTGGGTATCTGGATGTATATAGCCCTCTCTCTCAGTGTGAGCTATGACCTGTTTCCATGAACTACACGGGGACCTGCACAGATATCTTCCATAATGGCTCATAGTCCTAGACGGCCACGGGGTCAGAGACCCTATTTGGTCTACATAGAACTCAACTGAGACATCCTTCCCGATCTCCATTCTCACTTCCTGTTTACCCAGATCAAGTGATCTCTTATACTTGGTTAATACAACATCCTCACTGTCTACACTATGGGTCAAGTTACCACCTTTGCATTCTCGGATGGGTCATGGTGTATTAGGAATATGGCTCCCACAATAAGACAGCTCAGACCAATCAGCACTCCTGTAAAGCCCCACCCTTTCCCGGAGAACATATCATCAGCTAGAGGCCAACCCATACTTTCATTTCTATGAACGCACACAGGGAGGATAGGGCGGGGACAGGGAATCTTCATTAGAGAGGTAATCCTCGAACCCTATTGGTATTCGGTTCTTCTCCTAACTCTGTGATTGTTCGCCAGTGTCAGTGTGTCTTACCCTCTTGCAATGTGTAACATGAACCCAGGTAGCTCTTTCAGCTATTCTCACCGCGAAGGCTGTCACCAGGAGTACTTGGTATGGCCCTTCCCAACGAGGCTGCTTCCTGTCTATTCTCCTCAGGGACTGAATTGAGTGAATCACCTTCTCCTGTAATTCACCTGTAGAGCATAAAATCTTGGACACACGGTTTGGTTAACAAACAGTCTTCTCTTGTGTTCTACTCATTTGCTATATTTATCTATATGAAAACAAAATGTTTTGTTTATTATCCAATAGGCCACAAAGTTTCCTAACCATGGCTCTGCCCATGTATCAATATTGCCGCATATCTAAACAATGACTTAGGTAAGATTATTAAATTATCCTCATGTCTGACATTATCTTGTAGGAGCGCCCCTTTCATTCTCTACATGTCCAATTCACCCTGGGGCGTTCGTTCATGTCTATCCTGTAACAATTCTCTGTCAAGTGTCTTATCTACTTTGGCTCACTTGGCTCTGTCATATCCTCACCTGGTCTCTCCTATCATTGCTATGCAGATGACACACAATTAATCTTCTCCTTTCCCCCTTCTGATAACCAGGTGGCGAATCGCATCTCTGCATGTCTGGCAGACATATCAGTGTGGATGACGGATCACCACCTCAAGCTGAACCTCGGCAAGACGGAGCTGCTCTTCCTCAAAGGGGAAGGACTGCCCGTTCCATGATCTCGCCATCACGGTTGACAACTCCATTGTGTCCTCCTCCCAGAGCGCTAAGAACCTTGGCGTGATCCTGGACAACACGCTGTCGTTCTCAACTAACATCAAGGCGGTGACCCGTTCCTGTAGGTTCATGCTCTACAACATCCGCAGAGTACGACCCTGGCTCACACAGGAAGCGGCGCAGGTCCTAATCCAGGCACTTGTCATCTCCCGTCTGGATTACTGCAACTCGCTGTTGGCTGGGCTCCCTGCCTGTGCCATTAAACCCCTACAACTCATCCAGAACGCCGCAGCCCGTCTGGTGTTCAACCTTCCCAAGTTCTCTCACGTCACCCCGCTCCTCCGCTCTCTCCACTGGCTTCCAGTTGAAGCTCGCATCCGCTACAAGACCATGGTGCTTGCCTACGGAGCTGTGAGGGGAACGGCATCTCCGTACCTTCAGGCTCTGATCAGGCCCTACACCCAAACAAGGGCACTGCGTTCATCAACCTCTGGCCTGCTCGCCTCCCTACCTCTGAGGAAGTACAGTGCCCGCTCAGCCCAGTCAAAACTGTTCGCTGCTCTGGCACCCCAATGGTGGAACAAACTCCCTCACAACGCCAGATCGGCGGAGTCCATCACCACCTTCCGGAGACACCTGAAACCCCACCTCTTTAAAGAATACCTAGGATAGGATAAAGTAATCCTTCTAACCCCCCCCCCCCTTAAAAGATTTGATGCACTATTGTAAAGTGGTTGTCCCACTGGATTTCATAAGGTGAATGCACCAATTTGTAAGTCGCTCTGGATAAGAGCGTCTGCTAAATGACTTAAATGTAAATGTAAATGTACTTTAAGATGTATCTGTGCTGCTTTCACAGGCACTAGTCAATGCTACTATTTCGGCCTGTTATGCCGAATAATTTCTAGGCAATGGTTCAGTGTAAGGCCCCTTTTGTCTCCACTCAGTAACAGGCTCCCCCCCTTTCTCCTCTCTGCTCCCAAACCATCAAGGTCTCAGCAGTGCGGGGAGGGCTTCTCCGTCTGCCCTTCCTCCTATCTGTCTGTCGCTCTTTCTCATGACAGTCAGTATCAAATATGGGGTGTGTCCAAATATTTACTAAATGTCAAACTGTCTGAACTCATGGATTTTAGAAAAATTACCTGTCTATGGTGGCCATCTCTAAAGTAATTACATAGGTCGATTAAGGTTCTCGATGTTCTCAATAATCCCGAATCACCACAGATGTATATCCCTGTCCTATTGGCCTGGATTAGGTTCTAAATAATTAACATGAGTCTACCATTAGTCCAAGGCTATGCCATTGCTTTCTTCTCATTGGTTCAAATTACAACTGTGTCAAAGAACTATAAACTTGTTCATAATTATCAATTACTCAATTTACCTTAAAATCAGTTCCCAGAACATTCCCTTTATCTAAAGAATTCACGTGTTTAATTAAAACTCATAAAATAAACCTTCTAATATTCCATATGCGTGTACCCCTTTAAGACATCGTCTCTAGGAAACAAGGAAATCTCCTCAAACCCAAAGGCTAAAAACAAACAAAACATTACATTTCCCGGCCTTTTCAATTTGGTAGAAACATGCCTCTATCTCAATCGCTCCCTTCAAGATTACAGCCCCAGAAAACATTCCAAAGAAAACATTTCCAAAGAGAGACAATGAAGCCTTCTTTTCCCAGGAAAACCACTTTGTCAGCATTCTAATTCCATTGTACTCCCTCCAATCATTAGTTTTAAATTTCCTCAATGGTCATATGTACTTAATTGAGCATGCACTACCCTTGGATACAATTCTTTACTTTAAATCTATGAAATTGCTAATACCTGACTAGTTTAGCCCAAGTTTGCTTTGCAGCATTAAAACCCATTCGGTCTGTCTGCAAACCATCTCTCAAAATGCTTGATATGAATATCCTGCCATTAGACACCCACAACTGTGAATAAAGTGCACTGTCCCTTTAAAATAAAATTAACTCAACCTGCAATCCCCTTTACTGACCTGACATGGTTCCACGTAATGGAAACAGATTATAATGTTTAGAATACATTAAATTCCTGTTCAAATTCACTGGTGTTACCTAAACAATCAAACCAAAAATCAATAACCGGGAACTATCACAAAACTTTTACGATTCAACTATTCAGACCTGAATCTCTTACAGCCAAATATAGCCCAGTGAGCGCGACTAACTGTCCTCTTCTTACCCGTGGACAAAAATATAACTTCTCCCCCAACAACGTTCTGCCTTACCGCTATCCTACTATTTAAAACCAAACTTTACAACTGTCCCTTCTTTCAGCTAAACCCTTATGAATTGTTCCAGCCTTAAAAGTAATATGTAACTCACCAAAATGTATAACCTACATCAGTCAATCCATAAGAATAAAAACACATTTTGATGGGCACAACTCTATCGCAATTATCTCTCCGTTATTATTTAGAATTCATTAGATTTAGGTAACTGTCTCTTTTATGATTCAGTAATTTAAATACGAGGAGATCTGCATGGAGGAATGGGCCAAAATACCAGCAACAGTGTGTGAAAACCTTGTGAAGACTTACAGAAAACGTTTGACCTCTGTCATTGCCAACAAAGGGTATATAACAAAGTATTGAGATAAACTTTTGTTATTGACCAAATACTTATTTTCCACCATAATTTGCAAATAAATGTATTAAAAATCCTACAATGTGATTTTCTGGATTTTTTTTCCTCATTTTGTCTGTCATAGTTGAAGTGTACCTATGATGAAAATTACAGACCTCTCTCATCTTTTTAAGTGGGAGAACTTGCACAATTGGTGGCTGACTAAATACTTCCCCCCCACTGTATATACTGTATTCTATTCTACTGTATTTTAGTCAATGCCACTCTGACATTGCTCGTCCTAATATTTATATATTTCCTAATTCCATTATTTTACTTTAGATTTGTGTGTATTGTTGTAAATTGTTAGATACTACTGCACTGTTGGAGCTAGGAACACAAGCATTTCGCTACACCCACAGTAACATCTGCTAACCATGTGTATGTGACCAATAACATTTGATTTGACGGTCCTAAAGCACACGGGTGCTGCGTTGTGTATCACAGTGCAATGATAAAACTGGGGGGACAAATATGCAATTCCCCCCCCCCCCCCCCCCCACCCGGTGAAAGTTGCGCCCCTGGTAGAAGCAAAGATGAGTGGAATGACTTACACTTGTCAATTTGTTGCAGCTTGGAAATTAAAATGTAATGTCCCAGAAATCTTAGCGTAACCATCAAAAACATACTTGGCTACACCGTGTTGTATAAGGAAGGACACACATAAATCGGCATCCATGCGCATGAAGGCATAACAGCTAGCTAGCTAAGTATGTTACATAAGGATTATTTTCGCTAGTGTGTTGTTAAATATCTTCTCTACTGAATGTTTAATTGTGCTCTGCTCTTAAATAATCCAGTACGAGTGATCTTGACATACAGTATTACAAGCTAATGTTTTTCGAAAATATAGCTTTGTATGTTAGCTAACGTTAGCTAGATAACTAGCCTAGACATATAGTTTTGGATCTAGCAGATGGCTAACTATGGGTTTGCAAGTTGAATTTCTACGTGATATTAAGTTACCTATAATGTGACATCAGCTATAGGAAACTGTGTTTGTCTTTAGTTAAATAACTACCTACAATCACAATGTTGCCATCAATTTGGGAAGCTAGCAAATATATTAGGAACTGTTACTTTGTAACACATGTAACGTTAGCAGAGTATCTTCTCGTGTAAAGTTGGCCCCATTTTCACTCTGCATTCTATGATGGTCCGTTCTATCCGGGATCCTTGGGACATCCCTACCCAATTTTGAAGTTGACGCTTAATATGGTTAGGGGTAGGGACGTTCCAAGGATACGAGAGAACATTGACCGTTTTATGATGATGCCATGCAGCTAATCGCTTACACTGTTTATTTTACAGGCTGAAAAATGTCCTCCATGTCTGCTGCCAGCGTCGGGCCATTGAGGGCCAATGAGGGCACAGAGAAGAAACCACTGAAACCCTGTTGTGCGTGCCCTGAGACGAAGAAAGTCAGGGATGTTTGGTAGGCTTACATGTATTGGAACTTGAATTGCATTATACTTGTAAAGTGAAAGTTTCTCGTGGACTGTCTTCTCTGGAGTGTGCAGTTCAGTGGCGGTCTGTGCCGTTTATGATGAGGGAGGACGATTTTGTTTTTACATGAGCATGGGATTATTTCTATTACATCATGTTGGATGACTGTCATTCATATTCCATTCACCCAGTTCAATGTAACATCAATAGGTTTAGGCAACTACATGATACTCAAATTTTCCCTATACCCATCATGAGGTTGCTACAACCTGGCTTATGAAGGAAAGTTTACAACGTACACCGGTTGAGAGAAAAATTTGAGATGATAGTGACACACGGACAGACAGTGACACATTCAATACCGCCTTGCACACTCTTGCCTGCTTCTAGATTATCTAGGGTGTAATCATTAGTCCAACAGTTGCAAACAAGAGTTTCTATTGGACAAATGAGTATTTTTATCCCTGTTTCGTTTTTTTCCGTTTAAGAAACGTTTTTCAAAAGAATCAGAGGAATGAATACACCCCTGATCGCGCATAAACACAGTTCACTTTCATAGCAGCCACGTTGTATTCATTCTTGCCTCTATGTACTCTACTCCTATCACCTTTTCCCTTCGTTTGTGAACTTCAATGAACAACACATCAGCTGTATGTGACCAGGTGAAAAAACATTTACAAGCCAAACCATGTCATAACCGCTACGTGCAGCCTACATCGTTGTCCCCATATTAGCTAAAGTAAAGTCCTAGTCAACATAGCTAATAGACCTAATGCGTTACTAAACCCTCTAAAATCATGCAGTAACGTTAGTGTATAGTCAGTAAGCAGTTACACTGGCGGGCCCCGGTGGCAATAAATTAATAAAACCAAGAACAGCTCTACTTGGTAGACTTCCAGTGTTGTGTTGGATAATCATAGCCAGCTAGCTAACATGGCATTTGCTTGCTAAGTAAGTGAAACTGAAAGTGATTAAAACAACTTCTTCATTTTTGAAGAAACACATTTGTTAACTCAAATTGTATTTCTCTCTCTTTGAGTCAACTACTCACCACATTTTGTGCACTGCAGTGCTAGCTAGCTGTAGCTTATGCTTTCAGTACTAGATTTTTTCTCTGATCCTTTGATTGGGTGGACAACATGTCAGTTCATGCTGCAAGAGCTCTGATTGGTTGGAGGACATCCTCTGGAAGTTGTCATAATTACTGTGTAAGTCTATGGAGGGGGGTGAGAACCAATAGCCTCCTAGGTTTTGTATAGAAGTCAATGTATCCAGAGGAGGACGGAAGCTAGCTGTCCTCCGGCTACACCATGGTGCTACCCTACAGAGTGCTGTTGAGGCTACTGTAGACCTTCATTGCAAAACAGTGTGTTTTAATCTATTATTTGGTGACGTTAATATAATTAGTATAGTTTTATCTAAAAAGGATAACTTTTTCAATATTTTACAATTTTTATGAAATTCACTGAGGAGGATGGTCCTCCCCTTCCTTCTCTGAGGAGCTTCCACTGATGCAGTTGCTGATGACAATTTCCTCTGTTTCAGCATCATTGAGAAGGGTGAAGAAAGTTGCACAGATCTCATCGAGGCACATAAGGATTGTATGAGGGCGCTTGGATTCAAGATTTAATATAACTCCATATAATAAGTGGTCGGTGAGTCTCAAATATGTCTATTGATCTTGCATGTCATGACGCACAGCTTGAGTATTAATTTAGCCTCACTTGTAGTGCCTATGTTGTGAAAATAACATTCTGCCCGAGATGTGTCCCGTATCCTCAAAATGGCTCAAACGTCCTAGAAATCCTGTTAAAGCCAGTTTTCAGACAAGAACAACCCTGAGTAGATTTTAGGATGATGTTAAAACACTGCTCAGACACAAACTGAGCCAGGAATAAATCAACTCCCAAAACTTTCTCAGCTGGTAATCACAACAGTTTGAGTAAGGTACAACAAAGGAAAGCTGGTGATGATGCTCATTGACCAAGTGGCAAATGATGTGGAATAACCAATGATGAACAGTGCCTTTGGAAAGTATTCAGACCCTTTGATTTTTTAAAATTTTTTGTTACGTTACAGCATTAATCTAAAATAGATTTTTTTTAAATACAAAAAATCCTCAGCAATCTACACACACTAGCCCATAATGACAAAGTGAAATCAGCTTTTTAGACATTTTTGCAAATGGATATATATTTTTTTAAAGATACCTTATTTACAAAAGTATTCAGACTTTGCTATGAGACTCAAAATTGAGCTCAGGTGCATCCTGTTTCCATTGATCATCCTTGATGTTTCTACAACTTGATTGGAGTCTACCTGTGGTAAATTCAATTGATTGAACATGATTTAGAAAGGCACCCACCTTTCTATATAATGTCCCACAGTTGACCGTGCATGTCAGAGCAAAAACCAAGCCATAAGGTCGAAAGAATTGTCTGTAGAGCTCCGTGACAGGATTGTGTCGAGGCACAGATCTGGGAAGAGTACCAAAACAGTTCTGCAGCATTGACGGTCCCCAAGCACAAAGTGGCCTCCATCATTCTTAAATGGAAGAAGTTTGGAACCACCAAGATTCTTCTTAGAGCTCGCCACCTGGCCAAACTGTGCAATTGGGGGAGGGTCTTGGTCATGGTCGCTCTGACAGAGCCCTAGAGTTCCTCTGTGGAGATGGGAGAACATTCCAGAAGGACAACCTTCTTTGCAGCACTCCACCAATCAGGCCTTTATGCTTGAGTGGCCAGACGGAAGCCACTCCTCAGTAAAAGGCACATGACAGCCCGCTTGGAGTTTGCCAAAAAGCACCTAAAGGACTCTCAGAGCCATGAGAAACAAGATTCTCTGGTCTGATGAAACCAAGATGGAACACTTTGGCCTAAATGCCAAGCGTCACATCTTGAGGAAACCAGGCACCTTCCCTACGGTGAAGCATGGGGGTGGCAGCATCATGCTGTGGGGATGTTTTTCAGCGGCAGGGACTGGGAGACTAGTCAGGTCTGAGGCAAAGATGAACGGAATAAAGTACAGAGAGATCCTTGATAAAAACCTGCTCCAGAGCGCTCAGGACCTCAGACTTGGGTGAAGGTTCACCTTCCAACAGGAAAACGACCTTAAGCACACAGCCAAGACAACGCAGGAGTGGCTTTGGGACAAATCTCAATGTCCTTAAGTGGCCTAGCCAGAGCCTGGACTTGAACCCGATCGAACATCTCTGAAGAGACCCTGAAAATAGCTGTGCAGCGACACTCCCCATCCACCCTTCAGAGCTTGAGAGGATCTGCAGAGAAGAATGGGAGAAACTCCCCAAATACAGGTGTGCCAAGCTTGTAGCATCATACCCAAGAAGACTTGAGACTGTAACCTTACATAATGGGGAAAAAGTCAAGGGGTCTGAACTTTCAGAAGGCACTGTATATAAACCCCGGATTGCTGATTCTATGTATTGGCCATTTAGAGGCATTGAAGCCACTGGTCGGCCATATGACACTCCACAGTAGGGGCATAGGAATGAATGGAATTCTACAGTATTTCAATTAATTATTTCATGCACAAAGTTTTCACGTATTTTTGTTGTTGTAGTGGGCACAGTGACATTAGTAGTCTCCAAAAGTTATACTAAAAGGGGGGAAAGAAATAATCTCACAATATAATTTAAAAGTATGCATTAAACCTGTGTCTGTAATACAATTAATATTGCACAAACGAATGTAGACATTAATACATGCATTTATATAGCTTCCACATTTTTTTTTTTTTACAGTGGTGGGTGATTGCCAAGATGGAGACATGGTGGCATCAACACAGCAACCCCCCCCCCCCCCCACCACCCCCCCCCACCCCCCCATCAGTCATCTAGTGGGTATATACAGTGCATCCGGAAAGTATTCAGACCCCTTGATTTTCCCCACATTTTATTACGTTAAAGCCTTATTCTAAAATGGATTATTCTTTTTCCTTATCAATCTACACACAATACACACAATACCCCATAATGACAAAGCAAAAACGGATTGTTAGAAATTGTTGCTAATTTATTAGAAATGAAAAAGTCAAATCACATTTACATACCTTCACTCTGCGGTCCATATCATCCCAAACCATCTCAGTTGGGTTGAGGTCGGGTGATTGTGGCCAATTCATCTGATGCAGCACTCCATCACTCTCCTTCTTGGTCAAATAGCCCTTACACAGCCTGGAGGTGTGTTGGGTCATTGTCCTGTTGAAAAATTAATGGTAGTCCCACCAAGTGCAAACCAGATGGGATGGCGTATCGCTGCAGAATGCTGTGGTAGCCATGCTGTATAAGTGCGTTGAATTCTAAATAAATCTCTCACAGTGTCACCAGCAAAGCACCATCACACCACCACCTCCATGCTTCATGGTGGGAACCACAAATGCGGATATCATCCGTTCACCTACTCTGCGTCTCACAAAGACACGGCAGTTGGAACCAAAAATCATCAGACCAAAAGACAGATGTCCATTGCTCATGTTTCATAGCCCAAGCACGTCTCTTTTTCTTATGGGTGTCCTTTAGTAGTGGGTTCTTTGCAGAAATTCGACCATGAAGGCCGATTTATGCAGTCTCCTCTGAACAGTTGGTGTTGAGATGTCTGTTACTCTGTGACGCATTTATTTGGTCTGCAATTTCTGAGGATGGTAACTCTAATGAACTTATTCTCTGCAGCAGAGGTAACTCTGGGTCTTCCTTTCCTGTGGTAGTCCTCATGAGAGCCAGTTTCATCATAGCGACGTGATGGTTTTTGCAACTGCACTTGAAATGTTCTGTATTGACTGAACTTCATGTCTTAAAGTTTCTCTCTGCTTTTTAATAATTTTATTTTTTTACACCCCTTTTCTCCCCATCCAATTGTTAGAAGTTACTGTCTTGTCTCATCTCTACAACTCCCGTACGGGCTCGGGAGAGACGAAGGTCGAGAGCCATGCGTCCTCCGAAACACAATCCAAGCTTCTTAACACAGGGCGCATCCAACCCGGAAGCCAGCCACACCAATGTGTCGGAGGAAACACCGTACGACCTGGTCAGCGTGCACTGCGCCCAGCCCGCCACAGGAGTCCCTAGTGTGCGATGAGACAATGATATCCCTGCCGGCCAAACCCTCCCTAACCCGGACGACGCTTGGCCAATTGTGCGTTGCCCCATGGACCTCCCGGTCGTGGCCGGCTGCGACAGAGCCTGGGCTCGAACCCAGAGTATCTGGTGGCACAGCGATGCAGTGCCTTAGACCACTGCGCCACCCAGGAGTCCTCTCTTTGCTTTTTTGAGCTGTTCTTGCTATAATATGAACTTGTTCTTTTACCAAATAGGGCTATCTTCTGTATACCCCCCTACCTTGTCACAACACAACTAATTGGCTCAAACGCATTAAGAAGTAAAGAAATGCATTCCATGTGACTAGCTCATGAAGCGGGCTGAGAGAATGCCAAGAGTGTGCAAAGCTGTCATCAGGGCAAAGGGTGGCTACTTTGAAGAATCTAAAATATTAAATATATTTTGATTTGTTTAACACTTTTTTTGTTTGTTTACTACATGATTCCATATGTGTTATTTCATAGTTTTGATGTCTTCACTATTATTCTACAATGTAAAAATAAAGAAAACCCTTGAATGAGTAGGTGTGTCCAAACTTTTGACTGGTACTGTATATGCAACTGCTCGACAAAAAATACAAATGCACAGGCCACGACCAACAGCATATTGATCAAACAATTGACCAGTCTACAATTGGGGTCAGCCCTACTTCGCATAGTTGATCAGGCAGTTGATTGTGGCCTGTGGAATTATTTCCTCTGACTCTTCAATGGCTGTGCGAAGTTGCTGGATATTGTTGGGAACTGGAACACGCTTTCTTACACGTCGATCCAGAGCATCTCAAACATGCTCAATGGGTCACATGTCTGGTGAGTATGCAGGCCATGGAATAACTGGGACATTTTCTGCTCAAACATGCTCAATGGGTCACATGTCTGGTGAGTATGCAGGCCATGGAATAACTGGGACATTTTCTGCATCCAGGAATTGTGTACAGATCCTTGCGAAATGGGGGCGTGCATTATCCTGCTGAAACATGAGGTGAATGCGGCGGGTGAATGGCACGACAATGGGCCTCAGGATTTGGTCACACTATCTCTGTTCATTCCAATTGCCATTGATAAAATAAAATAGTGTTCGTTGTCTGTAGCTTATTACCTTCCCATACAATAACCTCACCGCCACCATACGGCAGTCTGTTCGCAACGTTGACATCAGCAAACCGCTCGCCCACACAACACCATACACGTGGTCTGTGAGGCCGGTTGGACATACTGCCAAATTCTCTAAAAATACGTTGGAGGCTACTTATGGTAGAGCAATGAACATTCAATTATCTGGTAACAGCTCTGGTGGACATTCCTGCAGTCAGCATGCCTAATTGCACGCTCCCTCAACTTGAGACATCTGTGGCATGACAGAACTGCACATTTGAGTGGCCTTTAATTGTCCACAGCACAAGGTGCACCTGTATAATGATCATGCTGTTTAATCAGCTTCTTGATATGCCACACCTGTCAGATAAAAAAAAAGTGGTAACCTTGTATAGCTGAGGACTCAATGTCAAAGAAACTAAACAATGATATCCCCATATGCATTGGAGTCACGTCTTTCCCAGGTATTTTACAGCTTGTTTGTAGCATAAAGCATTGCGGACCAAAGCGCTGTTATACAGTAGATCACTTTTATATAAATATTTTCTTCAAAATCTGAAACTAACAAGGGGTAGGTCTGTGCTTTTTGCTATTTTATTTAATAAAAGGTAGGCCTATGGCATACCCCCTCAATTCGAGTCCTGGTTTTAACTGAATAGCCCTTCACTGACAGGAAGGAGGTAGGCTATTTAAAGAGTGCATGGTGGATGTAGGAATCTGCTAGGAAATCTATAGAAATAGACACCTGTAGCTTTCGACTGTGAAGCAGGTAGGCTTACCTCTTATTTCTTTAATAGCAAGAAATAGGCTCCAACACAAAGCCCTTTTGTTGTTAGGAAAGTCTAATTAAAATGAAATAAATGATAGTTGTAGCAAGCTATTGAAGTTGACCTCTGGTCCTACTTCTCCGTGATCTCGTTCTCAAACTGAACTGAATAGGCTAAGATATTTAGTTTTTTGGACTAGTCCTAATAAAAAAATATATATTTTCAGAAGATGCCTTAGACTCTCCTCTTAATCTGCCAATGTAAGCCTCCACCGCATTGGTTAGGCAGCACACAAAAATGTTTTTGTAAAATGGCGCCGGAGCAGATGCAGACGTTTTACGTGCCCCCAACACGATTGTGTTTTTTTGTTCGTTTATCTGCGCTGTTTGCAACTTATTTTGTACTATTTTTGTACATAATGTTGCCGCTACCGTCTGTTATGACCGAAAATAACTTCTAGACATCAGGACTGCGATTACTCACCACGGACGAGCAGAATCCTTTTTCTTCTTTCACAACTTTGACGAGCCCGAGGCGGAGGATATACGGCTCCCTCGGGAACAGGCCCCAACCCCAGTGATCTGCGTGAAGAGGAGGCGGAGAAAGAGAGGCCGGAGGGCGGGCTGCCTTCTGAGGAGTAGGAGGCGATCTAATAAACCCCCACTCCCCTCAATTCTGCTCGCAAACATGCAAACTTTGGACAATGAAATGGACAAGTTATTCGGAAGATTAAACTACCAACAGGACATTAAAAACTGTAACATCCTATGCTTCACAGAGTCGTGGCTGAACGACGTTAATATCAACATACAGCTTGCTGGTTATACGATGTACCGGCAGGATAGAACAGCGGCGTCTGGTAAGACAAGGGCGGCAGTCTATGTATTTTTGTAAACAACAGTTGGTGAACGATATCTAAGGAAGTCTCGAGCCATTGCTTGCCTGAGGTAGAGTTTCTAATGGTAAGCTGCAGACCACATTACCTACCAGGAGAGTTCTCATCTATATTCTTTGTAGGTGTTTACATACCACCACAGTCAGAGGCTGGCACCAAGATAGCATTGAATGATCTGTTTCCATCATAAGCAAACAAGAAAACGCTCACCCAGAGGCGGCGCTCCTAGTAGCAGGGGACTTTAATGCAGGGAAACTTAAATCAGTTTTACCTAATTTCTATCAACATGTTAAATGTGCAACCAGAGGGAAATTAACTCTGGACCACCTATACTCCAAACACAGATATGCATACAAAGCTTTCCCTTGCACTCCATTTGGCAAATCTGACTACAATTCTATCCTCCTGATTCCTGCTTACAAGCAAAAACTAAAGCAGGAAGCACCAGTGACTCGATCAATTAAAAAGGGGTCAGATGACGCAGATGCTAAGCTCCAGGACAGTTTTGCTAGCACAGACTGGAATATGTTCCGCGATTCCTCCGATGGCATTGAGGAGTACACCACATTGGTCATTGGCTTCATCAATAAGTGCATCGTCGACGTCGTCGACACAGTGACCGTGCGTACATACCCCATCCAGAAACCATGGATTACAGGCAGCATCCGCACTGAGCTAAAAGCTAGAGCTGCCACTTTCAAGGAGTGTTATACAAACAGGCAACGTGTCAATACAGGACTAAGATCGAGTTATTACTACACCGGCTCTGACACTCGTCGGATATAGCAGGGCCTGCAAACCATGACAGAATACAAAGGGAAGCACAGCTGAGAGCTTCTCAGTGACACGAGCCTACCGGACGAGCTAAACTACTTCTATGCTCGCTTCGAGGCAAATAACACTGAAACATGCATGAGAGCACCAGCTGTACCGGATGACTGTGTGATCATGCTCTCCGCAGCCAATGTAAGACCTTTAGACAGGTCAACATTCACAAGGCCGCAGGGCCAGACGGATTACCAGGATGTGTACTGCGAGCATACGCTGACCAACTAGAAGTATCTTCACTGACATGTTCAACCTCTCCCTGTCCGAGTCTGTAATACCAACATGTTTTTAGCAAACCACCATAGTGCCTGTGCCCAAGAACACTAAGGTAACCTGCCTAAATGACTACCGACCCGTAGCACTCATGTCTGTAGCCATGAAGTGCTTTGAAAGGCTGGTCATGGCTCACATCAACACCATCATCCCAGAAACCCTAGACCCACTCCAATTTGCATACCTCCCCAACAGATCCACAGATGATGCAGTCTGTATTGCACTCCACACTGCCCTTTCCCGCCTGGACAGAAGGAACACCTATGTGAGAATACTATTAATTGACTACAGCTCAGCGTTCAACACCATAGTGCCCACGAAGCTCATCATTAAGCTAAGGACCCTGGGACGAAGCTTATCATTAAGCTAAGGACCCTGGGACTAAACTCCTCCCTCTGCAACTGGATCCTGGACTTCCTGACGGGCCGCTCCCAGGTGGTAAGGGTAGGTAACAACACGCCACGCTGATCCTCAACACAGGAGCCCCTTGGGTGCGTGCTCAGCCCCCTCCTGTACTCCCTGTTCACTCTTGACTGCACGACTCCAACACCATAATTAAATTTCAATACAGGACTAATAATACAATACAGGACATAATTAAATTTGCCGATGACACAACAGTGGTAGACCTGATCACTGACAACAACGAGACAACCTATAGGGAGGTCAGAGACCTGGCCGTGTGGTGCCAGGACAACAACCTCTCCCTTAACGTGATCAAGACAAAGGAGATGATTGTGGACTACAGGAAAAAGAGGACCGAGCACGGCCCCATTCTCATCGACAGGGCTGCAGTGGAGCAGGTTGAAAGCTTCCAGTTCCTTGGTGTCCACATCACCAGCAAACTAACATGGTCCAAGCGCACCATGACAGTCATGACGCGGGCGCAACAAAACCTATTCCCACTCAGAAGACTGAAAAGATTTGGCATGGGTCCTCAGATCCTCAAAAGGTTCTACAGCTGCACCATCGAGAGCATCCTGGCTGGTATGGCAACTGCTCGGCCTCCGACCGCAAGGCACTACAGAGGGTAGTGCGAACGGCCCAGTACATCACTGGGGCCAAGCTTCCTGCCATCCAGGATCTATACCAGGTGGTGTCAGAGGAAGGCCCTGAAAATTGTCAAAGATTCCAGCCATCCTAGTCATAGACTGTTCTCTCTGCTACCACACAGCAAGCAGTACCGGAGCGCCAAGTCTAGGTACATTTACATACTACCTCAACTAACCGGTGCCCCTGCACATTGACTCTGTACCAGCACCCCCCTGTATATATTATTTTTTACTCCTCCTCTTTAATTACTTGTTACTTTTATCTCTTATCCGTATTTTTTGAAACTGCACTGTCGGTTAGGGGCTTGTAAGTGTTTCACTGTAAGGTCTACACCTGTTGTATTCGGCGCATGTGATTAGTAAAATTAGATTTGATCAGCCAGAGCAGTCCGGGCTCAGGTTTGGAATATCCATTGCAGTGTATAGTGCAGACTAGTTTTATTTACACCATCCCAGCAGCTATCTTAGAAATATAACTTTGCTCTGTGCTTCTCCGCACATGTACTTCGTAGCCTGTAGGCTATGTATCATTTGATTTAGACCACACTAAATAGACTGTAGACTCACTTGATATTGCGTGCCCAGTGGAGAATCAGAGATGAGGGGCGGCATTGAGCACACATCGATAAACAGTACATCTATCTATCTATCTATCTATCTATCTATCTATCTATCTATCTATCTATCTATCTATCTATCTATCTCTATCTATCTCATCTTCTAATAAGCAATACATTCTAAAACACTGAGAAATATACATTTCATCAATTACGAATTACATGACCCTCCCCTGGACTAGATTAAAAAAACAAAATACTAAACCCTCCAGTTGACTGAAATTTAATGACCTTCCCACATTTTCCTCTATGTACCAATTCTGTGAATTTCGATCCATCCCTAATCAGTAATAAACACTCCTGCTATTAGGTCATTTTAATCTACATTAAAATAAAGTTAAAGGTACAATATTCCGAAATCCATCTGCCATTTCCTGTTTGCCTAATTTCACTTTGACAAAACAAGTGTAGGTAGTCATTGAACCATCTAAACCGCTGTGAAATATATTTTCAATAACCACAAATATAGTATTTTCAGCTGTTTTTGAAGCTGGTGTACAAAAGTAAAAGATGCAAAAACGAAACTTAAGGGAAGTATAGAAATAGCGCTCATGGAACAGATCTACCGATTTTTAGACCTGCTTTCAATGAGAATGACAGTTCTATAACTAACACATTTTCTACTCTGACATGCTTTGTGGATAAGGCCCCTAACTTCTGCAGGTTTTGCAGTGTCCTCTGTAAGTTAGCATTTTCTGCCTTTTTTCTGCTCAAGTTGATCAAGCTGCTGATGTCAACAGCTGTAGTGTTTGTGTATGTATAAGAGCAAATAACCTTTGGTGGTGCAGGGCTTGTTTCTCTTGGATTGACTTAAAGGAGATCAATTGGATTACATGTGATTTATTAAATGATGCTCGCAAGCAGTGATGGGGACAAGCTTGTATATTGGTAGTGTTATTCTTTATTTTGATCAGAGTATTCATAACCTTGTCACATTGGATTTACAACATTTCAGATGGTCTGACTGCTATATGAATTGGTTTATATGTGCTGAAGTTGACGCTCCTCTGTTCTCCTTTTGCAGTGTGTCGTTGGTGGCCGGCTGTCCGGAAGGAGACCTGGGATATTTCTCTTGTTTGTATTTATACTGCAACCTGAATGGAAGATGTGATCGCTGGAAGGATGGTGTTCCACTGAGTGAAATGTGTTGGCTTAATGCTCAGATTTTCTGAATGATGTGAATCTTGTTCTGCTGATTAGAATTAAATATATATCCTATGCAAAATGACTTTGTTTTTATATGGCAGGAGGAAACACAATTAAATTAATTGTATAGGTAGTGTTAAAGGGGCAATCTGCAGTGGTTACATCCATTTTTATACTTATAAATTAATCATATGTACCCATTGATTCTTGAAGAATATACAGTTGAAGTCAGAAGTTTACATACACCTTAGCCAAGTACATTTAAACTCAGTTTTTCCACAATTCCTGACATTTAATCCAAGTAAAAATTCCCTGTCTTAGGTCAGTTAGGATCACCACTTTATTTTAAGAATGTGAAATGTCAGAATAATAGTAGATTTATTTCAGATTTAATTTCTTTCATCACATTCCCAATGGGTCAGAAGTTTACATACACTCAATTAGTATTTGGTAGCATTGCCTTTAACTTGGGTTAAATGTTTCAAGTAGCCTTCCACAAGCTTCCCACAATAAGTTGAGTGAATTTTGGCCCATTCCTCCTGACAGAGCTGGTGTAACTGAGTCAGGTTTGTAGGCCTCTTTGCTTGCACACACTTTTTCAGTTCTGCCCACAGATTTTCTATAGGATTGAGGTCAGGGCTTTGTGATGGCCACTCCAATACCTTGACTTTGTTGTCCTTAAGCCATTTTGCCACAACTTTGGAAGTATGCTTGGGGTCATTGTCCATTTGGAAGACCCATTTGCGACCAAGCTTTAACTTCCTGACTGATGTCTTGAGATGTTGCTTCAATATAGCCACAATTTTCCATCCTCATGATGCTGTCTATTTTGTGACGTGCACCAGTCCCTCCTGCAGCAAAGCACCCCCGCAACATGATGCTGCCACCCCCGTGCTTCACGGTTGGGATGATTTGCACTTTTCGCACCAAAGTGTGGTTATCTCTAGGAGACCGAACACGCCTTCTTCCTGAGTGGTATGATGGCTGCGTGGTCCCATGGTGTTAATACTTGCATATTATTGTTTGTACAGATGAACGTGGTACCTTCGGCGTTTGGAAATTGCTCCAAAGGATGAACCAGACTTGTGGATGTCTACAGTTTTTTCCTGAGGTCTTGGCTGATTTCTTTTGATTTTCACTTGATGTCAAGCAAAGAGGCATTGAGTTTGAAGGTAGGCCTTGAAATACATCCACAGGTACACCTCCAATTGACTCAAATGATGTCAATTAGCCTATCAGAAGCTTCTAAAGCCATGACATCATTTTCTGGAATTTTCCAAGCTGTTTAAAGGCACAGTCAACTTAGTGTATGTTAACTTCTGACCCACTGGAATTGTGATACAGTGAATTATAAGTGAAATAATCTGTCTGTAAACAATTGTTGGAAAAACTTGTGTCATGCACAAAGTAGATCTAACCGACTTGCCAAAACTAGTTTGTTAACAAGAAATTTGTGGAGTGGTTGAAAACAAGTTTTAATGACTCCAACCTGAGTGTATGTAAACTTCAACTGTAACTTTATAAATGCCCCCTGAGCTTAGTTAAAATGTACCCAACCAGAAACCAAAATATAAGATTGTTTACAAACATTGGAATAAAAACAAAGTAAATGTAAACCCTATATAGCCTCAACATGGTTAAAACACATTTTTATATCATGGATGGTCAGTCCTTGCGTACATAGTTCTAACTACATTTAAGAGTGATTACATTTTTCCAGCCCCATCCCTCAGCATTTTAGTGAAATGGGGATGAGATAAAAGCTTTGCTTCAACTGGGGATGGCCGTTTAAGGATGCAATACTGTCCTAATTTCATGCTGAACCATACCAACGCCATAACTATATAGACATAGGCAGACTTTACTTCCTGTCACCCTCCAAAAACTTCCTGGTTTGAATGTCCTTTGATATTCTCCTTCCTGTTTGAGGCTGGCTTGTGACAGCTGCTCTCTCTGGTATGCACTTTGGCTTAAAATAACTTCTGCTCAAGTCAACACTTGGCATATCTGAATTCTTCTCACAACAAGGGCTGCGTTTACACAGAGCCCAATTCTGATCTTTTGCCCAATTATAAGCAAAAGAGCTGATCTGATTGGTCAAAAGACCAGTTAGTGAAAAAAAATATACAGTATATCTTAATTGGGCTCCCTGTGTAAACACAGCCCCAGGTGCCACTGTTCTGTGAAATGCTGAGTACCTTGCAGTTTAGAAGCCTGCTTGCTAGCAATGGACTTGAAGTTGTAAGACCTGATGCTTGCTAAATATGCGAACATAATGAGCAGTGATATGGAGGTCATTCAATGGCCTATGCGCTGCAAAGGAGCCAAGTGCTTAATGGAAATGTAATGAGCGTTGCCAGTGTCCCAAATTCTGCAAATAGATTGACGTAGGTATTTTAGGCAGTTAACAACCTGGAATGTACCAACTGCAGAAATCTTCCCAGCACAATTTGTTTCTTGGTAGTTTAGGACAAGTATCTGTGATACATCTTGTTTTTGTGTCCTGCAGAAGAATGTCATTGTAATATACTAGCAGAGAGAACACTGAGATATTTCTGCATTGGCACCCTTTCCCTGGCCCAATGCCTTGTATGGACTTCATGCCATGCCAGGGAACCAGCCCTACACTGTGACCTTTCCAACTTATCTGCTGCTGCAGAGGGCGGGAGCTACTCAGGACTGCCATGTGAACAGCCGTTGCTTGACTGATGTCTTTGATAAACACTAGTAAAGGAGATAGTATGTGTACAGTACGAGAAAGATGTGAGTGGGGGCATAGCCTACACACCTTGTATAGAGTCATTAGACAGGTCTATATGATTCAAAGCACCTGTGCTTTTGAAGCAAATGTAACTTTCAGTCCAAATTTTTTGTGAATCTCTAAGACAACACACACACACACCAGAATCATGTGTGGCTTTGAATATATCCCAAGTGGTATGATATCAAAGCCACTCACTTCACCCTGACCTCTATTCCAGTGACACAGTCCCCTTAGAACAGTGTCTGACTGGTGGGGCATGGTGAATCTTTGAAACCCGACCTACACTGTAATTCTACTATTTCAGTATTTCTAAATATGCACCCAGCAGACCCACTCTCTTGGCACCACATTGAACCAGAGGTTTAGGGGCCAAATAAGTATTCTGTTAAAAGATGGTTCCGTTTTGGCAGAAGGGAGAGTTTTTATTGGTGTGACTTACCTGGAGGCATGACTATAGCCTCTCTCTCTCAATTCAATTCAAGGGTCTCTCTCTCTCGCTCTCTCTCTCTCTGTCACTTGTTATCATCTCGCTCCTCCCTCTCTATTTTTCTCTCTCTCCCCAGCAGTGTTATGATAAGTAGTTGGTCTGCTTTCTGTCTGTGGCTTTCTACTCCTTGGGTTTCAATTCCAAACATGGTTATCCTACTAGGGTCTGTCTCCCCTCTCCCTCTCTCTCCCCTCTCCCTCTCTCTCCCCTCTCCCTTTCGCTCCCCTCTCCCTCCCTCTCTCTCTCTGTGCTGCCAACTGTGAGCTCTCCAGAGTAAGCAAATGGCTGAGGGAAATAGAGAGAAAATCAAGAGACAGACACAGCAAAACATAGACGGGGAAAAGAAGGGACGAGAGGGTGGGAGAGACGCACAATGTGAGGAGAAATCCATTCCAATCATGTTTATGGTGTAATAACTGAAGCAGGACAAAGAAAATCTGTAGTCCGGCTGTACGTAAGAGGGCAACAGAACAACTTTTGACAATTCATACTATTTTTTGCAACGTTTTCTCTGTTTTGACAATACCTTGATTGAACTTTTAAGAAATAGACCAACTACAGTGACAACTTTTCAGACTCACTGGTAAAGCAACAACAACAACTTGAGGCTTGAGTGGAGGACAAACTTTTTCTTCCAGCTTTGACCTCAGGTAGCGTAGTAAACTTTGGAATATTCTGAGTGTAACTGTTTTTTTGGAACTTATTGAACAACTAGACAGTTTTGTTTGGAATAACAGCCTCCCTCCACCATGAGTGCAGACAACTCCACCCTGTTGGAGACAGTTTTCTACGGCCATCCACCATGTGATGGCTGGACCAACAACACAGAGGGGGCCTTCTACCACCTGGGCAACACCGTCTTGTTCCTGGGGTACATGGGGGGCAGCAGTGCCTACGGCTCCCTGTTCATCTTTGGTTTCATGACGCCTGCCTTCACCTGCCTGGCCCTGTGGGGCTGGATGACCATGTGTGGGGTGGACGTGTTCACCTGGAACCTGCTGCTGCTGGTGGCCTGCGTGTTCCAGATTTGCCACCTCATATACAGGCTGCAACAGGATGGCTTGGCCAACGAGGAGCTGTCGGCCCTCTACTCAGCCATCTACCTGCCCCTGGACGTGCCCGTACAGGTGTTCAAAGACATTGTGGGGGCCTGTGAGAACAAGGTGCTGGCCCTAAGAGTAGAGGAGACGTATGCAGTGGAGGGCAAGACGCCCATCAACCAGCTATCCTTTCTGCTGTCAGGGAGGTGAGCGAGAGGAGGGTGTCAGTTCTAATGTCCGTATCATACCACTTAGAATGCATGATCAATAGTACATTACTTAATTCGTTCTTGGTAGTATGTTACTGGAGATATTGGAACAGACCTGAGTCTTGTTTTAGTTGAGTTGCTGGAGGAACATGGCCAACTGCAGTTTAGTTACATTGCTGTAGGTAGATTGCAATTGTCAAGAAGTAGAGTTAGTGTTCCCAGTGAATGTTCTTCTCTTAGCATTTTATCTCTTGATCTGTCTGTCCAAAAAAAACAATGGCTTAGACTAGAGCTTATGGAAACCTGAGTGAGATATATCACTTACCAACAATATAATTAAACACAGAACACTTTCAAGAGGTCATGTGTCCTTAGCAGTGTTGGGGAAGCTACTCTGAAAATATAGTTTACCAAGCTACCAATTACCTCACACTGGAAGAAGATAAGCTACACTGAAGCTACCCTTAAGAAAAACATATCTTACTTAACTGAAGTTACTAGTTCGCTACATCCACTAGCATACTACTTCCTGAAAAATGATCATATCTAAATCTGAAATGTCATAGACTACAAATTGCAAGAACAGATCACTCTGGAGTCAGATGTTAACATAATGTCTAATTTAGCCTATTAAACACAAAAAGTTAAAATTAGGCACAAAGTGTTTCAAGTGAGAATTAGGCATGTCTGATGATGAAAAAGAAAGGACATTCTTGACTACTTCACCCACATTTTATTTTAGCTAAAATAAAGTACTGTGTAATTCCAGTAGTTAGCTACACCACTACATGGCAAAAAATGTATTACCTACTGAAAACACTACCAAGATTTTAATTTAGTTCAACTACCACCATGCTCCTGCAAAATGTAATGCAATTACTAGTTGAACTAAATGTAATTCACTACTCCCCAACACTGGTCCTCAGCAGTGACTCCATCACTTCTTTGCTTTTTGGCTAATATCAGGTTTAGTGTGTGTATCAAGTGTGTTGGGATTGGGAGGGTATGGTTAAAATGTCAGAGCCCCAGACATTGTAAAACACAGAGTATTTGTGTCACTGACTCACTGTAGTGTACTTGCTCCCCTTAGCGGCAGACAGCTGGGTCAAATACATAATGTCAAAAACTTTATTTTCAAGTATTTGAGGTGTGCTTGATTTAGCTCATGTGTGACTATTACATTGATTCCATTGTACCGGGAAAATTAAATCAAGTGCTGTTCAAGAATTTGGAAGTATATGATGTATTTGACCCAGGTCTGGCGTCTGCTAAAGTGTTGTGATATTCTAAATATGTTTTGCTCTCCTTAGGTTGTGTACCAACACAGTTAACTAACTCCTCCTATACGGCCTCTAAAATGAATGGTTCATTAACGGTACTGACAGCTATGTGAGTGCAAGTCAAGTTTATAACTTCAGGATAGCTAATTATTATCATATGCAAATAACATTTAGTGTCATAAGATGACATCTGTTGATTGATTCAAATGAATACCATCAACATTAATCAGACATGAAAGAGCACTGTTGGAATGTCTGTGATTTATAAACCAAGAATAGATGTTTTCCTCTGTCTATGTTTAACTTGGATTACTTCCCTGAGTGTTGAGGTTAAGGACATAGATATTCATGTTAACTTGTTTCAAGGTTTTGGATCATACCTAGTGATGTGTGTATTCTCTTTCTTCTCTCGTTATCACCTATCCATACTTTTCCCCCTCTCCTCTCTTACTAACCTTGCCCTTTCCTGCTCTCCCTGGTAGGATCCGTGTGTCTCTAGAAGGACAGTTCCTCCATTACATCTTCCCACTCCAGTTCCTGGACTCTCCTGAGTGGGAGTCTCTCAGACCCAATGAAGAGGGGAACTTTCAGGTACTGGACGGATTCTCGTTAATTCATTCATTCATTAATTTCTGAAGCTTTAGCCTTTTCCTTCACACTTACCCCTGACTTTTGACATTCCTAACCACCAGGTGACCCTGACGGCGGAGACGGACTGCCGCTACATCTCGTGGCGCCGGCGCCGCCTTTACATGCTGCTGTCCAAGGATCGCTACATCACCCGCCTCTTCTCCGTCATGCTGGGCAGCGACATTGCCAACAAGCTCTACTCACTCAATGATAAGCTCTTCGCCAAGAGTGGTGTGCGCCTCGACATCCGCCTGCCCAGTCTCTACCATGTCCTGGCCCCCTCACCCCCGGGCAGCGAGGGTGAGGTCTGTAGCGGCAGTGGTAGTGCAAGGGACCGGGTAGACCCAGTGGAGCAGCAGGAGGCAGCAGTGGTGGATGTGGACCCGGTGCCAGCCTACCAGAAGTCAGAGCCTCCAACACCCCCGACCCCACGGCTGCAGATCCAAGAAAAGTCCCCCAACCCATCAACTGCAAGCCCCCGCCAACCCCAGGGCCCACACCCCCAGCGCCAGCCCTGGCCCTCAGACATGGAGATGCTCTCTGGTGAGGACTCCACCAGCCTGGTCCTGGAGGACTTCGCTGATATGACCGGGTCCTTAATGGATTATGGGAGTGAGAGGGATTATTTGAGGTAGAGGGCAGGGTGCTGGAGCTAACACACTGGGCCACTACTTAAGCTACATGTAAGTACACCTGTGTGCAGTGAGAGGGTGGGCTGGGGGGGGGTTTGTGTGTTTTGCTTGCTGTGTCCACACTCGCACTAATCCAGTGTTAAAATGGCAATGCCCTGTGTTAAAGAACCTCATTTCAACTTTGTAATTATTTAAGTGATTTTCTGTTTGTTTTCACACATATTCCATCTATCTTATGCAGAGGCTATGCACTGCTTGCGCCTTCGCTTTTGAAAATGATATGAATGTTTAGAGAGTGAGTTAGTAAACTTAATACATTTTTTGGTCAAAATGAATGAGCCTGAAGGGAAGAACATTAGATTGACCAAAGAGTTGGCAGAACTGGGACACCTCGCCTCTTGGGTACCCACTCAAGTCTCTGAGGATTGTTGTTATAAAGTTTACCTCCACTCCATCTCAATGGAGATCTGAAGCCTCAGGAGCTCTACCCCCAAAACGCTTGCTGGTCTTATTCTCTACGTTATACTGTATATGTATGTACAGTATATTACAGCCTCTCCACCACTCCTCTTCCGGTATGTGGCATGCCCTCTTGGTAGCTGGATGTACTGTAGAGTGTGTATGGAGAGTGTGTTTGTTTAGCTAGGTTAGTTAGACTGTACTTTCTGTCTGGATTCCAAAGCTTGGCCAGATGAAAGACAGTGTTGTACACAACAGTTTACCTGAGGGTGACCCTGATAGCTTATGTTGGTTCAAACAGATGGGGGTACCATCTGTATATATGTTGGAGGTTTGTAGTTTGGACCAGGATGTGGAGACAGCAGGGTGGGAGGCTGGCAATCATCTGTGTGTTTTTCTCTGACAGAGACAATGATTAGAGCCTGCTGGAAACTGGGGATATCCTGGCAGTCAGAGATCCAGTGCCATGCCATTAATCCACATGCCTACCCACTACCCCCTCCCTTTCCCCCCTATCCCAAAATCCTCCCTGACCCAACCGGGGGCAGATCGTGCTTCGGGTGGAGGAGGGAGAGGGGGGCAGGAGGGGTGTTGGATTCCAGGACAGCTGCTGGGTGCTTGGTGGAGGGCTCTGGCTCTGCTGTCATTGTAAAGGCTGCTGCTGACCTTCAGATGCAGGCTATGGTCAGTTAGACAGTGGCTACGGCAAGCAGGGGAATGAGAGGGGTGAGGGTTTGACAGGGGTAAGGGATGAGAGAAGGGCGAGGGATGTGGGTCATGTGAAAGCAGAGACCAGCCAGGCTCAGAGAACAGCCTATCACTCCAATGTCATTGTGACATCACAGGTCAGTAGTTCCTCCATCTCTCACTGTTAACCAGTTGTCAGGAATGTGAGGACTATGCCGGTGTAATTCGACCAATGGGAACGTTTGTTGTGAGATCATGTTGCAACCTTACACTATACTATATGTTCAGCTGTAATGCGTGATACATATCATTTAGGTGAAAATTAAATACTCTCTGTACTTGGACAAGGTGAATATGATCTGCTTGCCTGCCATAAGGAAGGTTGTCGTAGTAACAGTTATGCTTGTTTTTTGACAGATGTTCTCTGTTTATTCCACAGGAGGGGAAACCGCTGGGACTCTACCAATGAGATACCAGAGAGGAAGAGCTCCTCTGGCTCCCACTGACACCCCTAAGCTGTGATAGTTTTACCAAAAGTGCAAACAGTTCCAGGTTGTCTTTATTACAGTCATGCTGTGCAGCTTATAACACTATCACAGAATGTTTATGCATATCTATAGCATTTTCCTGAGAAGACCAGTGGAACTGCAGGAAAGACAACCTGGGATATAACTATCACCACTGTCCTGGGTGGAGTCAGGCCCACCCAACACCACATCCCAGTCTCTCACCTAACATTATCTCACTCCTGCGATGTCATCTGTGCATGACAATAAAGGATAGAGTGAGACTCTGGACACTGAACATAATTATGTTATAAACTGAATTTATTAGTTAATGTCACAGAAAAGAATGGTATTCTCTTTTTATTATGCCACTCACATCTCCCATTCATCTGGATGGAAAGCCGTTTGAAGTGGAGATAGGATTATGCTATTATGATTCCACATTAAACTAATCATGTGCATTAGATTTTTTAACAGCCGGGGTTGGGTTGGCTAGCTAGGGGCATGTTAATCTTGTTTGTTTGTGCAGACATAATCTGAGAGAATAATGTTTGACTGAGAGCATGCTAAAAGGGTTTTCTCTTCATACATACATATTTTCAAATCATGATTCCAAATTTAACAGGCAGACACACACTTCTGCATTTTGTCTACATGCTTGTAAACGTGAGATGTCTCACCCATTGTACATTTAGTCAGAAAACATAGAACAGGAGTATTTTGTTTTTGTTGTTTCCCCCCCAAAATGTGGGCCTACATATACATGATGTGATAAACATGTATTTTCACGGGGCCAATCTTTCTCCATAAAGTTCTTGGTGAAAATGCATTGACTGTCATTTTTTCATCTATGTCTCCTTTCTCCTCCATCCTCAGTCAGAATAAGATTCAGTCTTTAAGTTTATCATGACGAGGTATCCAAACTCATCACAATTTCAACACATTGCTCACCTCTGCTTCTGAGAACTGTTTTGCTTCAACAGAAGCTCTTATTAAGAAAGTAACATTCAGCTGCATCGGAATGATTATATACAGCAATACTAATGCTATTAGAAAATACAGAAGAAATGTAACAATAAGAAAATTGTAGCATAGTCTAGCTGTAGGTGGTCCATCAGTAACATATGAGTGTGTGAGTGTGTTTGTATGTATATTTCCAACAGGAGCTATTGGCTGCATGTGTGTGTGTTTCTGTGTGAGCTGGAAACAGGCTGCGTCCCAGTAAAACTCTCCTAATTTCCTTTCCTTCATGCCTAATGATAAGGACAGGATAGGCTTCCTCCTTACTGCTTAGACCTATCAAAGCATTCCACATCATTGATGACAAAGGAAAGGAGACGAAGAGAGGATGCCAATTCAGAACTATTGGGATGTTGACACAGTGAAAGAAACACATGTTGGCGCATAGGTTGTGTGTGTTCAGGACATAAGGGTTCTCAGTCATTCCCACACAGCTGCACAAAATCATGGTTCCACGGAGATCCTCGTCTAATGTCAATCTTCTTCACACACAACGACTCCACTTCTCTGAAAGAGCAACAGACGAGAAACAGTGTCATATGCACGCACAGGTACGCACACACAGACTGCATGCTGGTGTGTGTGTGTGTGTGTGTGCGCGTGTGTTAAATAGATGAAAGGACATATACCCGACAGAGGGGAACTCTGATATACAGACAGACACAAAGTGGATGTCTCCCTGTCTGTAGAAGCGTGCTCCAGTGTTCTTCAGCTGAATGGAGTCTATCTCACACAGTGGCACCAGGTGGGCTATCACCCTCCTGTAAACTGTACCGTCTGTCTCTCTGGAATACACACACACAGCATGACTGTTACTGAGAATATAATCCATGTTTACGTATCATAAAGTGAACAGCTGTGATTCATGCTGCTGTCAAAATATTTGTTTTGTCTCTAACTTTGAGGTTAGAGGTTGTTATACCTACAGCCTGAGTCTGTGCTCTGTTTCAGGAAGTCCCCTGGTTCTTAGGGTCACCTGCACCTCAGCAGTCTTGTCCAGGGGGGATACCTCCAGCTGCACCAGGATGTGATGGGCTGAGGGGGAGAGGGTGGCGGAGGGGGACGGAAAATAAGTTTAGCATCATCACTTCAAATATTGCTTTATTTAAGCATTCAACTGTGGGGTGAAAGTAGTGGTGATGTGTCATGAAAATTCAACAATCTTCTGCTGGACAGTCAGTCTGAGATCACGAGAGGTAGGCTAGATGCAGCTACTCACCACAGAAAGGAGGTGCAGAGGTTGTCAGGAGGAAAAGCTTCTCTTGTTGAGGAAGAGGAGAGGCTGTTATACCGCTGTTCTCCAATAACCCTGAAACACACAAGGACACATGGATGTACAAAAGACAGAGAGAGTGAGATGTAAAGTAGCCCTTCCTATCGCATCTATGACAGATGAAAGGTCTCCAAACTACATTAACCTCTTTGTCTGTATACTGTACGTCTGTAACTGTATCTGCAGTGCCAGTGGCCACAGCGATACTGTAAGTGGACACCAGACCAGACGTGACACTAGCTAGGTCAGACAGAAGCCCTATCTCTCATTGAGTGAAACCTGATTAAGGTGAAAATGGAAAGTGTGCTGGGAACTTTTAATATGATTAGGCCTATTCAAAATATCAAAATATGAACATGATGAAAATCATTTACATATAGCCTACTATACATGTATGAAGTGGCTATTTATATGTTTTACATTTCCATGATCAAAGTACTCACAGACAACAGGTTGGTTAAGTTTTCAGGAAATTGTGTCATGTTGATAACCCTACCTATTTCTGGACATGTGCCATTGAAGACACCTTGGCAGCCTAAACAGCGCCCCTTGAGGAATTCCTCATAGCTGGAACAAGGGATGCCAGTCAGTGGGCAGGTCCCGTTCAGTGCGCTTATGTAGACGTGGAGCGCCCTCATGTGGTCACAGATCACATAGCCATACACTGGAAAGTAGACAAGAACTGACAACAAACGAAGAGGCTCAGGTAGCCATCAGCTTACCACCAAATATATCAGCTTGCTAGCAGTGAATGTTAGTGCTTAGTTGACAATGACATGTCTGAAGTTTATGTAGGCATATCATACTATCATACACATGACCAGGGGCATCATGGACGTTGTATAATATAGCATTTTTCAAACACCTGAAACAGATTTTTCCTGCAATTCAGAGACATAATTGTTATAATTGATTCTATATGAAAAAATATATGTCTATTTTTTTGCATATCTAAGCATACCTCTTGAGGTGTTTGTATCCATCTGACTGGTGGTTCTTATTTTTTAAGAAACTAAATATACTTTTCATCTCTGCTAAAATCTGGGTAAAAGATTGAAAGGAATGTGAGTCTTAGTCAGTGCATTTAGTTATTTATTGCTTTTCTAAAGTCTACCAACCTTGCCAGCAGGCATGCCAGCTAAGATAGTTAACCACGCTAGCTACTCTAACTTGATTGATAGCCTGAAATGACTTCTCGATAGCTAGTTATCAGGTTGGGAGATTGTGAACCTATCTGGTCTAGCTAAATCCAACTTCATAAAATTGCTAGGTGGGCTAGTAGTATTACAAAAAAATAAAAAAATAAAGGAGAAATCTGAGGGAACATGTGCCCCTGTGCCTCCTATGGGTATGACGCCTCTGCACAGGCTTCTTTGCCAATTGTAGTAGGATGTGCTCCTCAATTTAAATAATATTACACCAATTAAACATTTTGTTGGCAAAAGCACACACTTACTTGACTCAAACCTTGAGCGTGCACAACCTGCCTGGTCCATCCCGCCATTCAGGAAGAAGTCAGCATGGCCAACAGGGATGGAGATACCAAAGTCTGAGAGAAAATATAGACAAATGGCTGATATCAGGAGATTGTCAGGTAAGCAGTGTTGTTGGGGTGCAGCCAACCTTTGTGTAGTGACTATGACAGAATTTCCGAGGAACTAGACCTACAAAAAAACAGAACACACTAGCATCCAAGCTAGCCCAATAACCAGCAAGCGAGGTGGAAAGATAATAGCAGAAATCTCTTTGCAATAACATTGTTTGTGTGTTCTCTTACAGTCAGAGTCTGTGTGGATGGCCTCCACAAACAGTGCATCTGAGGGGTCAAGACGGTCAAACGTGTCGGCTCCCTTAAACATGGGTCCAGCTGGGTCCAGACCTACAGGAGGAGATACAGACAGAGCAGTGAATGACTGAGATGAGTGAGTGATAGGCTACAGCAGAGATGGGAAACTTTGATGGGGTTGGGGTTCACAAAAAATCTGAACTCATTGTGAGGGGCTGCGGTGGCTGCGGTGGCTCGTAGGTCTCGTAGGTCTGTCCCCAGTTGGTCAAATTGTTGTTTGTTCACTATTCTTGTGGGGACGCACGCACGCACGCACGCACGCACGCACGCACGCACGCACGCACGCACACACGCACACACACACACACACACACACACACACACACACACACACACACACACACACACACACACACACACACACACACACACACATACACACACACACAGCTGTGAATTACTGCACCTAAACATTCAGGCTACTTCACATCACAAGGCTGAATGCCTCTACTCAGACAAAAACACCAGAGATAATGTGAAGACAGACAATTGTATGCATTGTTGTGCCATTGTGTGTCCTCAGAAGGGTAACGTCTCAATCGTTCACAAATTCAGAGCAGCGCTTTTCAGTGTCTGCTGTTGTTGTTTTCTGAAGCGTGCTCTCTCTTTCTCTGAAAGCCTCATTCATTCCAATTGGCAGAGATGAAAGGGTGAGTGACTGCCCTGCTTTGTGGTGACCAGTCGTTGTCTGGCCCTGTAGAGCCTTGTTCTGCAGACAGTAGGGGCCCTGTGCAACTGTTACTGGGTCAGACACAGATGGAGCTCACCTGTGATTCTCCCTATCTCCCCCTTGAACAGGGTCCCCACGAATCCAGACACGTGTGCCCCAAGGCTAACCCCAATGAAGTGAAATGACTCCAGTTTGCATCCATGGTTCTGTGAGACAGACATCAGTTCTACGTTATTTTCATTACTTTTAAATTCATTTGCTGTTGGTCAGTGAACATTGAGATTGCATTTATTAGTATGTAAACATAAACAAATGACTAGGCCCTGACCTGGAGCTGATTGATGAGGACAGATATCTGGACGGCCACCTCCTTATAGTTCTCCACCACCAGGTTGTAGGCGAAGGAGGCCCCATAGACCCAGTCCACCACCACCACATTGGCATCCTGCGCCCGCAGAAGAGCCTGGGCCAGCTGTTTCACCCAGGACGGCTTACTGCCCAGAGCCCTGGGAGGGGGGAAGGGGGGAGCGAGATAGCTCATACGTTTTATTTGTAGATCTCCTTGCACTTTATATGTGCCCATCAGCATAACTTTTCTCTCTATCTCTCTCACCTCTGTAAAGAGAGTATGAAATTACTGTGTCAAGTTTTTGACCTCCCTCCCCTTCTCCTCACCTGTATCCATGGACAATGATCTTGGTGGGTAGGGAGGAGTTGAAGTAGGAGGCGTTGTTGCTGAGGGACTCCTGACTGAAGAGGCTGGCACAGTCTGTATTCTTGCGTGTCAGGAGTAGGTATTGCACCTGTAGCTTGCTGCCCTGCTGACGGTACTCCAGCCAGGTCGTGTTGTTGAAGTCAGCACATTCTGATCTGGACTCCTCATCCTCCCCTGCTGGTTCAGAGGAGAAATGTCCATAAAGAACCTTGACGAAAACAACACCACCAACAACAACAACAACAATGACAGATGCACCATTTGCACAAAAAAATCATGTTTCACAACAGAGTTATTTACATACAGTGAAGTGGCATATGCTATAATAAATATGCTTAGAGCAAGGATAGTGTTTATTCATTACATGAAAATGTATTAGGAAGAAGCTTCTGCAATAGAGATGAGTGGTACTTACCTACTGTGGACGTGATGTAGAATGCTAAAATACTGAGAAAAGTTTCCGCTGTTTTCAGTTTCCAGCCCATTCTCTTGAAAGAAGAATGTCAAATGGTAAACTGTTCTGTAGCTTTACCGCTTAGGTTGGTGAACTGTGCCTCAGATCCTTAGCTTTGGAAAACCTATTTTCCCTCCCAACAGTGCTTGAAGTTATGCAATGACTATTTAATAGTACTGTAGTTCACTTTGGATCTAGAAATGCCATTTAATCCTCTACTGGTCAACAGTAACCTCAAACAGGGCAGGAATCTCCTTAAGAGAATTAAGTCGAACAAAATACGTTATTTCACAATGCCTGGCATTGAAATATTAAGTTACAACATCTGATTACAGTACAGAGATGGGGGGTTGGAGGAATTTCCTTCCCTGCTTTCTCGTAAAGCTCAGCTGGCACAGTAAACTAGGCTTATGAAAACATACCCACATACCCATGTACCCCTCCTGCTCCAGTCGTTGGTCTGTGTTTTGCTTAGGACCCAGTGCTTGGTCAAGTGCTTAGTCTGTATGGGGTTGGGGTGGGTGGGGGCACTGGACGAGGATCCATGACCTCACCGATGATCAATGCCTGTTTGTTTTCATGCTGGACTCTGACCATCTGGGGGTGACACTCACTGTGTTACATGGTGATAAGCTACATTTCAGCAATGGATGACCAATTCTACCTTTATACTAGTCCATGTGAACATAGAGATGGACCTGCAAATGTAATCTGTCACACAACTTTAACATACACATTTACAGACCACTGTAATAATGATTAGAAGCATGGACCAGGGAAGGGTCAGCTATAGGAACAGTCTTACAGGCAGGGCCTTGGGCAGTTATTTAGCCTTTATTCACTTTCTTCTTTGGGTAACAGGGATGCCAACCAATCCATGGTCCACTTGCGTACCTCCTCCCAGCTATACCGGGGGACGTACCCCATGTCCCTCTGAGACCTCCGATAGGTGAAGCTAAAGGGCATGTTCAGCATGTTGAGGAGCTGCCGGTTTATGGGCGGGTACCTGAAGCCCAACGGCGACAATACAACACGGTTAAAGTCAAAATAGCTGATGGGCGGCGTGTCGTCTGAGATGTAGTAGAAGTTCCCTCCGATGGAGCCCCTCCGCTGGGGGTCTCGCAGGGCGGGCGCAGGCGGCCTGGAGGTGGGCCAGTGCTGCGTTCCCCACGTACACATGGTTCACCTGGGCCTCCGGGTGGGAGGTACGGTACAATACGTCCCTGTTCGGAATCCCGTCGTTCATGTGGTCCAGCAGGAATCGTCAGCACTCTCTGTAGATGTACATTGGTCTGAGGGTGCAGGTGGAGCCCCTCGCCTTGGGCTTGTAGTGTGACCCACTCAGCTTTCTTTTTGGTCCTGCAGTAGGGGGAACTTTATGGAGCACGTGTAGGGGGTGTTCTCATCAACGTTGATGATGGGGTCTCCGTTGGCATTGGGGCCGGCCACCTCAATGCTGCTGGTGTAGATGAAGGACGCCACGTTTTCCTGGATGTACGTCTACAGAAGGAGCTGGGTTCCTGAGAAAGAAATTAGATGAATGAGTATATTAGCAGGGTCAATTCAGTTTTCAAGTGCAGCTCAAGTATTTGAAAGTATTGGACATTTCACTCAGGACTGCTGCCAATCCCAACCCAATGTTTCAGTGAAACTCGACCATACCTTTGACGTTGACTCCGTGGATCTTGCTGTAGTCCACCTTCTCGATGACATCTATGAGGGACGCAGTGTGGTAGACCTGCGATGCTCCCTTACACGCTGTCCTCAGCAACTCACTGTCCCTGATGCCCCCCTCAAACACACTCACCACAATGTCACCTCTGACCTCTAACAACAAACAGAGAAGAAAAAAACGAATCAGAGAAGAAACAAACCAAATAAAAATGTTAAAATATCAATATTTACACCAACCCTGGTAGGAACGGAGAACAAAAGGAGAGCTGGTACAGTATTTACCTTCCAGAGACTGTATGAGTTGTGGTCGGACATGCTCCGGACTTGGTCTCCACTCCAAACCAATCACCCCACTCTATTATCCCCCTCTGCGACAACCTCTTTTTCTAGCCTGCGGGAATGTGCTGGAAGTGACGGTAACTCTGCCACTCTGGGGCGAGAAGTGAGGCAAGTTCTAGAGGCAGGCAGACGCGAGAGAGGGAGAGAGCAGGGACATTTTATTAAACCAGTATCTGCCAGGGATGGCCACCAAGGCTGCTGGCCCCAGACCAGCCAAGGAAAACAGTTTGCAATGACTTGAAAGTCAAGACGACGTCTGCCAGATGACTAACGATTCGCTTTGCTCTCCCATTGACACAGTGATGAAGTGATTCTGGTCAGAGTAGAGTCAATACGCTGCAGATTTAGTGGCTGGGTTTATTTTGACAGGCTTGGCCACTGATTATTAATGTGGTCTATAAAGCATCTGCAGTATATTCACCCTAACAGTGTCATTTATTCTATATCTGAGTAGCATATGTTGAAGTGGTTTCATCCTCTCAGAAAGTGCCAAATGTATGTGATTGCAGCTGGTTTTGTAGGGTTTTGAACATATTAAGATTCCAGGGTTACACACTGGACATGTCTTATAATGAGAGGCTACAATATCAATGATGTATATAAACCCCGGATTGTTAACAGTATGTATTGGCCATTGAGAGGCTTTGAAGCCACTGTCCGGACATATTGGCACTCACAAGTAGGCACAGTCCTCCATAGGAATTAATGGAATTTCAATTAAATGTTTCAAAGATAAATTTACATGATTGTTGTAGTGTGGAAAGTAACAGTACTAAAAAAATACTTTAAGGAAAATGTTTTTATATATACAGTTCCTTCGGAAAATGTACAAACCCCTTGACTTTTCCCACATTTTGTTACGTTACAGCCTTATTCTAAAATGGATCAAATTATATTTTATTAAAAATAAAAAACAGAAACAGAAACACCTTATTTACATAAATATTTAGACCGTTTGCCCCGCCCCAGAACTTTGGGCAAACAATCACACCGCTCCAATGGAAAGGAACTGTTGTCAAGTCCCGAAACCTCGGAAAAGCTTACGTTTAAATCGCATGAAAGCAAGTGAGGACTATGGCAAAAACTGAGTTTTCTTTAAAAAATAAATATTGAAATGGCTAAATAATTTAACAGTGCACCAGGAGAACTTGCTACTGTGATTCCTGAAATACAGAGCCTGTTGATGAAATTATACTTTTGTTACATCGTTTGCTAGCTCAGTTGTTTAGCTAGCTTTCAGTCTCATTGGCCACCAAACGTTGCTAACGCTAGCTAGCCATTTAATATAACTTGGCTGCAGTCCAAACTCAAAGTAGACAGCCCTCAGCCCTTGAATTGCCTTTTACATCGTCACAGCCGAGTGTACCTTACTAAATGTCCCTTGCCCAAGCGATGATCGGAGAGGCAACATCCTTGGTGCTTAAACACAACCAACCTAAAGTTATTAATGTACCGAGCAAGCTACAGTTAATCATAAATGGCTAATTAGTTTAATAGTTTGGTCATTTATTCCAATAAATGTTATAATTCCCCAAAATATGTTTATGAAGCTAGTTATGTATTATAGGCTCCTCACTATGAGACTAAGCCAATTTCCCAACTCTAAAATCAATGTCATCTATATCTTTTAGCAAGCTAGTATCATCAAATTAACTGACATCCTGAAAATGCAGCTCTGTTGATTAAATTTGACACTTCGCGGCCACCGGAGTTTGACACGTGACTACAGTTTTCATTGAATTGTGGGTCATATCAACACCAAAAATGATCAAAGTTCTTCACTTCTTCAAGCTAAATCGAGGGGGCAACTTTTGTGAATTGGACCATAACTTAATATTGTAGTCGAACTGCATCTGGTTTCGATGGGGATTGCCGCTAGGGAAAGTGACAGGCAAGAAGGCTGAGTGGGTAAAACATTATGTTTGTACTGCAGCACTTGTTTTCTCAAAATGTGTTTGCTAGCTAAGTTAGTTATGTTATGAATACAACACCCATCTGCTCTAGGCATCAGGATGCGATTTGAGAGCACCAGTTGGCTCCAAAAGTGGTTATGGCTTTGACTGCCTGCTGGCAGTGAATTCAGAGCCATTCAGCCATTCAGTGTAAGATCTTAATTTGAGCCAGTTTGCTACAGCAACAGGAAATGTGAATTCTAATTAATGGATTTATTTTGTAGGGGTTGATACATTTTTTGTTAGGGCAAATCAAGTCTGTCATTTGAAAGTGGAAATTACAAAATTTAAAAGCCTTTTTTAAACCTCAAACACACTACAAGTTTGCATTAGCTGCTGTACAGTAAAATTATTAGCAATAAAAGAGTGATCAATTTAAGATCCTACATCGGTAGTTATATTACAAACAAAATTGTACCATGTTCCCATGAAGCAATTGTAATGACAGTTCACCACAACATACCTAAGAGTTTCCTGGTTAGCAATGTGTAGTCTGAGTTCAATTCCAGTGTGTATTAGAAACACAGTTTGAGATCATTGTGAGAGGATTTTGCCAGTGGTTGAATGGGGAATTGGGCTTCCCGGGAAAAGGTTGTCCGAGGTTGCAACAGTAACCAAGAAGGGCAGAGACCCTAGACTAGTAAGTGGGTTGACTTGTTAGATTGTGTGGTGTCTGTTTAGTATTGAAAAGTATGATGATTAATAGTATGCATTTTATTTTCATTACTCATTCATATACAATACAAAATACTCTTCCAGCAATAAAACATAATTCAAGCCATAACTTATAGTTTGAAAATACATTGTCAAAGTAAAAAACATATTCTCCATGAAAAGGAGCTTTTTGAGAGGTGTTTCACATTAAAGAGCAAAGCAGAAGTCATTCAGATACGAAAATAATTCCAACACAAAAGACACAAAGATTACAAAAGAACAGTCAGTCAACCAAATGTACGGATATATTAGAGAAATGCTACTGCAGACGTTCGTTCCACTTCTCCCACAGTTCAAGCTTGCAAAAAGGTCACATTTTTCAGCATCACAAACACAGAGAGGCTAAAGCCATATGTCCTTGCTCTCAGTTCTTGGCAGTGTCCAGTGGGCACTCATGCATCTGTCCGTCGTCCACGGCACCCTCAGGTAGGTGCACAGTCATGGTGCAGGCCCGGATCCCGCCCAGTGGTTCTAGCACGTTGAACACCCGGTCCCACTCGTCCTTCTCTGGATCGTAGCGCTGCACAATGTCCACCATGCACCGGCTGTTCCAGGAATAGCCCCCCACTACATAGATCTGGCCCTGGAACACGGCCACCCCCACATCACTCTGGCCCCATGGCATGGCTGCCACCACCGTCCACTGGTCCACCTGGGGGAAGATATAAAACACAGGTCTTTGTTTTGGGACAACATCATAATAAGATCTGAGCTCTGATTGGCTAGCTGCCTCACAGAATTCTGCTTTTCTCCCCTAATTTGTTCCTTGTTTGGTCATCATTTTCGCCCAAGCCAGAAAGCTGTGACATGTGACCATCAAAGTCAGAACAGTTAGGATAAGGGTAAGGTATCAAGAAAGTGGTCAAATTGCTTATCATATTGTTGGGACCAAAACTAAGGCCTGTGCCATGCCTTACCTCGGGGCTGTAGAACTCACAGTCCAGTACGTCATCGTAGTCACTGCTGCCCCGGAAGTGGTTCCCTCCCATCACGTAGAGCCGGTCGCCCACCGTGCACATGCAGTGAAGGCCACGCAGTTCCATCATGTCGGCACGGTAACTCCATGTGTCAGTCTCAGGGTCATAACATGACAGCTCCTTCTGGAATGTGTCTTGTGTGATGCCACCTGTTGGATCAGTGGATTGACATTGGTTTTATTAGATAGATACCATGAAAACATGTTTACTAAAATACAGTTTTACGTGTACAAACTAATATCCTATGGTTTTAATAAGACAAACATTTCAATCCATCCATTACATTTTCATCTGATGTGGAATACACCACAGTCAGAGAGAGTTCAAGGGGAGGGCAGTGTAACTTTGGTACTGTAGCATATGTAAAGGATGGACGTTGAGAAAGAAAGAGTGACGGTGTAGGGGGCTGAACTGTGAGGCAGTGGTCGGGTGCTCTTCTACCCACATGATCAACCACCAGCATATAGTGGGGCAGGAGCAGTAGGGCCCTAGTGTGAAAAAGAGACCGTTTGGGTCTGAACAGGAAGGATGTGGTCTGGTGCTGTGAGCTGCAGAGAGCTGTGACCATTATTCCATTACACCATCCTCTACATGTCCCCACGCCTCTGATGGAATCCACCTACTCTTTGCCATACCATCCACACTCAGCCGTGGGCTCAAACTACTTAGCCACTGCTTTGTAACTTTAACACTTGGATGCTGAAATGAATGCAGATAAAAAATAATACATTTTCTGCATGGACTTTTTAAAGCATCTGTTCAGAATAAGCTGTTTTCTGGTTGTCTCCGCGAGCATAAAATCGACACAATTGCTCTTCAGAGCTGTGGTTAACCTACACTCTGACCCATTTCAACTAAAGGTCTTTGTGTTTCCTGGCCCTCAATCCCATATCTACAACCTCTGTTCTCAACATGAGAAATTGGTTTCTACTTCAAGGTTGCTAGGAGACCATCATAGAAATCGACCAAGATGAGAATGATAACGGTTCAGAGCTACTATGTTATGTTAAAGTCTATCAAAGCTGTTAAGCGCCGAGAGTGGATTAAAACAGGTCAACAACACATCCTTTGTTTGCCTGAATACATTAACTGAAAACCTCTCAGTTCTGACTGAGCTGATTGCATCAGGACAGCAATCATAGTCAATTCAAGCCTTCACGTTGTAGGTTTTAACTGTTTGGTGAGTTTGTATTCTAACTGTTAGTGGTCTGAGAAACTTACCTGAGACATACATCAGGTCACCATGGACTGTCCCAGCATGCCCGTAGTGGGGGTCGATCATGGGTGACACGAACATCCACTCATTCTTTCTGAGGTTGTAGCACTCCACGGTGTCTAAAAGAGTAAAACAAACGTAAATTCACTCAATATGCACCTTAAAGATCACTATTTCTCTGTAACAGATTGCAGTAAAAACATCTCCAGTACACTAGTGCCCCACCGATCTCTCCTGAAGCGTTCCTGCCCCCAACAGCATACAGCTTCCCCTTCAGGGCGCTCAGGTGGAAGAAGGTTCTCTTCTCATTGAGCGAGGCTACCTGCAGCCAACGGTCAAAGCGCGGGTCATAGCGGTAGACGCTGTCCACCGCTGTCTTGCCCTTGGTGTCGTAGGTGCTCTGGCCGCCCACGATGTAGAGGAAGCCCCCGAGCAGAGCCACGCCATGCTGGTAGCATGGAACCTCCATGGGCCTCAGCGCCCTCCAGTGGCCGCTCTCCTCATCGTACAGCCTCAGCTCCCTGCTCACCACCAGCTGTTGCCGCATCACCCCACCCAGTGCCAGCAGGTGTGTGGCGTCGGACCGGATGCGCGTGCGCTCTGTCTGTAAGGAAGGTTGGAGGAAGGGCATCATCTGGTAGTTGCTGGCCTCTAGCAGGAGGTTTACGCAGGCCGTGTCCGAGCGCATCATGGCTGCCCCGCCATCGTCGTGCCCCTCGTCCTCCTGGGAGATCTCGAGCAGCTCCGTGGGGGTCATGAGGGGGAAGCGGACGTGGCGCATCAGGGAGTAGGCGGCGGTGCGGCGGGTGGGAGGGTCGTGGTCCAGCCAGGAGCGGGCGATGCGGTACAGCTCCATCTCAGAGAAGCCCTTGAGGCTGTCGCTGGCCAGGGCGTTGGCTAGGCTGGGCTCGGAGAGTTGCAGGTAGCGGCCAGACTGCAGCAACGCTGACAGGTTCTGACAGACAAACTTCCCAATGTGGGCCTGCACGTCCTTCAGGAGCAAGTCCCCGGCAATGCGCTCCACCTCCACACAGTTATCAATAGTGATCTACCACACACACAGGAAAACAGACACGACTGGATGAACTTGTGACAGGTCTCCTGTCTTTACATTGGCCATGCTTTTCACTGTCTCTTCAATACACCCATCCAGCACATCCACCTGTTCATTGTTTCAGTACCGGTAAGTAACCTGATCAACTCACCTCAGTGCTGAGCAGCTCGTTGCAGAAGCCGAGGACGGGGAGGACTTGTAAAAAGTTGGCAGCCTCCAGAGTTTCCTGCAGGTTGGCCATGCTCAGACTCAGCCGGGATGTGTAAATGAACTCTATGATGTTCTTCAGACCCGTCTTGCTCACACCATGGAGCTTAATCTCCCTCATCTCCTGCTCTCTCATACCCCCTAGAGAGAGGGAAAGAGGAAAAGTGAGAGATATGGAGGGTGAATGCTGTTACAGTTAATGATGTAAGAGTGCAAGAATTTTCAAACATAGTTTGAAAATGGTCTGAGTGGACGTGATGAGAGCAAATACTGTAAGAGAGAGACTTTTCATAGGCTCAGCCCTAAAAAACTCATCTGTGAAAAAATATGACTTACTTACTTACTCGATGACTGCTCTCGATCACACATTGTGAAACAATCCTCATTGAAATATACTAGCATATTGAAATATATTTACATATTGCACATATTGAAAAACCTCATTGAATGTTATTTATCACAGACTAACCAGTGAACATGGCTTTGAAGTAGTCGCAGGCGGAGGCCATAAGGACTCTGTGTACTGGGAAGGTGTCACTGCTGTCCCCAGGCACTAGGATGACATCACACAGAGTCTCATCACCTCTGAACAACTGAAACCCCTGAAAGGAAGAACTAAATTAATTTTTCATCTATGGTTTGGATCCCCTTCAATGTCTAATGGTGTTGGCCACCATATTTTTTCTCTCAAAGATATACAGTACCAGTCTAAAGTTTGGATACACCTACTCATTCAAGGGTTTCTAGAATAATAGTGAAGACATTAAAACTATGAAACAGCACATATGGAATCATGTAGTAACCAAAAAATTGTTAAACAAATCAAGATATATGTTATATTTGAGATTCTTCAAAGTAGCCGCCACCCTTTGCCTCGATGACAGCTTTGTACACTCTTGGCATTCTCTTAACCAGCTTCACCTGTAATGCTTTTCCAACAGTCTTGAAATAGTTCCCACATATGCTGAGCACTTGTTGGATGCTTTTCCTTCACTCTGCTGTCCAACTCATCCCAAACCATCTCAATTGGGTTGAGGTCGGGTGATTGTGGAGGCCAGGTCATCTGATGCAGCACTATATCACTCTCCTTCTAGGTCAAATAGCCCTTACACAGCCTGGAGGAGTGTTGGGTCATTGTCCTGTTGAAAACAAATTATAGTCCCACTAAGTGCAAACCAGATGGGATGGTGTATCACTGCAGAATGCTGTGGTAGCCATGCTGGTTGTGTGCCAGCAATCACAGACAGTGTCACCAGCAAAGACTCATCAGACCAAAGGACAGATTTCCACCGGTCTAATGTCCATTGCTCATGTTTCTTGGCCCAAGCAAGTCTCTTCTTCTCACTGGTGTCCTTTAGTAGTGGTTTCTTTGCAGAAATTCGACCATGAAGGCCTGATTCACGCAGTCTCCCCTGAACAGTTGATGTTGAGATGTGTCTGTTACTTGAACTCTGTGAAGCATTTATTTGGGCCGCAATTTCTGAGGCTGGTGACTAATGAACTTATCCTCTGCAGCAGAGGTAATTCTGCGTCTTTCTTTTCTGTGGCGGTCCTCATGAGAGCTAGTTTCGTCATTGCGCTTGATTCTTGAGTTTTTGCGACTGCACTTGAAGAAACTTTCAAAGTTCTTGAAATTTTCCGTATTGACTGATCTTCATGTCCTAAAGTAATGATGGACTGTCGTTTCTCTTTGCTTATTTGAGCTGTTCTTGCCATAATATGAACTTGGTCTTTTACCAAATAGGGCTATCTTCTGTATACCACCCCTACAACCCCTAACTGATTGGCTCAAACGCATTAAGAAGGAAATAAATTGCACAAATTAACTTTTAACAAAGCACAACTGTTAATTGAAATGCATTCCATGTGACTACCTCATGTAGCTGGTTGAGAGAATGCCAAGAGTGTGCAAAGCTGTCATCAAGGCAAAGGGTGGCTACTTTTAAGAATCTCAAATATAAAATCTATTTTGATTTGTTTAACACTTTTTTGGATACATGATTCCATCTGTGTTATTTCATAGAGTTGATGTCTTCACTATTATTCTATTTTCTATTAATGTAGAAAATAGTACACATTAAGAAAAACCCTTGAATGAGTATGTGTGTCCAAACTTTTGACTAGTACTGTATATATCTTTTTCACTCCAGATACAAAATTATACATAAGTACAACAGCATATAGACACACACAAACAATGACTACATCTTATCTGCCCTGACCCGGATGCTCACACCCCCATCCCCATCCCTAGTTATTGTTTGCCACTTGGCCTTAAATTGTAACAATTTGTTTTTCTTGGTTGCCCATGCTATTTCAATATTTCAATAATAAATCATTATATTTTTCCATTGTGTTAAGGATAGCAGATTGGTTGATTTCCACGTTTTTAGACGAGTGATGAGAAGAGAATCGTCCACGCCATTGGGTATCTCACTACACCCTCATATGCCATGTCTTGAAATATGCAGACAGATGGATTACAAGTAAGTCTACATTGTAATACTTCTGACAGCCAATTTAGAATTTGTGAATTTTGTCTCTTGCATAATAAATTATACACATTAGTTTATACTGGATTAAGTGTACATTTCTGTAACTTAGTTAGTTATGCTCCAACTTTCCCTCCATCTTGTGCCAACATCCGTTCTTCTTAAATCTTGGTTCCAATAGATTATATTTTTTTCTAAGAGATTGAAGTTGGATGAGCTCCTTGCAAGGTTTTGTATATCTTCCCTATCATATGGACATTCTTTTCTGACTCAACTAAGATTCCCTCCAGGTTGCTCTGATATGTAACTTTTAACTTTTATTTGAAACTACTTTTTACTTCTGCCATGAAAATAAATGAATTTCCTATTACCAAGTAATTTCCAGGGGGACCAATTTATCGGTGAATTGTGAAAAGCTATCCAAGGATTGTTCCATAAGGTTGTGTTTTTAGGGAGTGATATTGTTCCTGTAGAATACTTTTAATTTTCTTCCATATTGTTATAATGTTCTTAACTACACATTTGTTCATCTTCTTTACGTTTGGGTCCTGTCTAATTCTTTCTGCAAGCGGTTCAAATGCCAGTCAAACAGGAGGTGGGAGAGGGGACATCCCTATCTTGTGCCCCTTTCTAAAACAAATTAATCAGACTGTCACGGGTGTGCGTACCTGTAGCGAAGTCAGGTGCAGGAGAGCAGAGAGTTGTGAACAGACGTGCACTTTATTTATGCAGGAGTAAACAACAAACGGACGCAACAAACGGTGTTGGAGAACCATATGCTTTTTTCCCCATCATGGAGCCCGTGGACATTACATGCTGCTCTTTACTAGTATAGAATCAAAGTTAACCTTATTTTTTCTGTCTATCATTTAAGAACCAATTAAAACATTTTAGCATACATGACATATGAGGGCGGTGGGCATTCCATAGAATGGGAGGATCATAGTATAAATACATAGTTATTGTATACATTACATATACAGTGTGTGGGCATGTGGGCTGAGCAGAAAAAAACGAAAAAAAACCTGCAAAGTATGTATTTTTTGCGCAGACTCCTCTCCTAATGTTACCCCCAAAAAACTGTGGATACATACATTGTACATACATTTGAATAAAGACTGCCACTTAAGTACTGTGGTTGGTTTGTATTACGTTATAAATTAAATTATAGTGGTTGGTGGGGGTCTACTTAGGGAGAGTGGGTCCTCCGAGAGACTGAAATGAGATGAGTGGAGGCCCCACACACACCTCAGAGAAGTATCTGATGCCCTCCCAGTCACCCAATCCCCTGGATATGGCCCCTCTACATTCTCACCAATAACCATCATTAAATCTTAGTTGTAATTACAAACAAGGAATAATAATGATTCGACATCCTTTCCTAATCTATCCAGAACTCTTATTAATTTTACAACAGGTTTACAAGTTATAAAAAAACAAACACAATGACATTGTAGTATAATTCCTTTCTTCTCTTTCTCCCAATCCAAATCCAACACAACACACAACATATATTCGATGCCTCCGCATACCCATCCTTCCTACACATATTCATATTCACCCTCCTTCACTCCCATTCATATGGGACACCAGTTGAGGCTGCTGATGGGAAGACGGCTCATAATAATGGCTGGAATGGCGTGTAATGGATGGAATGGAGTGAATGGAATGGTATCAAACACATAAAAAATATGTTTTTGATACCATTCCATTTACTCCATTTCAGCCATTATTATGAGCCGTTCTCCACTCAGCAGCCTCCACTGACAAACACATACCCACACATACACCCACTCACACCCTCTTGCCCACACACACACACACACGCACACGCACACGCACACGCACACGCACACGCACACGCACACGCACACACACACACACACACACACACACACACACACACACACACACACACACACACACACATCCATAGAACAATTATTGACAATTATTAACTTACATGCTGTATTCACACTTTTATATTGTCTTTTCAGTATCCATGTATCTCATTGGCATTGGCTAATTCTATCGTTACTTCCTAGAGAAGAACAATTACTTGGGGACAATAGAGTCTAGATTGTATTGGGTGGAGGGGGAACGAATATTGTCTCAACTTACGATAAGCTGGTCTTGGGCATCAATGTATGTGCTTATCTGTTTATTCCGCTTCTGCTTCTCCTCAGGACTGGTCTCTCTCTCTTCAACTGGAAATGTTTCCTGCAGCCTGTTCACGGTACTACCGGGAATCGGAGTTGAGACTTGATTTCTCTTTCCTCCAGTGACTGTCTGATTGGAATGAATTGCCTGTGTTTTTTCCTAAGCCTAGCAGACACGTCCTGGGCGAATCGAATGGACTGTCCCTGGACCTTGATCTCCTTTCCTCCCTGTGCCCGCAGAATGTTGACTTTGGTATGATAGTTCCACAGCTTAAAGATTACCATGCGAGGGTATTTAGAGTTCTTCTGCTTCATGCAGATCCGATGGCATCGCTCCAGATCTTTCGGTGATTCATCCACACCAAGCTCCTCCAATGTCAGCTTGATCACGTAGCTGGAAAGGTCCCCTTTTTCCTCATCTTCCAGTAGGGACAACATTATCATATTATTTTGTCTCTATCTGTTTTCGAGCTGAACCAGTTCATCTTCTAAAGTTTACACCTTTGTTTCCAGAAGGCCAATTTTGTTGTCTTGTTCGTCCATGTGCCTCTCCTGTATATGCATATCTGACACGATAGAATCTACTTTAATTTCAAGCAAATCTACGTAATTTTTTTGGTGAGCATTGAGAGCATTTTAGCTATGTTTTCCTGGATATCCTTCAGCTGTTCGTTGCTCTAATTTGCATCTCCAAGTTGTTCTTTGTCTTTACCTCTAAGGGAAGCCAAGGTTTGTCGGATTCGAGTCTCAGCGTCACTTTACTCACAGATTGGTTCGCTGTTGTGTATTACAGGCCGCTCACTCTCTCCCGTTTGTTTAGGGATATTCTTGATCTATCGATTTTAAAGGCTTAATTTAAACTATGCTGTCTGGCTTCTACATATAATCACAGTTTTGATGGTACAAAACAGAATAACTATCTCCACATGTATCCTATTGATATATGCATGTGTTGGACACCATTCAGATAGATTAAAAAATAATCGGCCTAGGATCCTAATGCATCTTGACAACTTTCCCAGCTAAGTAATAACCCCAATGAACCTTTCATAACTCTGGCTGGTGTATGAGCGGTGTGGTTGGGTTGTACCTGTAGGACTGCGGTGCCATGCTCATTGCTGCTGAACATCCTGGTTAGAGGCCTTGGAGGGAGGCTTGGCTTCAGGTTGATATCAGGGGGTTTCGGGGGAAACTCCAATGGTTTAGGTGCTGGGTCTGGAGGGGTTGGAGGGTTTGGTGTTGGGGGAGTGGGTCTGTCAACTGGGGCCGGAGCTGGGGCTGGGGCCGGAGCTGGGGCAGGAGATGGTGCTGGGAGTTGGACAGGTTGGGGTGGAAGTCTGGGGGGCTCTCTAAGAGAGCCTCTGCTCCCCAGACGAGACAGTCTCCTGTGAAGCCTTCCCGGCCCACTCTCCTTCTCCTCACCACTGCCCCTGGAACACAAAATAATAGGGGTCCTTGCTGTATCATCTTCAGCTACTGTAGTAGTTTAGTCCACTGCTTGGCAGCTCACATTGCAGTTTACTGAAGCAAGTACATTCTAATATTGATTGTTATGAAATATACAGTATTTAGTCACTATAATCTACTATTAAATTACCTAAAAATGACCCCAAAAATTGGATCAGCCTACCCCATATCAGTTGGTGTGTTGCTGGATTTCCTGTTGCACCTCTGTGAAAGGTTCCTAAACGGATGCATAAGACAGCACTAAAACAGGGCAGGATTAAATTGATGTCTGGTCTGTCAGCACCAAATCATTTGCTGTTTTCTTTTTCAGAGCCTCTTCACTCTGAACAAGCTACAAAATGGGAAATGAAACTGTTGAGTATGTCTTTGTTTTATATGTAGGTTGTCTGGTAGGCAGTATGACTCACTTAATTAACAGGCCCAGGGAACATATGCAGATGTGGGGCTTTCCTGATAACATTGTTACTATACTATGTGTATTTGCTGTAAATGTTAATACATTGTACTCCTGTAACTTAACTCATTAACTTCTCTATTTTAATGGTGTTGTCCTCAACTTGATTATGTTGCAGCATCTCATATTTCTTAATTTCTTTAATTTTGGGGATTTGTGTGTATTGTTTTGTATTGTTAAGTATACTGCATTGTTGGAGCTACAAACAGAAGCATTTCGCTCCACCTGTGATAACATTTTCAAAATACGTGTACGTGACCAATACAATGTTATTTGATTTATCGTGATATAGTGTTGTTTCAATACTTCCACATTGGTTGATGTTTCAAGTGGATAACAGTAGTGTTTATAAGATCTAACTCAGTAGCCTCTGAACACGGAACTTATGCTTCACTTTGTATTCATCATTTGTATTTATATTCTTTATTTTGGGTCATGGCAGTTAGTTTCTGTGCAAGACTGTAGTCTATATCAAGTTTACAAACTTTACACCCGCATTAACATAAATGATAGGAAAGGAAGGAACCTACCTCGAAGCTATTCTTTTCAACAGGTTCTCCTTAACCGAAAGGCCTTCTTCTGACATATAACCAACATACAGCAATCTATTAAATTCTTTACAGACCACTAAATGTCTCCTTGCAGCAGGATGCAGAGTGGAACCGTTATGTAGAATGGGGTAAGCAGCAACACAGTCAGTTTCTCACAGCTAACCAAGACCTCAGCCACTTCCTGTGTCAGTTCTCTTTCTCTCTCTTTTTGTTCTAGTCCTTCCCACTCTTATTGTTACACATTAGTTGTTGTAAAGACAGAAGCATACAATGACTTCCCACGGCACAGACTTCAAATAAACATCTATACCACGTTGGTCCAACGTAATTTCATTGAAATGACATGGAAACAACTTTGATTCAACCAGCGTGTGCCTAGTGGGTTTTTGCTCATCCTTTCAGTCCCTAGAGTCTGCTATACTTCTCTAGTGTCAAATGTACAGTTTCTTACAATTATTTTTTAGAATCCCATAATAATCTCATGGTACTAAGATGTCATATCTAAAGAAATGTCAATTAAATTGTAAGAGGAAACAAATAACATACACCATCAAATATTTTAGCATCAAATAAATCTAAATGAATGACAGGAGGCAGAAAGTTTTTTAAAATATATTTGATTCTCAAAGTGGTTTTACAGTAGTTCTCATCTCATTGTGTCTCCAGGGTTCTGAATCAAATCACACTGTTGTTCTCAGAGAATTAGGAACTGGAATGCCAAACAGCCCTTTTACATCACTCTATCAACTACACTTCTCTCGCTTCCACCTCACCAGCCAGAACAGTTATTACAATCAAACCAGAAGGGATCAATCATTTCACCCTCAACCTTTTTTGACTGATGGATCTCTGTTGGCCACTGATTTAAAAGCAACTTCACCTTCACAATTCACTTACAGTGCCTTCAGAAAGTATTCACAACCCTTGACATTTTCCAAATTTTGTTGTGTTACAGCCTGAATTTAAATTAATTCGATTTTTTTGTCACTGGCCTCCACACCATACCACATAATATCAAAGTGGAATCATATTTGTGGAATTTTTTACAAATTAAGCATGGTGAAGTTATTAATTACACTTTGGATGGTGTATCAATACACCCAGTCACTACAAAGACACAGGCGTCCTTCCGAACTCAGTTGCCGGAGAGGAAGGATACTGCTCAGGGATTTCACTCTGAGGCCAATGGTGACTTTAAAACAGTTTAATGGTTGTGATAGGAGAAAACTGGAAACTGGAGGATGGATTAACAACATTGTAGTTACTACACAATGCTAACCTAATTGACAGAGTGAAAAGAAGGAAGACTGTACAGAATAAAAATATTCCAAAACATACATCCTGTTTGCAACAAGGCACTAAAGTAATACTGCAAAAAATGTTGCAAAGCAATTCATTTTTTTCCCTGAATACAAAATGTTATGTGTGGGGAAAATCCAATACAACACATTCAGCGTTTTTCAGGATAAAAGATTTACGGAATGGAGCTAAGCAAAGTCAAAATCCTAGAGGAAAACCTGGTTCAGTCTGCTTTCCACCAGGCACTGGGATATTTATTCAACTTTCAGCTGGACAATAACCTAAAACACAAGGCCAAATATATACTGGAGTTGATTACCAAGAAGACAGTGGATGTTCCTGAGTGGGCAAGTTACAGTTTTGACTTAAATCTGCCTGAAAATCTAAGGCAAGACTTGACAGATCTTGAAGAATTTTGATAAGAATAATGGGTAAATATTGTACAATTCAGGTGTGCCAAGCTCTTACAGACTTACCTAGAAAGACTCACAGCTGTAATCGCTGCCAAAGGTGATTCTAACATGTATTTACTCAGAGATGTGCGTGTGAATATTTATGTACATTTGATGTTTCTGTCACGCCTGCTCCCGCTCTTCCTCCCCTGGCGCTCAAGGGGCCAGGCTGCCCTGCATTACGCACTCCTGCCACCATCATTACGCACACATCTGCCTTCCCTCGTCGCGCGCAGCAGCAATTACTGTACTCACTTGGACTCGATCACCTGTTTATTACCTCCCCTATATTTGTCAGTTCCCCGGTGCGGCATTGACTGTCATCTGTCTTTGTGTCTCCCAGTTCTGACGCTGTTCCTGTCCTGTTACATGTCCGCTCCTAATTAAATGCCAAGTCCCCGTACCTGCTTCTCTTCTGCAGCGTCGTTCCTTACAGAATGCAGCCGCCATCAACTGAAGCATCGGTGAGTGCTGGCGGTTCGGTTAGTGGTGACGTTGGGTCAGGGGTTGGCGCTGATGGAACCGGGGGTGCTTTAGCTGGGTCGTTGTGCTTCCATGCCCTAGCCGGCTCAAGAGGTATCCTTGCCCAGGTTGGTTCGGAAGGCGCTTATCCCACGTCACGCTTCAGCCGGATCATCGGGCTCCTACGCCTCAGCGGGATAGACAGGCTCCTATGCCTCAGCCGGCCCGCCAGGCTCCCACACCTCTGCTGGTTCATCGGGATTCTACCCCCAGCCGGCTTGTCCAGCCCCTGTGTCTCGGCCAGCCCGTCAGGCTCGCCCAGGTGGGACGCTGAGTGGTGCCCCTAGAGGAGGAGGGGGGGTACTGTCACACCTGCTCCTCTCTTCCCCCCCTTGCACTCTAGGGCGTCAGGATGCCCTGCATTATGCACTCCTGCCACCATCATTACGCACACCTGCCTTCCCTCGTCACACGCATCAGCGATTATTGAACTCACCTGGACTCAATCACCTGTTTATCACCTCCCTTATATTTGTCAGTTCCCCGGTGCTGCATTGACTGTCATCTGTCTTTGTGTCTCCCAGTTCTGACGCTGTTCCTTTCCTGTTACATGTCCGCTCCTAATAAAACGTCAACTCCCCGTACCTGCTTCTCTTCTGCAGCGTCGTTCTAAATTTCTTTATTTAGTTTTCAATACATTTTCAAAAAGAAATCTAAAGGCATGATTTCACTTTGTTGTTATTGTGTAGATGGGTGAGAGAATATATATTTATTCCATTTTGAATTCAGGATGTAACACAACAAAATGTGTAATAAGTCAAGGGGTATGAATATTTTCTGAAGGCACTGTACTTTAGTCAGCATATTCTCATCAGACACAATATCAGGCCTCTCTCACTCATAGATGGGTTGACAGGGGGCCGGCAGCCATTGAAAGTTAGGAATATCTGAGTGAAAAACATATTTTGTTGGTTATATCATATGGAAGATGTCTGGTTATTTTTTCACAAGAACTAAGGTAGCCATATTGGATAAAACTATTCAAATTTATTATGATTTCAGGATTTATTTGATTGATGTCAGATTCAGTTTCAGTTCATTATGATTCACATGAGATGTTTCCTTTTGTTGTCCCAAATTCTGGTTTAATTGGAAGTTCTATTGATTGAATGGATAGCGCTGTATTGCTTTCGTCGTTATTCGTCAAGCTGGTTCTAGGGCCCCCTGCTGTTAAGTCACAGTTTGGAGAACTGGATGAGGTTCCTGTTGATCTCAGCCACGTTCCTGCACCCTAAGGGAGGAAAGACCAACAAAACATTAGTGTTGCAATGTTATGAAGTTGAGGTAATGATAGCCAAGCAAGGGGTTTTAATCTCAGACTGGAAAAAATATGATTATGTAAGAAGTTTGGTTCCTTACTCACCAGACAGAGCCATTGACAGACGGAACTCATCGTTGAGGATATGTAGTACCTCCTTCAACCCCTCTTCACCCTGAAGGAACAAACACAGGCAGCAAGACAGTTTGTTATTCTCAGTATCTCGAGTTAATAGTTTGATCACACACAATGTTAATTGTTACCTTGTAGGCGAGGCCCCACACGGCCGGCCTGCCGATGAACACACACTTGGCTCCCAGAGCTACAGCCTTCAGCACATCACTACCAGTGCGGACACCCCCGTCCAGATATACCTCAATCCGCCCCTGCACTGTGTCCACAATCTCAGACAGGGCATCTATCTGGGTGGTGGAGAAGAGAGCAGAGGAAACTTCCTATGGAATATTAACAGATTCATTTAAAACAACTGATATTCAAATCAACATTCTATGATGTGTGGACCTCCAACCATCTTTGTGGTACCATTTGAAAGTGAATATTTATATTGTATTCCCTTTTAGTACATTTATTAGCAAAACATGACACCCACCCTGTATTCAAGAGCATGCTGTATCTAAACCGATGGCTGGCACAACACAAACACTTCAGATGATGTAAAATAGGTTCTAGGCTAGGAAATAAAAAAAAGTATAGAACAGTTTGACAACCCTGTTTCTAAGATTTTCAATGATAACAAACTCAACTGTTTATCTTTTCCAGTGATGAGGACACGGACGTCTCATGGTATGGTGGGTTTTGCAAAAAGGATCAACTTTGAGCACATCTATCTCTTGAATGTGTTGACATTCAGGTCCAAAATTTCACTTCTGACCACATGTATGAAAAGGGGTGTGATCAAAAGTGATTGAAATCAAATGGAATGACCCTGTCCTTTAAAATCAACATTTCATAAACAAAATGGTGTTTGGCTTGCTGACTGTAGGGTCAAATAGAGGTGAGATGATGATGAAGTGATATACTCTGAGCCCATTCTTACTGTGGCGGGCCCTCCGTCCAGCTGGCGTCCTCCATGGTTGGACACGATGATGCCCTGGACGCCATGCTCCACGGCCAGCTCAGCGTCCTCCTTCGTCAAGATGCCTTTGATGATGATGGGCAGGCGGGTGAGAGACTGCAGCCAGTACACATCCTTCCAGCTGATGGAGGGGTCCAGGGTGTTGGCAGGGACCCCATACTCCTCACCCGCAGGACCGGCAGCCTCCTACAGAGGTAGTCAGAGGGACACCCACCCAGACACGACAGACGCATACAATACAGAACACAATACAGGAGACAGTACAGTACAGAACAAAACACATACACACAGAAGGAGGCCTCATGGGAAATACATTAGTTGGATTATTCTTAAATAATTCTAGAGCAGCTACTGTCTCTCTACTATGGCACTATGGGCTGGTTTCCCAGACACAGATTAAGATTCTCCATTGACAGTGTTTTTTAGTCCAAGACTAGACTTAATCTTTGTCCAGGAAACCATCCCTATATGATTTTATGGTAAAAATCATTACTGTTAAAAATATTGACCTGGAAGACACCGTCAAAGTTCTTGACCTTGAGGTGTGGCGGGAGCTTGAACTGGTTGCGTATATCGTTGCGGCGCTTCCCGGTGTAGGGCACGTCGACGGTGAGGACCAAGGCCTTGTAGCCTAGGGCCTCCACACGGTGAATGATTGATTCAGAAAGCTTTCTGTCCCGGTACACATAGAGCTGGAACCAGCGGTAGCCGTTAGGTGCTGCAGCTGCGATCTCCTCCACAGAGCAGGTGGAGTAGGTACTAGTGATGTAACATGTGTTCACTGCCTCCGTAGCTGAGGAGAGAGAGAGTTTAGAACATATATTTTTTTTTGCACAAGTATAATACAGGAAGGCACAATTCATTTACACATGCATCAGGGAAGGGGGGATTGGGGGGCAAGTGTTTAAATTGTGAAGTATTAGCAATAGTAAACAAGCACAATAGTAAACAAGAGAAAGAGACTTTGAGTGGACCACCCCTAGGATACTCAGTGACAACAAAGCTATTGGCCTAAAGAGCTCAACCTCTACAGCTGTTAAACCCCTCCTAGTCCTCACCCCTGGCGGTGGCCATCTCTCCCTCATGCCAGGCCAGGCAGTGGAAGGCAGTGGGGGCGATGCCCACAGGGAAGCTGATCTCTGTGCCCTGCACCGTGGTCCTGGTGTCACTCACTGACACGTCCCGTAGAATCCGTGGCCGCAGACGGATCCTGGGACCGAGACAAAGTGATTATTTTGGATCTTCCAAGCACTACTGTTTGAGGTGTGCTGTTATTGAGTGATGTTAGTGACTGACATTGAATCGTGGGTACTGTAGTTTGCAGGATGGGGAGAGGTACTTACCGTTTGTAGGCCAGCAGATTGTCATCCCTGGTGCAGCACTCGTCTGCTCCGGCTGCGTAGTAGTCCCATGTGGCCTTGGAGAGGTGCTCCTTCGCATACTCCTCAAAGTCTGTGAGACATACCATAGCCATCTCAGCACAGCAGGTCCCCTCTCTGTAGGATAGATGATCACTGTCAGGGACAGCAATTGTAAAGAAATGCTATCAATATGTCAATTACACTATCAGGTAATCCTGTATTAAAAGCAGAATGGATAAATACTTATGGCATTTGTGGAGATTTAACATAGTAAAAATACTGTTCTTTGTTGTAAGCTGAGTTGTAAATTGTGCAATTTAAACGCCTACAATAACTGCAAACATATTCTGGTGCATATTTTACACAAATACAGCAATAGATTCAGTGGCGTCACCAAAACCTGGGTGTGTCACGTATACTCCCTCCCCGGCGCTCTAGGTCACGAGGCTGCTCTTTACGCACACCTGTCACCATCGTTATGTGCACCAGCGACTTCATCAGACTTACCTGGACTCCATCACTTGCCTGATTACCTTCCCTATATATGTCACTCCCTTTGGTTCCTTCCCCAGGTGTTATTGGTTCTGTTTCATTTTCATGCCTGTGCGTTGTTCGTGTTTCTTGTTTTGTATTATGTTTAGTTTATTTATTAAATTATTCACTCCCTGAACTTGATTCCTGACTCCCAGAGGGCTAGTGCTGCGTTCGTAACAAAGAAGAAAGTGGAAATGTAACACATACAACTGGTAAAAATCCACTTGAATGGTCCTCCATGTAGACAACTCGTCTATCATCCTGAACTCCCACTTCTCCCCCATGCTGACCTGTGATTTCACCTACTAAGGAAATTAACTCGATAACAAATGTAACAACAAAACATTATGTATAAAAAACAATCTATTAATATTAATTACAAGCATGATAGTTGTACTTTTAGCTTATGGTTTACGCAGCTTTTTGGCCATTAGCCAATCCGCGTTTCTCAACGAGTTCCAAGCATGTGAATGCATCCAACTGGTATTTACGACTTCACAACTGGTAAAGTCCCACCTCCCACTTGGCTACGAACGCTGCATTAAGCCCAAATGATTTTGGGTTTGGGATGTTCCTGCATGTGGGAACACCCAGAGCATCCCATTGGTTACTGCATGAACACCCCCCTTGAGCTCCCCTTCATTCCCCCCACTCCCCGAACATGCCATCTTCATACTTGTGTGACACTTTGATGTTCTGGATTTTCCCTGATTGTCTATGTGATTATTTGTTATCAGCCTGCTGTGTACCGGCGTCCTAGCTAGCTAGCACATGGTGTCCTTCACTCCTGTCTGCCAACACCTGACTTCACTGTTGTTACGACATACCTGTGTCCTAGCTAACTAGCTACCGTTGTCATCCCTGCCTATTTTTCTTCTGTAAGGTTTATCGGCGGTTGGCAACCAACGTTATTGTGCATTAACTCCACCTACTGTACTGGAGCGTCCCCGCCTCCCGCCTGTGTACCGGAGTCCTAGCTTAAAAATGGGCCAAAAATATGTATAAAGAGAGTTTCCTGCAGGGAACCCCAGGAACACCCTGAATTGCGGATTGCAATTAACCCTTCTCAATAAAACTAGGCTACACTGCATTACAAACTGCATTGGAAATACAGCTGAGCTTGGATCTGTGCGCACATGGAGGACCTCAAATTACCCAAAGAAAATTAAGGACAAAATGCAAAACTAGCCTACTTGTCAATACCATTTTTTTTTTCATTTGTAAAAATGTCTACTGGACTAGCACAATACTAAACAATTACCACGACAGAGCAAGAAATCTACACAATACATTTGTTATCCAGAAAACATAACAGTGCAGTCACTTTCATATTTTTTCCTTATCAAACAAAATTATTACAGTAGCCTATAAATCTCCTTTCCTTCAGTTGAGTAGCGTAACTAGTTTACCACGTTAACAGACTATGTATTCACCTAGTAGTTGTCATTTCACGAAATGAGAAGCAAAAAATGCAACACACGCAGTATCGACTGAACACAGACAGACAGAGGGCGGGGTAAAAAACTCCAAAAAAGAAACATAATTTATCGATGCTACAAAAGTATTAGGGGAAAATATAGGCCTACCTTCTTACACATAGGGTATGGTGAATGGTAACACAAATTGCAACCCTAGCAAGCCCTAAAAACCAGGCAACTGCTTATTCTGAAAAGAGCTCTGTAAAAGTGTTAACAAATGGTTAACAGTGCATCTCTCATCTTGGCAGTGTTGTACTATGAACTCCATTAAATATTAACCATTTTCAAGAGACTAAGGCCATCTTAGTCCATTTGAAAACACCAACGCACCCAAACACATTTTAACTGGCCTAACCTGAGAATGAACCTCATAACATCATAACGGATTGTAATTTTAGTAGATGTCAACAACATTTCATCAATCCCACTTGCTTCAAAATACATTTAGGTATTGAGCTTGAAGGATCTACTAATATCATTCTGTATTACTCACCACTCTAGTCCTTATGACATCAACTCCATTCTGAAATGTCTGGTGTCTGACGATGCAGCTCATAGTTAGTTCTATTCCTATTGTGTGATTGTATGCTTTTGTGTGACTTCAATAAAACTATCACAGAGATTAACACTGACAGTGAGTGTGACCCCGCAGAGGCTAGAAATGTGCTGATGCCACAGTGATCCATAAAGAGGGGGGGGGGGGGGGGGGGCACATTACATACTACAGCACAGATGGGGAAATACATACTAGGCCTACATTTAAAACACACTGAATGTGGCAAACAGCAGCATGGTCAGTAACACAAAGCACTACAGTAATAGTACTGTAACAGCAGAGTGGTCAATGACTTCTATAGACCACACATCACACACAATAACTTGCAGCGTCACTGTAGCCTACATACCAAGTGATCACAGGGTTGTCAGTGACACCTCAGATATAAAACTGCCATAGGTTTATCTTTGAGTTTGCCTGACTGAGATTATTATTCTACAGTTTTTTCTGAGTATACTGTATGTGACTGTATCTGACCCGCTGACCTGAGCAGCCATCCATGGAGAACCACTCACCGATTACAGCTGGTGCCCGTAGTCTCTGAATGGATTCGATAGCTCTAAAATAAAGTCAACCTCAAAAATAACAATTCCAAAAAACGCAAATCATAAAAGTCATTCATGTTTTTGTTGTTGTGCAGAGTGTTTATCTTTTGGATTGTACGTCTCCAATGCTATGGTTGATAACAATGTGATCTATGAACACTTGAGGGCAGTGCAATACTGAATAAAGGTATTATACACAGAACTGTTCAATCTCAACCTGTATAATATCCCAGGCCATCACACATTCAGTGAGAGAACATGACATGTACAGTACCTAATGCTCAGCAAGTATACTACATTTCCATTCAAATGAAAATGGCCATTGACATAATACTATATGTCAGATGCATAGGGGCCTACTGTAAAATGCATTGTGTTGAATTTAGATTAGTTTAGATTAGTTGTTCAAACAATGATCAAACTATTTCTGATCAATTCTGTCTTCTTTAGAATGTGCAAGATAGACTTGCATGTAATGTTCAGATCCGACCAGGCCTATGTTAACGTTTCTCCACAAATAACAGTTGAAGTAAGATGAACACTATGTTAAATACATTTTAGCCTTTGTCCTACAGATGATGAATGTTAAACTACCTACAGTACCTCTACATCTGTCAATGTCGGTCATTTATGCGGTCTCAACATTGTTACGATACATTTCTAGAAAAGCAGCTGTGTGTATTATAAGTAAATAAACTCGATGGAAATGTGCAAAAAAAAATCTAAAATAAAATTACATTTTGACTATTTATTTCAAGGTTTGGTTTACTGAAGATCACACAATGTAAATTATTATGACTTCAGATGTTTTGATATTAATCAAAGAAAGCAAAGCTACATATCAGTTTCCAAAAATAAATAGGCAGTGATGGTGTTATTGAGTAATGTACATCGGAATTATGCCTACAGTCTCTCTCTCGCTCACTCCCTCTCCTCTCTCTCCCTAGCTCTGCTGTGTTAATTGGCTGTAGGCCTAACTGATATAAAAAGGCCCTGGGGGCAACCACAAACGAGGAAAATATGTGAGGTGTCTTACCTTGTCCTTTACCCTGACCTGGTTTTCTCTCGTAGCCTGTCAGCTCTCATGTGACACCTGTGCAGGGCAGGACAGTGTCAGGGGCAGGGCAACTCTAGCTCCACAACCTCCCATTGGGAGAATCCATTTGATACCGCCCCCCACTGCCCACTCACACACACTGGCTCAACACTAGCCTCCCCTGTCAGCAGTATCTGTCCTTGAGCAAGGCACTTAACCCTAATTGCTCCTGTAAGTTGCTCTGGATAAGACTGTCTGCTAAATAATGTAAAAATGTAGGAGTGAGTAAGGCGACAGTCATATTGCTCACCGAACGGTGTGTGTGCATGTGTATCCTGGATACAGTCGAATGTTTACCGCTTTTTGTATTCTTGATTAATTATAATCTTCGTCTTGTCATGTGTACAATAACCCATTGACTCTAAATCATTACTGTCAAAGTCCTGTGGAAATGTCCAACTTATTTTCCAAAGGACTTTGTACACCCACACATACATCTTTTCATTTCATAAAAAGGATGGAGTAGAGACAGAGAGAGAGAGAATTTTTTTTTATTGACAGAGAGAGAGAGAGATAGATAGATAGAGAGTGAATTCAATAAATGTCACAGCGTCTGAACTTGCCACGAACGTAACAAAATGCCATGAAACGTTCAAGCGTTCTAAAACAGACGTGGGTGCGGTGGTGCTAAATTCGATTTTGTCTCTCTATTCCATTACTACTTTGGAATTTGATTTACTCCTAGTAAATTTATCTGCTGCAGTAACAGAGCTAGGCCTCTTAAAACAGCTCTTTGTAGTGTTTTATTTGGTTTAAACTCAAAGACTGAAGGTGCAGGCCAGGGGCTTGAGTTGAGGCTGAGACTGGGACTGGAGACTGGAGACCCTTCCAAGGGCCATGGGGAGGTGGCTCTGTTACCTACTCTAAGTGAAGTGTGAATTGTGTTAATCCACAGCTGGCTCTGATGCCTATCACTGTGTCTATCTCACTCCCACTCCTCAGACTTGTTAGTAGAGGACGGGAGAAAACCTCTACCACATGCTGCTTCTCCCTCAGGCTACGGCTCGGCTAGCCCAGAACATGTGTGTTGGATTGTTAGGTTGTTATCCTGCCCTGGCTAGCATTCACTACTCTTTTTATATCTAAGGCTCTCTTTTTCTCATTCTGAGACTAAATAAATGACATAGGTGTGTAGTCTCAGGTGTTTGGGTCTCACTGTTTCGTTCCACCTTGCATTGAGGCCATAACGCTGGCTGCTGATCCCAGTCCTTAGAACAGGGAGGAGCAACCTGTATGTTTGGGCTCCTGAGTGGCGCAGGGGTCTAAGACACTGCATCTCAGTACAAGTGGTGTCACTGCAGTACCTGGTTCAAATCCAGGCTGTTTCACATCTGGCCGTGATGGAGAGTCCCATTGGCCGGGGTAGACCGTCATTGTAAATAAGAATATGTTTTTAACTGACTTGCCTTGGTAAATAAAGCTTACCAAAAAAATGCGTGGCAGAGTTGCCACCCAACAGATTATAAACTGTACTTGTTGCTTACTACACTGAACAAAAATATCACATGTTTGTTAACATCCCTGTTAGTGAGCATTTCTTCTTTGCCAAGATAATCCATCCACCTGATAGGTGTGGCATATCAAGAAGCTGAACAGCATGATAATTACACAGATACACCTTGTGCTGGGGACAATAAAAGGCCACTCTAAAATGTGCAGTTTTGTCACACAACACAATCCACAGATGTCTCAAGTTTTAATGGAGCGGACAATTTCTATTTGTATTTGTATTATTAGTGATCCCCATTAGCTGCTCTTCCTGCAGCAGCTACTCTTCCTGCGGTCCGAAAACATTAAGGCACTTACATTACATATAAAACAAAAGATAAAACCGTACATCATATAACATGATTACACTATAATGCAAAATGTATAATACCACCATACAACAATCTTACAATGTATGTGTTTGTGTTTGTGTTTGTAGAGTGAGTGTGCTAGCGCTTGTGTGCGTATGCGTGTGTCTGTACCTTTGTGTGTGTCTCTTCACAGTCCCCGCTGTTCCATAAAGTGTATTTTTACTTGTTTTCTTATCTGATTCTACTTAATTTACCTGATGTAGAATAGAGTTCCATGTAGTCATGGCTCTATGTAGTAATGTGTGCCTCCCATAGTCTGTTTTGGACTTGGGGATTGTGAAGAGACCTCTGGTGGCATGTCTTGTGGGGTATGCATGGGTGTCTGAGCTGTGTGCTAGTAGTTTAAACAGACAGCTCGGTGCATTCAGCTTGTCAACACTTCTTACAGAAACAAGTAGTGATGACGTCAATCTCTCTTCCCCTTTGAGCCATGAGAGATTGACATGCATGTAATTAATGTTAGCTCCCTGTGTACTTTTAAGGGCCAGCCATGCTGCCCTGTTCTGAGCCAATTGTAATTTTCCTAAGTCCCTCTTTGTGGCGCCTGACCACTCTACTGAACAGTAGTCCAGGTGCGACAAAACTAGGGCCTGTAGGACCTGCCTTGTTGATAGTGTTGTTAAGAAAACAGAGCAGCGCTTTATTATGGACAGACTTCTCCCCATCTCTGCTGTTGTATCAATATGTTTTGACCATGACAGTTTACAGTCCAGAGTTACTCCAAGTCGTTTAGTCAACTCAAATTGCCCAATTTCCACATTATTCATAAAAATATTTAGTTGAGGTTGAGGGTTTAGTGAATGATGTGTCCCAAATACAATGTTTCTAGTTTCTGAAATATTTAAGACTAACTTATTCCTTGCCACCCATTCTGAAACTAACTGCAACTCTTTGTTAAGTGTTGCTGTCATTTCAGTTGCTTTAGTAGCTGACGTGTATAATGTTGAGTCATCCGCATACATAGACACACTGGCTTAACTCAAAGCCAGTGGCATGTCGTTAGTTACGATTGAAAAAAAGGAAGGGGCCTAAACAGCTTCCCTGGGGAATTCCTGATTCGTTTTTTTATTTAACTATTCAAGAACAAATTCTTATTTACAATGATGGCCTACACCGGCCAAACCCTAACCCAGATGTCCCTGGGCCAATTGTGAGCCGCCCTATGGGACTCCCAATCTCGGCCGGATGTGATACAGCCTGGAATCGAACCAGGGTTGGTAGTGATGCCTCTAGCATTGAGATGCAGTGCCTTAGATCACTGCACCACTCAGGAGTCCATAAATATTTCTACCTGGATTATGTTGGAGAGGCTTCCATTAAAGAACACCCTCTCTGTTCTGTTAGACAAGTAACTATTTATCCACAATATAGCAGGGGGTGTAAAGCCATAATACATACATTTTTCCAGCAGCAGACGTTGATCGATAATGTCAAAAGCTGCACTGAAATCTAAGAAAACAGCCCCTACAATCTTTTTATCATCAATTTCTCTCAGCCAAAAAAGTAGTTATTTGTGTACGTGCTGTGCTTGTTGAATATCCTTCCCTATGAGCGTGCTGAATGTCTGTTGTCAATTTGTTTACTGTAGAATAACATTGTAGTATCTGGTCAAACACACATTTACGGAATTCAAAAGTACTTATCTTTCATAATTTGGTCAGATATACTTGGATGTGTAGTGTCAGCGTCTGTTGCTGGCATGTCATGCCTAAATTTGCTAATCTTGCCATTGAAAAAAATCCTTACAGTAGTTGCCCATATCAGTGGGTTTTGTGATGAATGAGCAATCTAATTCAATGAATGATGGAGCCGAGTTTGCCTTTTCTCCCAAAATTAAATGTAAGGTGCTACAAAGCAGGAACATCCCCCGAATCATCCAGCAGCATCCTACTACCTCCATTACTATCATTCCTTATATAATTTATTTCTGTTTCATAGTATAGTTTATTTTTATTTAGTTTAGTCACGTGATTTCTCAATTTGCAGTACGTTTGCCAATCGGTTGGGCTGCCAGACATACTTTCCATACTTCTTGCCTCATCTCTCTCAACCATACCATTTTTCAATTCCTCATCAATCAAAGGGGTTTTATCAGCTTTTACAGTCATTTTCTTAATGGGTGCATGCTTATTAGTAACTGGAATAAACAATTTCATAAATGTGTCAAGTCTGGTTGCTCCTCATTACACACTACAGACCAGCAAATTCTTTACATCATCAACATAAGAATCACTACAAAACTTATTGTATGACCTCTTATACACTATATTAGAACTTCGGTTTTCCTAAATATGGCTACTAAATTGTGATCATTACGTCCTATAGATTTGGATACTGCTTTAAAGCAAATTTCTATAGCATTAGTAAAGATGTGATCAATACATGTTGAGGATTTCATTCCTGTGCTGTTTGTAACTACCCTGGTAGGTTAACTGACAACCTGAACCAGGTTGCAGGCACTGGTTACAGTTTGAAGTTTGAGTGGGCAGCTTGATGAAAGCCAGTCAATATTTGAATCACCCAGAAAATAAAAGTCTCTGTTGATTTCACATACATTATCCAGCCTTTCACACATATTATCCAGATACTGACTGTTAGCACTTGGTGGTCTATAGCAGCTTCCCACAAGAATGGGCTTTAGGTGAGGCAGATGAACTCATAGCCATATTACTTCAACAGTATTTAACATGAGATCCTCTCTAAGCTTTACAGGAATGTGGTTCTGAAAATAGAGCGCAACACCACCCTCGTTGGCATTTCTGTCTTTTCGGTAGATGTTATAACCATGTATTGCTACCACTGTATCATCAAAGGTATCATCTAAATGAGTTTCAGAGATAGTCAGAATATGAATGTAATCTGTTACAAGCAAGTTGTTGACTTCATTAACCTTATTTCTTAGGCTACATATGTTAATATGGCTATTTTTAACACTTTTCTGGGTTGCTTGATTGTTTTTAATGATTTACTGGGAAGCTTATAAGATGTAGACTAGCTCATGTTATTTATATTGGAGCTGATAGTGCGCGGTGAGCTGCACACAGTGGACTTCCGACGACCAAACACACTAAGACAGTCGTGAACAGGGCACGACAAAGCCTATTCCCCCTCAGGAGACTGAAAAGATTTGGCATGGGTCCTCCTCAAAAGGTTCTACAGCTGCACCATCGAGAGCATCCTGACTGGTTGCATCACTGCCTGGTATGGCAACTGCTCGGCCTCCGACCGCAAGGCACTACAGAGGGTAATGTGTACGGCCCAGTACATCACTGGGGCCAAGCTTCCTGCAATCCAGGACCTCTATAGAAGGCAGTGTCAGAGGAAGGCCCTAAAAATTGTCAAAGACTCCAGCCACCCAAGTCATAGACTGAGACAAAACAGAGGACAAAAGAGTAGGTACCTCCGGATCCGATCTCGAATTGGAAGCCACTAAGGAAGAAGGCGCGGAAACCTCTGTATTCAGGGTTGCAAAGCCATTTCTGGTCTATGTCTGATCCGGGCTTAACATCTCCAAGGAGGCACCTGTTAACAGAGGACGCTTTCTTCGACTTCCACCGCAAATTACATATCTCCATGGCTGGTTTGTTGAGTTGAGAACAGGAACATCCCCCAAATCATCCAGCAGCATCCTACTACCTTCATTCTCCAGGGAAGGTGGAGACCCCTTCGGGAAGGGATCCCTGCAGAGTACCAGCCAGTCGGCTGTGGAGAGCCGAAACGGCGGCAACACTTCCACCAGACCAGAGCGGCATCCGGCTACTGGGGTAGAAGAAAAATAAAAAGTAGGCAGGCGTGGATTTCCCAGTAGCTTGTGTAGGTTTGCTACTTGTTTGCTAAGAGTAGCCACTTCACCCCTGTATTCCTCTACAAGCAAATAGTTGCTACATTAATAGTCCGGGCGGTCCACATTGTCCCGGAATTAAGAAAAGTAAACACAGCTCCTGCAGTGTTGAAAATGTTCAATAGCGACCTGCATTTGAGACTGCCCAGCCAGCTAGGGTAGCTGGGTTTCCATGTCTCTCTCTTTACATGGAATCTAGTGTTCACAGCAACTGAGCCCAACTGAGCCGCGGGATTCCCCCTCCTCCAAAAAAAAGTATATAAAATCTTTACAAAAACAATAAACCGAGGTCCCTCGTTCAGCGTTCAGCGTTAAACAACATACAGTACCAGTCAAAAGTTTGGACACACCTACTCATTCAAAGGTTTTTATTTATTTTTACTATTTCTACATTGTAGAATAATAGTAAAGACATCAAAACTATGAAATAACACATATGGAATCATATGGTACCCAAAAAAGTGTTAAACATATCAAAACATATTTTAGATTTTAGATTCTTCAAAGTAACCACCTTTGCCTTGATGACAGCTTTGCACACTTCTGGCAGGCTCTGAAACAGTTTCACCTGGAGATCCTTTCCAACAGTCTTGAAGAATTCCCACATATGCTGCTTTTCCTTCACTCTGCGGTCCAACTCATCCCAAACCATCTCAATTGGGTGGAGGTTGGGTGATTGTGGAGGCCAGGTCATCTGATGCAGCACTCCATCACTCTCCTTCTTGGTCAAATAGCCCTTACACAGCCTGGAGAAGTGTTGGGTCATTGTCCTGTTGAAAAACAAATGATAGTCACACTAAGTGCAAACTAGATGGGATGGCTTATCGCTGCAGAATGCTGTGGTAGCCATGCTGCTTAGGTGTGCCATGAATTCGAAATAAATCACAGACAGTGTCACCGGCAAAGCACCCCCACACCATTACACCATCACACCTCCTACTCTATGCTTCACGGTGAGAACCCCACATGCGGAGATCATCCGTTTACCTACTCGTCTCACAAAGACACGGCGTTTGGATCAAGAAATCTCACATTTGGACTCATCAGACCAAAGGACAGATTTCCACCAGTCTAATGTCCATTGCTCGTGTTTCTTGGCTCATGCAAATCTATTCTTCTTATTGGTGTCCTTTAGTAGTGGTTTCTTTGCAGCAATTCGACCATGAACGCCTGATTCACGCAGTCTCCTCTGAACAGTTGATGTTGAGATGTGTCTGTTACTTGAACTCTGTGAAGTGTTTATTTGGGCTGAAATTTCTGAGGCTGGTAACTCTAATGAACTTATCTTCTGCAGCAGAGGTAACTCTGGGTCTTCCTCTCCTGTGGTGGTTCTCATGAGAGCTAGTTTCATCATAGGGCTTGATAGTTTTTGGGACTGCACTTGAAGACTGCACTTAAAATTTTCCGTATTGACTGACCTTCATGTCTTAAAGTAATGTTCGACTATCATTTCTCTTTGCTTATTTCAGCTGTTCTTTTCATAATATAATATATTTATATAGTCTTTTTTACCCCTTTTTCTCCCCAATTTCGTAGTATCCAATTGGTAGTTACAGTCTTGTCTCATCGCTGCAACTCCCGTACGGACTCAGGAGAGGCGAAGGTTGAGAGCCGTGCATCCTCCGGAACACAACCCAACCAAGCCGCACTGCTTCTTGACACAATGCCCACTTAACCCGGAAGCCAGCCACACCAATGTGTCGGAGGAAACACCGTACACCTGGCGACCATGTCAGCGTGCACTGCGCCCGGCCCGCCACAGGAATTGCTAGTGCACGATGGGACAAGGACATCCCTGCTAGCCAAACCCTCCCTAAACCGGACGACGCTGGGCCAATTGTGCACCGCCCCATGGGTCTCCCGGTTGCGGGCCGGCTGCGACAGAGCCTGGACTCGAACCCAGAATCTCTAGTGGCACAGCTAATACTGCCTCCCGGGAGGCCAAGTGGCGCCCTCGGGAGGCCGAGTGGTCTAGCCCTATTTGGTAAAAGACCCTACTTGGGCTTTTACCAAATAGGGCTATCTTCTGTATACCACCCCTACCTTGTCACAACACAACTGATTGGCTCAAACGCATTAAGAAGGAAAGAAATTCCATAAATTAACTTTTAATAAGCCACACCTGTTAATTGAAATGCATTCCAGGTGACTACCTCATGAAGCTGGTTGAGAGAATGCCAAGAGTTTGCAAAGCTGTCATCAAGGCAAAGGGTGGCTGCTTTGAAGAATCTCAAGTATAAAATATTTGTTGATTTGTTTAACACTTTTTTGGTTACTACATGATTCCATATGTGTTATTTCATAGTTTTAATATATTCACTATTATTCTACAATGTAGAAAATAGTAAAAATAAAGAAAAACCCTTGAATGAGTAGATGTGTCCAAACTTTTGACTGGTACTGTACATCACACTCAATTGGCATGGTGACTGCAGGAATGTCCACCAGAGCTATTGCCAGAGAATTGTTCATTTCTCTACCATAAGCCGCCTCCAATGTTGTTTTAGAGAATTTGGCAGTACGTCCAACCGGCCTCACAACTGCAGACCACGTGTAACCATGCCAGCCCAGGACCTCCACACCTCGCTTCTTCACCTGCGGGTTCGTCTGAGACCAGTCACTTAGACAGCTGATGAAACTGTGGGTTTGCACAACCAAAGAATTTCTGCACAAACTGTCAGAAACCGTCTCAGGGAAGCTCATCTGCGTACTTTATCGTCTTCACCAGGGTCTTCACCTGACTGCAGTTCTGCGTCATAACCGACTTAAGTGGGCAAATGCACAACTTCAAGGGCCACTGGCACGCTGGAGGAGTGAATCCCGCTTTCAACTGTACTGGGCAGATGGCAGACATTGTGTGTGCGAGCGGTTTGCTGATGTCAACTTTGTGAACAATACCCCATCGTAGCTGTGGGGTTATGGTATGAGCAGGCATAAGCTACGGACAACAAACACAATTAGACTTTATTGATGGCAATTTGAATGCACAGAGATACCGTGACGAGATCCTAAGGCCCATTGTTATGCAATTCATCCCCCAACATCATGTTTCAGCATGATAATGCACGGCCCCATTTCGCAAGAATCTGTACACAATTCCTGGAAGCTGAAAATGTCCCAGTTCTTCCATGGCCTGCATACTCATCAGACATGTCACCCATTGAGCATGTTTGGGATGCTCTGGATCGTGTTCCAGTTCCTGCCAATATTCAGCAACTTCGCACAGCCATTAAAGTGGTGTGGAACAACATTCACAGGCCACAATCAGCAGCCTGATCAACTCTATGCGAAGGAGATGTGCCGCACTCCATGATGCAAATGATAGTTACACCAGATACTGACTGGTTTTCTGATCCATTTTCTGCCCCAACCTTTAAGGTATCAGTGACCAACAGATGCATATCTTTAGTACCAGTCATATGGATTAGGGCCTAATTAATTTATTTCCATTTTTGTTTATATTTTTGTTCAGTGTAAATTGTGAGGGGAAAAGTTGGAACAAATTATGGTGAAATTGCAGGACAATAAAAGTTCCTACAAGTTTTACTTTAATAAAGTAAATCAAATGGGATTCCTGTTTTCAGAAGGCATCAATCAAAACAAACACGTTATACAGAAATCCACAATGCATTGACAAAAGGTGTAATGCCTCTGTTACACAGGCACAGATATACAGTATGTGTTGTTTGTCTTTTTTCTACTGTGAACAGTAGCGTGAAGAAACCCTAATATGAACACATGAATGGCTGTTCATGTAATGTAGTGGATGAGTGACGGATGTCTCCAGTGTTTGACATTTGGGAGCAACTGGGAGCGAAACTCACAGTTTAACTGACAATGAGCCTTCATGATTCAATTAATTCTCTACTGTATTATCAGGCCTCTCATCTACAGTATGTCTTACTGCAGGGGAGACTTTATACTGCTCCCTAAGCTGTCACCATTTTTTAAGGTTGGTTCAGGTTGGTTTCAGGATTCTTTTCATGTTCTTGTGCTGAGAAAGGTTCATCAGTGGTGTTCAGCACTATGGACAGCTCTCATGTGGGACAAGGGGAAACAAAAAAATTGCTCTGGCCAAAAGTAGTACAGCATACAGTATTTCGTAGTGTGTGTGTGTGTATCTGTGTGTGTTTGTGTGTGTGTGTGTGTGTTTTCACAGGACTGTCTGTCTGGTCAGTTTGTGTCCTGTGTGTTAATGCCGTCTGTGGAGGCTTCCCTGTCACTTCGGGTAGTTTTACACGAGAGCCAGAAGACCACAGTCAGGGCCAGAATCTCTCTACCCCACCACTCCAGTCTCTATACTGGATATACAGTGCTTTCGGAAAGTTTTCAAACCCCTTAACTTTTTCCACATTTTGTTACGTTACAGCTTTATTTTACAATTGATTCAATAATTTTTTCCGCTCTTCAATCTACACACAATATCCCATAATGACAATGCAAAAACAGTTTTTTAGAAATGTTGACTAATTTATTACAAATAAAAAACTGAAATACCACATTTACATAAGAATTCAGACCCTTAACTCAGTACTTTGTTGAAGCACCTTTGGCAGTGCTTACAGCCTCAAGTCTTCTTGAGTATGACGCTACAAGCTTGGCACAACTGTATTTGGGGAGTTTCTCACATTTTTCTGAGCACATCCTCTCAAGCTCTGTCAGGTTGGATGGGGAGTATCGCTGCACAGCTATTTTCAGGTCTCTCCAGAGATGTTCGAACGAGTTCAAGTCCGGGCTCTGGCTGGGCTACTCAAGGACATTCAGAGACTTGTCCCAAAGCCACTCCTGCGTTGTCTTGGCTGTGTGCTTAGGGTCGTTGCCTTGTTGGAATGTGAACCTTTGCCCCAGTCTGAGGTCCTGAGCTCTCTGAAGTACGTTTTCATCAACGATCTTACTGATCCTGACTAGTCTCCCAGTCCCTGCCGCTGAAAAACATCCCCTCAGCATGATGCTGCCACCACCATGCTTCAACGTAGGGATGGTGCCAGGTTTCCTCCAGACGTGACGCTTGGCATTCAGACCAAATAGTTCAATCTTGCTTTCATCAGACCAGAGAATCTTTAGGTGCCTTTAGGTGCCTTTTGGCAAACTCCAGGCTTCAGTCTGGCCACTCTACCATAAAGGCATGATTGGTGGAGTGCTGCAGAGATGCTTGTCCTATAGATAACTATAACGATAACTGTAACTATAGATCTCTGTCAGAGTGACCATCAGATTCTTGGTCACCTCCCTGACCAAGGCCCTTCTCCCCCGATTGCTCAGTTTTGCCGGGGGCGGGGGGGCGGGGGGGGGGTCTAGGAAGAGTCTTGGTGGTTCCAAACATCTTCCATTTAAGAATGATGGAGGCCACCGTGTTCTTGGGGACCGTCAATGCTGCAGAAAGGTTTTGGTACCCTTCCCCAGATCTGTGCCTTGACACAATCCTGCCTCGGAGCTCTACGGACAATTCCTTTGACCTTATGCCTTGGTTTTTACTCTGAAATGCACTGTCAACTGTGGGACCTTATATAGACAGGTGGGTGCCTTTACAAATCATGTCCAATCAGTTGAATTCACCACAGGTGTCACGTTCCTGACCTGTTGTCTGTTATTTTTGTATGTGTTTAGTTGGTCAGGGAGTGAGTTGGGGTGGGCATTCTATGTTTTGTGTTTCTATGTTTAGGTCATTGGTAATTAGCCTTATATGGTTCTCAATCAGAGACAGGTGTTTGACGTTTCCTCTGATTGGGAACCATATAAAGGTAGGGTGTTCACACTGTTTGTTTGTGGGTGGTTGTCTTCCGTGTCTGTATGTATGTTCGTACCACACGGGACTGTAGCGTTTTTGTTTGTAGTCTATACCTGTTCGTGCGTTCTTCGTGTTATTTTGTAAGTTCTCTAGTTCAGGTCTGTCTTCGTTCGTTTTGTTATTTTGTAAATATTCCAAGTGTTGTTTCGTGTTCATCTTCGTCGTTTAATAAATTCATTATGTTTTCTAAACCCGCTGCATGTTGGTCTGATCCCTACTCCTCCTCTTCGGACGAAGAGGAGGAGAACAAGCGTTACAGAACCACCCACCAACGAAGGATCAAGCAGCGGGTTAACGGACAGCAGCAGGTGTACAAGGAGGAATGGACATGGGAGGAAATCCTAGACGGAGAAGGACCCTGGGCAGAACCAGAGGAGTGTCGCCGCCCCAAAGCGGAGCTGGAGGCAGCGAAAGCGGAGAGGCGGCGATATGAGGAGGCAGCACGGAAACAAGGCTGGAAGCCCGCAAGTCAAACCCAAAAATGGCTTGGGGGGGGGGGGGGGGGGGGCGTGGGGGGGGGGGGGGCTCTCGGGGAATATAGTTGGGTCAGTCAGGGGACTTGAGCCAACTCCTCCTGCTTTACATAAGGAGCCGGTGAGGGCGGATTTGGAGGTGAGTGACGCAGAGACAGTAAAGGAGTTATTGGAGAAATTGAAGGAGAAAGATAAGAGGGATGTACTGGTTTGGTGCATGAGGCACGGCATCCGTCCGAATGAACGTATTGGTGAGTTAATGTCACTGGGAACAGCTCTCCATACTCGTCCTGAGGTGCGTGCTAGCCGTCTGGTTAAGACAGTGCCTACACCACGCACCAAGCCTCCTGTGCGTCTCCAGAGTCCTGTGCGTCCTGTTACTGCTCCCCACACTAGCCCTGAGATACGTGTTCCCAGCCCAATACCACCAGTGCTGGCACCACGCACCAAGCCTCCTGTGCGTCTTCAGAGCCCTGGTTCTCCTCCATGCACTCTCCCTGTGGTGCGTGTCTCCAGCCTAGTACCACCAGTGCTGGCACCACGCACCAAGCCTCATGTGCGTCCAGAGCCCTGTACGCACTGTTCCTTCTCCCCGTACTCGCCATGATGTGCGTGCCCTCAGCCCGGTACCACCAGTGCCGGTATCAGGCACCAGGCCTATAGTACGCCTTGAGAGTCCAGTGTGCCCTGTTGTTGTTCCCCGCACTAGCCCTGAGGTGCGTGTCCTTAGCCCGGTGCCTCCAGTTCCGGCACCACGCACCAGGCCTACAGTGCGTCTCAGCCGGCCAGAGTCTGCCGTCTGCCCAACGGCGCCTGAACTGCCCGTCTGCCCAACGGCGCCTGAACTGCCCGTCTGCCCAACGGCGCCTGAACTGCCCGTCTGCCCAACGGCGCCTGAACTGCCCGTCTGCCCAACGGCGCCTGAACTGCCCGTCTGCCCAACGGCGCCTGAACTGCCCGTCTGCCCAACGGCGCCTGAATTGCCCGTCTGTCCAACGGCGCCTGAACTGCCCGTCTGTCCAACGGCGCTTGAACTGCCCGTCTGCCCAACGGCGCCTGAACTGCCCGTCTGCCCAACGGTGCCGGAACTGCGCGTCTGCCCAACGCCGTCTGACCTGTCCGTCTGCAAAGCGCCGCATGAACTGCCCGTCTGTACTGAGCCTTCAAAGCCGCCCGTCTGTACTGAGCCTGCAAAGCCGCCCGTCTGCCATGAGCCTTCAGAGCCGTCCGCCAGACAGGAGCCGCTAGAGCCTTCCGCCAGACAGGATCAGCCAGAGCCTTCCGCCAGACAGGATCAGCCAGAGCATTCCGCCGGACAGGATCAGCCAGAGCCTTCCGCCGGACAGGATCAGCCAGAGCCTTCCGCCGGACAGGATCAGCCAGATCCGTCAGCCAGCCATGAGCAGCCAGATCCGTCAGCCAGCCATGAGCAGCCAGATCCGTCAGCCAGCCATGAGCAGCCAGATCCGTCAGCCAGCCAGCCTCCATTTTAGAATAGGGTCTGTAACGTAACAAAATATGCAAAAGGTCAAGGGGACTGAATACTTTCCGAAGGCACTGTATAGACCAGATCTCCCTCATTGTATTCAATGAAGATCTATTTGTCTGCCTCTCCCTTTCAAAGTGAAAGTCTAAAGCCAACCATAAACCTCACAGGACTTCTTACCTTAGTCCATTTTTTTACTGGGGTGAATATTTTTGCTTGCTTCTAGAGACAGACAAAATCAAAGCAGACATGAAAGACATGGAAGAGACAGGACAACACGTGACTCATTATAACTTTGTCATTTGTTGTAAATATCCTGGAATGAATCTGTCAGATCATCCAAAATCAATCAAATTTCAACATTATTTTATTTATGCCTATGAAATAAGAGCACGATAACAGCACTCCAACTCTTTCTCTCTCTCTTTCTCTACAACTTTCCAATACTTTTCATGTTGTTCGGGCTAATTTAGGAGCTTCAAGGTCAATCAGTTGCTGCTGAAATCAGAATCTACTGTGACATCTCCTCTAATCAACTATCTGTGTACCTCTCCACTCCACTCACATATTATGCAAATTACTATACGCTATACTGGCCAATTAGAATCAAACCCAACTTCTGATTCAAATTACTCATTGGCCCTCGGCTTCCTCATCTGGGAATATGCAAAGGACATCATCACAAGTCAAATCAAATCATATTGTGTCACATGCGCCGAATACAACAGGCGTAGACCTTACAGTGAAATGCTTACTTACAAGCCCTTAACCAACCATGCAGTTTTAAGAAAATACCACAAAAAAAGCAAGAGATAACAAAAACAAATAATTAAAGAGCAACAGTAAATAACAATAGTAGGGCTATATACAGGGTGGACCGGTACAGAGTCAATGTGAGGGGGCACCGGTGTCAAGGTAATTGAGGTAATATGTGCATGTAGGTAGAGTTATTAAAGTGACTATTCATAGATAATAACAAAGAGTAGCAGCAGCGTTCCAGAGGGGGGAGGGGCAATGCAAATAGTCTGGGTAGCTATTTGATTAGCTGTTCAGGAGTCTTATGGCTTGGGGGTAGAAGCTATTTAGGAGCCTCTTGGACCTAGACTTGGCGCTCCGGTACCGCTTGCCGTGCGGTAGCAGAGAGAACAGTCTATGACTAAGGTGGCTGGAGTCTTTGACAATTTTTAGGGCCTTCCTCTGACACCGCCTGGTATAGAAGTCCTGGATGGCAGGAAGCTCGGCCCCAGTGATGTACTGGGCCATACGCAGTACCCTTGGAGGCCGAGCAGTTGCCGTACCAGGCAGTGATACAACCCGTCAGGATGCTCTCAATGGTGCAGCTGTAAAACCTTTTGAGGATCTGAGGACCCATGACAAATCTTGTCAGTCTCCTGAGGGGGAATAGGTTTAGTCATGCCCTCTTCAAGGATAACGTGCTCTGTGCTTAGAAAAGGACTAAAAACTCAATCAAGGTCAGATTGTTATATCCCAGATGTACTTGTACAGGTGACATGTGATGTGCTCCGTTTGTCTGAATCTGTCTTTTTTGGTCTTGACCATTGACGCAGTCTCGAGTCAAGGTTTGACTGCATCAACTTTAGTTTATTTGGCTCAGTATCTTGGCTAGTCTTGGATCTTTAGTGCTTAAGCTGGAGCTGCCAATATTTTCTAAACTCTGACTACATCTGAGAGAACACAGTCATCTGGGATATAACAATCTGACCTTGATTGAGTTTAGTCCTTTTCTAAGCACAGAGCACATTGTCCTTTCATTCTGTCATAGTCTAGTATTTGTATTTCTTTGGCTTTATACTGTATTAATAACCTTTTACTGCAGTGGGCTAGATCAGGGTCACAAAGAGTGTTTCTTGGTAGTATTAAACAAATCTACTGTGAAACAAAAGTATATGCCTCACAGACATGGTTATGTTCTTACAAAGAAGAATAAACCTGCACCATGTCAGATATATAGTTGAAAAGTATTACATTGAGTTTGTATCCCAATATTACACTTTATATACATCACAGAAGACTGAAATATAACAAAACCGTTTGACATAGAAACACCAGAATTGTCACGATCGTCTTCTTTAGAGAGAGAGGACCAAGGCGCAGCGAGGAAAAAACAAACACTTACAAAATGAACAAAACAAACAATCGTGAAGCTAAACAGAACTAAGTGCACACATGCAACATAGAACATAGACAATTACCCACAAACACCTAAAGCCTATGGCTGCCTTAAATATGGCTCCTAATCAGAGACAACAATAAACAGCTGTCTCTGATTGAGAACCAAATCAGGCAACCATAGACTTTCCTAAACACCTACACTGAACACAACCCCATACATACTAAAAACCCCTTAAACAATACACACACCCTAAACTAGACAAAACACACAAAGACAACCCACCCCAACTCAGCCCTGACCAACTGTAACGGATTTCCTCCTCCTCTTTATCCGAAGAGGAGGAGCAGGGATTGAACCAAAATGCAGCGTTGTGATAAGACATAATTTTTTAATAAACAAAACAGAAAACACGACGAACACTTGAATAATTACAAAAACAATAAACGACGTAGACAGACCTGGACGACGAACTTACATGAAACACGAAGAACGCATGAACAGGAAAACTGACTACATAAAACGCACGAACAAACAAAACCGAAACAGTCCCATGTGGCATAACATACACAGACACTGACACAGGAGACAACCACCCACAACAAACAATGTGAAAACACCTACCTTAATATGGCTCTCAATCAGAGGAAATGAAAACCACCTGCCTCTAATTGAGAGCCATATCAGGTCACCCTTAAACCAACATAGAAACACATAACATAGACTACCCACCCAAACTCACGCTCTGACCGTCAAACACATACAAAATAACAGAAAACCGGTCAGGAACGTGACACCAACTAAATAAATAAAAGAAAAAAGGAACAATAGGTCAGGAACGTGACAAGAATTTCATTTAAAAAAAAAATATATAACTATGAAATTATGAAAAATATTAATAACATTCCACCCATGAGGCCATTAGACGGCGATTTGGTCATTTGACAGCAGGAAAAGGGTGGAGGTACAAACGCATCAATCTCCAGCACAGTTCACGTGTTGCGATGTGATGTTGTGTGACAGTAATTCATCGCAGGGCTGAGCAAAAACACAAATGATGAAAATCCGCCAGTCAATTTGTTACAGCTGCACACAGAGACAGAGAAACACCATTTTTCAGAGCCCAATCACACCCACGTCTCCAAAAGTATATTTAGCTCAAAGAGGCAAAGGGAAGTAAATATTTTTACTGGGTTTCTTTCTCCATTTAACGATACGCAGCAGATGTGGAAGGGAGGGGAGGCGGGATGCATGGGAACCCCATCTTTCCTGATGGCCTTGTTAGTGACAAACTAATGAGAATGAACCAACTAGACCTGTGACCTTTGCTGACGGGTCATAGAGGCCATGAGCCCACTCTCCGAGGGTGTCTCATTGGGGGGGGGGGGGTTTAAAGTTTTGTCCCCTCTAACTTTCAAAATAAATTAGACAACAACTGTTTTGTTATGAAGACAAATCTGTTGTGCTGCTTTGGGTTCAGTGGTGGAGTCAATGTTTTTGTGAACCAAAATGTGCCCAAATCCCACACTCCAGCTTTCACCCGAAAGCTGTCAATCACCTTTAATGCTAAAAAGATGAGTGCTCACATGCTACACGCTACTTACTCACACGCTACAGGCCTCGGTACAGCCTCGGAAACCCACCGATCTCTCCCCTCCGGAAAATAGAACCAGGGTGACAGAGACAAAAGCATATTTGCCAAATAAAAAGTGGCGCCGGATTAGCTTTACACAATTTTCTGTTTTATTCAACAAAGCATAAAATCCCCCAAATCAGCAATATCAGATGGCAAATCGAAAACATGAGCGTTAAAGAGTGTTTGAGGAGGGACCTGTGGAAGGATGAAGTGTTGTGGTATGGTTTACCGTACCCAGACAGAGAAGGGGTGTTTCATTTAACCACTGGGTTAGGAACAGGCTTCCAAACGCTGTCACACAGCCAGGAAGGAAGGCTCACCCTCAGCCTTCACCGTAAAACAGGCAGCCAGCAGCAGCCTGCGTCAGGACCACTGGGGGTGCAAATGAGAGTGGGAGAGATTTAGCAAGGCTATGCCACGTTGCTTTGTTGAGACACATCAGCACTCTTGGAATGAATATGAATTTGAGCTTGTTTTGAGTTTCACACTCTAAACATGGTATTGATGAGTACATGAACCCACATGTGCATTAGCAGAGTGAGAATTACACCGTGATATTCAGGGGGGTCTTAAAACATTTTTATGGGCTTAAGTTACGGCTAGACGTTCCGCTAGCGTTTCGAAAACATCCGGTGAAATTGCAGAGCGCGAAATTCAAATTAAATTATTAGAAATATTTAACTTTCATAAAATCCCAAGTGCAATACACCAAAATAAAGCGTAACTTCTTGTTAATCCAGCCACCATGTCAGATTTCAAAAAGGCTTTACGGGGAAAGCAAACCATGCGATTATCTGTGGACAGCACCCCATCATACTTCAACCCGCCAGGCGCAACACAAAACTCAGAAATAACGATATAATTCATGCCTTACCTTTGAAGATCTTCTTCTGTTGGCACTCCAAAATGTCCCATAAACATCACAAATGGTCCTTTTGTTCGATAAATTCTGTTGTTATATCCCCAAAATGTCAATGCGTTTGATTCAGAAAAACACCGGTTCCAACTCGCCCAACATGACTACAAATTAGCTAATAAGTTACCTGTAAACTTGGTCCAAACATTTCAAACAACTTCCCTAATACAACTTTAGGTATTTTAAAACGTAAATAATCAATAAAATTTAAGACGGAATATACTGTGTTCAATAGCGGATAAAATGAAAGTGGAGCGAGCGCCAGGTCGCGCACCCCAAACAAAACAGTACACTTGGCTCGACCCTCAGAAAGGAAAGGGCTACTTCTTCATTACGCAAAAGAAAAACATCAACCAATTTCTAAAGACTGTTGACATCTAGTAGAAGCCATGGGAACTGCAACCAGATGTCTCAGAAATCTAGATTCTCATAGAAAACCAATTGAAAACACAGTCACCTCAACAACAACAAAAATTCCTGGATGGTTTGTCCTCAGAGTTTTTCCTGACAAATAAGTTCTGTTATACTCACAGACATAATTTTAAGTTTTAGAAACTTTAGAGTGTTTTTTATCCAAATTCCAAATGCATATCCTAGCTTCTGGGCCTGAGTAGCAGGCAATTTACTTTGGCCACGCTTTTCATCCGGACATGAAAATAGTGCCCCCTAGCCTGAAGAGGTTTAATAATGAAGACAGAATTTAACGGTGAATTACCTTTTAATGTGGTGTGAACACAACCAGGAAAGGAAATTAACTTTTTGGTACACCAGCCACTGTGGCAGGTAGATAAAAAAATAAAAAATTTCGCCATAATTACAACAACAAAAAAACAAAACAAAACAGATGAGTATGCTTTCTAATGTTTTTAAAACAAGTAAATAGGGCATATTGCTTAATTTCATTTCATTTTTGTGTCCTGCATCTTTTTACCAATGAACAATATGTTAAAATAAATAATTTAGATACAATAGTAAAAACAGATCAACAACTGAGCATCAAGAATCATCAAAGTGCCTTCCCAGCCACAAAATGCTGAGTGCTTATTTATTATTATAGTTCAGGGCTCTAAGCTGACATGTTTCACAAAGAGTAGACTACACGATGTGCTCCTAAGTAGAAATGTCAAAGCACACAAATCTAGTAGAACAATTAAAGTATTTGAATGTTTTAATGATAAAAAATTGCTAAAAGTTCATGAATAATTTTTTGGGGGTGTGACCCATGCTCAATCAAGCACCATCATTGGGTGAGACAAAAATGTTCAGCTGCCCCAACCTTTACTTAATACCCATCCCGGATCCGGGAGCATCCTCGTCAAAAAAGCTGACTAGCATAGCCTAGCCTAATGGGACAGGGATATCATATAATATAATTTTCATGAAATCACAAGTCCAATACAGCAAATGAAAGATAAACATCTTGTGAATCCAGCCATCATTTCCGATTTTTAAAATGTTTTACAGCGAAAACACAATATGTATTTCTATTAGCTAACCACAATAGCCAAAGACTCAACCGCATATTTTCACCATGTTTCTACCGCATAGGTAGCTACCACAAAACCGACCAAATAGAGATAGAATTAGTCACTAACCAAGAAACAACTTCATCAGATGACAGTCTTATAACATGTTATACAATACATTTATGTTTTGTTCGAAAAATTTGCATATTTGAGGTATAAATCATAGTTTTACATTGCAGCTACCATCACAAATAGCACCGAAGCGGCCAGAATAATTACAGAGAGTAACGTGAAATAAATAAATACTCATCATAAAACATTTATGAAAAATACATGGTGTACAGCAAATGAAAGATAAACATCTTGTGAATCCAGCCAATATTTCCGATTTTTTAAGTGTTTTACAGCGAAAACACAATATAGAATATTAGCTTACCACAATAGCCAAACACACAAACGCATTTATTCACCGCAAAGATAGCTTTCGCAAAAACCAGCAAAAGATATAAAATGAATCACTAACCTTGAACAACTTCATCAGATGACAGTCTTATAACATCAGGTTATACAATACACTTATGTTTTGTTCGAAAATGTGCATATTTAGAGCTGCAAACCGTGGTTATGCATTGTGAATATGTAGCAACATTTCCCCAGAATGTCCAGAGCTATTTTGGACACTCACCTAATCTGACCAAAGAACTCATCATAAACTTTACATAAAAATACTTGTTGTATGGCAAATGAAAGATACACTGGTTCTTAATGCAACCGCCGTGTTAGATTAAAAAAAATAACTTTACCATAACATACAGCTTGCGTTATTACGAGACAGCGCTCACCAAAACGGCGGAGAATAGGAATCAACATTTTCCACAGAAATACGAAATAACATCATAAATTGTTCTTACTTTTGCTGAGCTTCCATCAGAATGTTGTACAAGGAGTCCTTGGTCCAGAATAAATCGTTGTTTGGTTTTAGAATGTCCTTTTCTTCCGTCGAATTCGCGCCACAATGCTAGCCAAGGTTGATAACGTTCCCATCTTCTCTCGACGCAAAGAACGGAAAACTCCAAAAGTCCCAATAAACGTTGAATAAACTGATAAAACTCGGTTGAAAAAACCTACTTTACGATGTTATTATCACATGTATCAAATAAAATCAGAGCCGGAGATATTCGCTGTGTAAACCGAACGCTTATCAGAAGACAATGTCGAGGTACTTCGCGCGCCTTGGTAGACAAAGAAAATTCTTGACCTGCCACTCCAAAAGCTCTCATTCGACCTCAGATCAAGCTAGCCACCCCATTCCACCTTCCACTGCCTGTTGACATCTAGTGGAAGGCGTATGAAGTGCATGCATATCGATAAATATAAGGCAATTGAATAGGCAGGCCCTGAAATAGAGCCTCGTTTTCAGATTTTTCATTTCCTGCATGGAAGTTTGCTGCAAAATGAGTTCTGTTTTACTCACAGACATAATTCAAACAGTTTTAGAAACTTCTGAGTGTTTTCTATCCAATAATAATAATAATATGCATATTGTAGGATCTAGAAAAGAGTACGAGGCCGTTTCATTTGGGCACGATTTTTTCCAAAGTGAAAACAAGAGGTTGACAAGAGGTTTTAAGGGACATGCCATTACCGTGGTAACCTGGGCTGTCTGTGATGAAAAAAATCTCAGACTGCCATGCAAAATATTTTTATAACTAGCCCAAGATACAACAGAGCCTGTCATTTCCAATGGGAGCAAATTAATTATGGTGGGCAGAACAATCAAGGAGGTGGGCAGAGCCAAGCACAAGCTAGTGAGATCGTATTGGCATGTTCTAGCATATTGCCATTAGCGAACGACTTCTCTGTGAAGTATGCGTGTGCAATAATTCATTTCGCCCTTGCACTCCTAAACAACACAATTTTTTGAAACTTTGGCAAAGGGTAAAGTCTAGAACTAGAATCAGTTTGTTACAGATTCTAGTTTTGAAAGCAGAAAACTGTATGGAGTTCAAATGTTTCGTTGATGAGTAAATTAGCAGCGTGTCGGCCAAAATCCATCTCGCTTCACTCTCCCACTGCCGAACACTGGGCTTCCTCTCATTACCAAATTTGGTAGTGAGTGGAAATGCCAACTGGATTTTTCACATTTATACATCCGGTGAAGTATCTGTCTCATTGTTCTATCTGATGTCTTCTTAGCAGCAGAAAGTTGCAGCAAACTCAAACTAACATTGAGAAATAACCTAGCGTGTGAGGTGGAAGGCCTCGTCAACTGATGAAACTGGCACTTCCCAGCCTTGACAAACAGTTGGTTATCCAGGAGATGTTCGAGGACTACTCGGATGTGAGCGATGTGATCCTCCAAGGTAGCTGAATAGATCAGGATGTCGTCGATATACACGAGCACCTGGCGTCTGAGCATGTCCTGGAAGACCTTTGACGAATGCCTGGAACACTGACGACGCATTGGCTAAGACGAATGGCATCACCAAGTACTCGTAGTGACCAGACATCGTGCTAAAAACGGTCTTCCATTTATCCCCCCCGGATGCGGATGAGATTGTAAGCACTCAGCAGGTTTAATTTGGTAACGAACCGGGCCCTGTGGAGCTGTTTGATGGCTGCTGGCAGGAAAGAATAACTGTACTTGGTGGTGCTCTCATTGAGTCCTCTGTAATCAATACACGGGCGTAACCCTCCATCCTTCTTGACCACGAAGAAGAAGCCTGCAGACGCAGTAGAAGTGAACGTGCGGATGAAACCTTGCAGGTCGATGGCACAGTCCCAGGGGCGATAAGGAGGGAGACAGGTAGCACGGGTTTTGGAACATACCTCCCGCAGGTCCTGGTATACATCCAGGATGTTGGGCTGAAGGGCAACCACAGGACTCTCAACCGACATGGAACCACAGTGGATGGGAAGGCAGGTCCTCTGACATTCGGGTGCCCAGTCCTTGATTTTTATCCTCGACCATGAGATGGTGGGGTCATGGCGTTGAAGCCAAAGGAGGCAGAGGATGATCTTGTGAGCTGGTGCACTAGAGATGAAGGGAATGTTCTCCTGATGGATGGACTCCATGTTGAGGGTAAATGGTTTGGTGATGTTTGTGATGGTCCCGGAACCTAATGGCCGAGTATCGAGGGCTTGAACCGGGAAAGGAGAGGAGAGCGAGTATGAGGTGATGTTAAGAGACGAGGCAAGGGTCGGGTCAATAAAGTTCCCCCGCGGCACTGGAATCCACTAGCCCTGTAGAAACAGTACATGAGGGACAGTCAACTAGTGTGATCGACACCAAAAAGCGTTTGGCAGAAAGTGATGAAGGGACAATCACACCTGCCCCAGGAGGTGGAAGATCACGTGATCGTCTCTCTGCTCTCGTGGATCCCGAGCTGGGAAGTACCGGACACTGCTGGAGCCCTACATGACCGCAATCGAGACATAGCCCCAGCTGTCTCCGTCTGCGTCGCTCCACTGCGGGTTGGTGTGTGACCTCTACCTCCATGGGTTCAGGCTCTGATCTAAATCAAAATCAAATGTATTTATATAGCCCTTCTTACATCAGCTGATATCTCAAAGTGCTGTACAGAAACCCAGCCTAAAACCCCAAACAGCAAGCAATGCAGGTGTAGAAGCACGGTGGCTAGGAAAAACTCCCTAGAAAGGCCAATACCTAGGAAGAAACCTAGAGAGGAACCAGGCTATGAGGGGTGGCCAGTCCTCTTCTGGCTGTGTCGGGTGGAGATTATGACAGAACATGGCCAAGATGTTCAAATGTTCATAAATGACCAGCATGGTCAAATAATAGTAATCACAGTAGTTGTCGAGGTTGCAGCAAGTCAGCACCTCAGGAGTAAATGTCAGTTGGCTTTTCATAGCCGATCATTAAGAGTATCTCTACCGCTCCTGCTGTCTCTAGAGAGTTGAAAACAGCAAGTCTGGGACAGGTAGCACATCCGGTGAACAGGTCAGGGTTCCATAGCAGCAGGCAGAACAGTTAAAACTGGAGCAGCAGCACGGCCAGGTGGACTGGGAACAGCAAGGAGTCATCATGCCAGGTAGTCCTGAGGCATGGTCCTAGGGCTCAGGTCCTCCGAGAGAGAGAAAGAAAGAGAGAAAGGGAGAATTAGAGAGAGCATACTTAAATTCACACAGGATACCGGATAAGACAGGAGAAGTACTCCAGATATAACAAACTGACTCTAGCCCCCCGACAAATAAACTACTGCAGCATAAATACTGGAAGCTGAGACAGGAGGGGTCAGGAGACACTGTGGCCGCATCCGATGATACCCCCAGACAGGGCCAAACAGGAAGGATATAACCCCACCCACTTTGCCAAAGCACAGCCCCCAAACCACTAGAGGGATATCTTCAACCACCAACTTACCATCCTGAGACAAAGCCAAGTAAAGCCCACAAAGATCTCTGCCACGGCACAACCCAAGGGGGGGGCGCCAACCCAGACAGGAAGATCACGTCAGTGACTCAACCCACTCAAGTGACGCACCCCTCCTAGGGGCAGCATGAAAGAGCACCAGTAAGCCAGTGACTCAGCCCCTGTAATAGGGTTAGAGACAGAGAATCCCAGTGGAGAGAGGGGAACCGGCCAGGCAGAGACAGCAAGGGCGGTTCGTTGCTCCAGAGCCTTTCCGTTCACCTTCAGACTCCTGGGCCAGACTACACTCAATCATATGACCCACTGAAGAGATGAGTCTTCAGTAAAGACTTAAAAGTTGAGACCGAGTCTGCGTCCCTCACATGGGTAGGCAGACCATTCCATAAAAATGGAGCTCTATAGGATAAATCCCTGCCTCCAGCTGTTTGCTTAGAAATTCTAGGGACAATTAGGAGGCCTGCGTCTTGTGACCGTAGCGTACGTGTAGGTATGTACGGCAGGACCAAATCGGAAAGATAGGTAGGTGTAACGGTCCTGACCTGTTTTATGTTGTTTTGGTATGTGTTTATGGTCAGGGCGTGTGTTTTGGGTGGGCAGTCTATGTTTTGTATTTCTAGGTTGGTTTTTGTGTTCGGCCTGGTATGATTCTCAATTAGAGACAGGTGTGTATCGTTTGTCTCTAATTGAGAGTCATACTAAGGCAGCCAGGGTTTCACTGGGGTTTTTGTGGGTGTTTGTTCCTGTGTCCTCACAGGACGGTTGAAGGTTAGTCACATTTGTTGTTTTGTAGTTTTGTAGTGTCTTGTTTGCTGTTGTCATTAAAAGATGGCTTATTTCCCTCAATCCGCATCTTGGTCCTATCCATGCTCCTTCTCGTCTAAGGGGGAGAACAACATTGACTGCCTTTACAGAAACACCCACCATAACAGGACCAAGCGGATTGAGGAGAGAGAAAAGGAACTAAGGCACTGGACACAGGAGGAATGGTCTTGGGAGATCATGGACGGAAAGGGACCCTGGGGAAGGGTTGGAGAGAATCGCCGCTCTCGGGAGGAGAGGAAGGCAGCCACAGCCCAGGAGCGCTGGTATGAGGAGGCAGCACATAGGAGAGGCCGGAAGCCCGAGAGGCTCACCCAAAAATTTCTTGGGGGGGGGGGCTAAAGGGGAGTGTGGCGAAGCCGGGTTGGAGACCTGAGCCAACTCCCCGGGCTTGCCGTGGAGTAAGAGGGCGTCGTACTGGTCAGACACCGTGTTATGCGGTAAAGCGCACGGTGTCCCCAGTACGCGTGCTTAGCCCAGTGCGGGCTATTCCACCTTGCCGCACTGGGAGGGCTAGGTTGGGCATCGAGCCGAGTGCCATGAAGCCGGCCCAACGTATCTGGTCTCCAGTACGTCTCCTCGGGCCGGCGTACATGGCACCAGCCTTACAGGTGGTGTCCCCGGTTCGCCTGCATAGCCCAGTGCGGGCTATTCCACCTCGCCGCACTGGCAGGGCTACGGGGACCATTCAACCTGGTAAGGTTGGGGAGGCTCGGTGCTCAAGAGCACGTGTCCTCCTTCACGGTCCGGTATATCCGGCGCCACCTTCCCACCCCAGCTCAGTACCACCAGTGCCTACACCACGCACCAGGCTTCCAGTGCATCTCCAGAGCCCTGTTCCTCTTCCACGCACTCTCCCTATGGTGCGTGTCTCCAGCCCGGTACCTCCAGTTCCGGTACCACGCACCAGGCCTAGAGTGCGCCACGAGAGTCCAGTGTGCCCAGTTCCTGTTCCCCGCACTCGCCCTGAGGTGCGTGCCCTCAGCCCGGTACCTCCAGTTCCGGTACCACGCACCAGGCCTATAGTGCGTCTCAGCCGGCCAGAGTCTGCCGTCTGCCTAGCGCCAGAGCCGTCCTGCCATGACCAGCCAGAGCCGTCCTGCCATGACCAGCCAGAGCCGTCCTGCCATGACCAGCCAGAGCCGTCCTGCCATGACCAGCCAGAGCCGTCCTGCCATGACCAGCCAGAGCCGTCCTGCCATGACCAGCCAGAGCCGTCCTGCCATGACCTGCCAGAGCCGTCCTGCCATGACCTGCCAGAGCCGTCCAGCCAGGACCTGCCAGAGCCGTCCAGCCAGGACCTGCCAGAGCCGTCCAGCCAGGACCTGCCAGAGCCGTCCAGCCAGGACCTGCCAGAGCCGTCCAGCCAGGACCTGCCAGAGCCGTCCAGCCAGGACCTGCCAGAGCCGTCCAGCCAGGACCTGCCAGAGCCGTCCAGCCAGGACCTGCCGGAGTCCCTTAACCAGGACCTGCCGGAGTCCCTAAACCAGGACCTGCCTGAGTCCCTCAGCCAGGACCTGCCGGAGTCCCTCAGCCAGGACCTGCCGGAGTCCCTCAGCCAGGACCTGCCGGAGTCCCTCAGCCAGGACCTGCCGTCCCTTGTCCCGGTGCTGCCCCTTGTCCCGGTGCTGCCCCTTGTCCCGGTGCTGGTCCTTATCCCGGTGCTGGTCCTTGTCCCGGTGCTGCCCCTTGTCCCGGTGCTGCCCCTTGTCCCGGTGCTGCCCCTTGTCCCGGTGCTGCCCCTTGTCCCGGTGCTGCCCCTTGTCCCGGTGCTGCCCCTTGTCCCGGTGCTGGTCCTTATCCCGGTGCTGGTCCTTGTCCCGGTGCTGCCCCTTGTCCCGGTGCTGCCCCTTGTCCCGGTGCTGCCCCTTGTCCCGGTGCTGCCCCTTGTCCCGGTGCTGCCCCTTGTCCCGGTGCTGCCCCTTGTCCCGGTGCTGCCCCTTGTCCCGGTGCTGGCCGCTCATTTAGGGGATGTTAGTGTTAGGGTGGTCATTGGGAGGGGAAGACAGAAGCGGGGAGTGACTATGGTGGTGTGGGGACAGCGTCCAGAGCCTGAGCCACCACCGTGGTCAACTGCCCACCCAGACCCTCCCCTGGACTTTGTGCTGGTGCGCCCGGCGTTCACACCTTGAGGGGGGGGTTCTGTAACGGTCCTGACCTGTTTTATGTTGTTTTGGTATGTGTTTATGGTCAGGGTGTGTGTTTTGGGTGGGCAGTCTATGTTTTGTATTTCTAGGTTGGTTTTTGTGTTCGGCCTGGTATGATTCTCAATTAGAGACAGGTGTGTATCGTTTGTCTCTAATTGAGAGTCATACTAAGGCAGCCAGGGTTTCACTGGGGTTTTTGTGGGTGTTTGTTCCTGTGTCCTCACAGGACGGTTGAAGGTTAGTCACATTTGTTGTTTTGTAGTTTTGTAGTGTCTTGTTTGCTGTTGTCATTAAAAGATGGCTTATTTCCCTCAATCCGCATCTTGGTCCTATCCATGCTCCTTCTCGTCTAAGGGGGAGAACAACATTGACTGCCTTTACAGTAGGAGCAAGCCCATGTCATGCTTTATAGGTTAGCAGTAAAACCTTGAAATCAGCAAGCCAGTGTAGGGAGGCTAGCACTGGAGTAATATGATCAAATATTTTGGTTCTAGTCAGGATTCTAGTAGCCGTATTTAGCACTAACTGAAGTTTATTTAGTGCTTTATCCAGGTAGCCGGAAAGTAGAGCATTGCAGTAGTCTAACCTAGAAGTAACAAAAGCGTGGATAAATTTTTCTGCAGCATTTTTGGGCACAAAGTTTGATTTTTGCAATGTTACGTAGATGGAAAAAAGCTGTCCTTGAAACAGTGTTCACTACGGGGGGAAAAGTGTTCACTAAAGGAGGGAAAGAAGTGATGAGATGCCGACGCTCCCGAAGTAGCTTCTCGAGATGGATGGCCATCGCCATGAGTGCATCCAAGGAGAGGTTGTCATCTCGACAGGCCAGTTCTGTCTGGACCCCCTTTCGCAGTCCTCTTCTGAATAAGGTATGAACCGCCGGCTCATTCCATCTGCTGGATGCTGCTACTGTCTGGAAGGTGAATGCGTACTAGTTGTCCCTAGTTGTGCCAGCTGGTCGTGGTGTTGACGAAGAAGGTATCCCTGCTTATCGACCGTCTGGGAGATGTTCTGATTTCCTGCCGCTTCCATTTTGTAAGGCAGTATTCTGTAACGTACATGCTGGGAGTCGAAGAAGCAGGTGCAGGTGGTAAGTTTAATATAACAACGAACATGGAATGATACAACGTAGGATTAGCGTCTTGACATGACACACAGAAGCAATACTGCCTGGGGAAGGAACCTAAGGGAGTGCCAAAAAAAAGGGGGAGGTAATAAGTGAGTTAATGGAGTTCAGGTGTGCCTCATGATGAAGCGCAGGTGCGTGTAATGATGGTTGCCAGGACCAGTGGTTAGTAAATTGACGACATTGAACGCCAGAGCGCCAGAGCGACAGTAGACATGACACCATGTATTTTCCAACCCTGAAAACAACCAGTCATGATGTTTTCATCAGATTATCAAACAAATCACTTTAAAAAGTAGGTTACCTGTGCATGTTCATCCCACTCCAAAATAATCCAAACAGTGCAATGCATGTACGCTCGCACCATCTGATGAATGGAAATATACATCTGTTTACAAAATACCAAACAATGTGCCTAACGACATTCAGTGATTGCCATTGATTAGACCTACATTAATGCTACATTAATTGATGCGTCTTGCTGACAAATTGACCTTTTTGTAGCCTGAAAGTAGGGACACCGTAAAATGCACCTGCAACTGTCCCGGGAAAAACAGGATGGTCACCCTAACACACATGGTCAATTTACTAGACTACAATGTGTAGGCCTATTTCCTTGAACTTCAAATAAGCCTACCGATAGCCAGTGATGTAGTGGTACAAAAATTGGTGGGTAAACTCTGATTGCCAGTCGCAGTGGAAAAAGTTATGCTCCCTATACTTTTAATGATTTTTTCTGAAAAAGGTGGGTAAACTACGTTGGCTTGCATTTACCCTTTACTATGCCTACACCACTGTCGGTAGCCTACCCTCTCAGCCAAGGCAGTTTTACACACATGAAGACACACAGAACAGGTAGCTTACATTCAATATAATACATGAGTTGAATCAAAACATGTTTACATCCTAGTTTTAGAGTTGTCCATGATTCACGAGTTGAATGCTTGGAGTCTTCCCAGATCGTGTGACATAAAACACCACCTTTCTTTCCTTACATTAATTACATTCATGACAGTGTTATTTGTCATTATTAAGCATTTGACAATTGAATTAGAACATTGAACTTAAACCCTGTATGTCACGTATACACAGGGAGTCAGGAAGCAGATGCAGAAGGAGAGTTTAATAACAAAGGTGCAAGGCAAATGAACAAAACAGGAGATGCGTACTGAACATGAAAACAAACTAATACTGCCTGATGAGTCAGGCTACTGAGGGTTAAATAAAGGGAAAGTAATCAAGGTGATTTTGAAGTCCATGTGTGCGTAATGATGGGGAGCAGGTGTGTGTAATAATGGTTTCAGGGCCGGTGTTTAGTGAACCGGCAACGTCGAGCGCTGGAGAGAGGGAGTGGGAGTAGGCGTGACACTGTATGATTCCTGAATCTTGGCGATCTCGGAAAGTGCTCTGTAAGTGTAAGTATGCATACGTCATTATATTTTGCTGTGAAAACAATTCTCAAGGGCACACAAATCCGAAATAATATAGGCCTATGCCATTGCAGAATCGATTCCATCTAATCAAAAGAGTCAACTATAGAACTACTGTCATTCATGATGGATGGATTGGATGCAAATTGGTGTCTGGCTATAGGCTAGTTGTCTAGTGATATTGGCGACCATCATCAGCTGATCCAGCAAAGAAAACAAAGATTGATAGAAAATAATAAAGCTAAATAAATGGTCTACTTCTTGTGGCCATGGACATCACAGAGAACACCAATACGCCCTCACACCTGAAAAACAAAGCAGTGAGTTCTCTAAACAGCTGACTGACAAAAGCAAACAATGATAAATCAACAGATAAATCTAATGCATTGGAATAAAGGCTATTTTTGTATCAAGGGCGCAAGGCAAACAACTGGAAAAACGACCAGGTACAAAGGAACATCTATGCGTTTAAAGGAACTCAGCCGAAATCCAGCACTACTGAGTGGACAGCGCTTTGGACAGGGAGACGGTTTGTGCAGCCACATAGAATAAATGGTTTAAACCATGGCAGAACGGTGGGGGTGTTCGTTTCATTTGGAAGCTTTTATTTTCATATTTAGAACAGTAAAATATATTTACCACTGCATTTAAACAAATAGAAGATTGGTTAAATTAGCATTATTTAGAGACACCCCCCCAAATTGTACTTTTGTTGCATTTAGGGGAGCTAATGTCTCATTCAGGGGAGCTGAGCCCCCCCTGGATCCCCCGTAACCCGTACCCTGTGCATTAATGCAGTGTAAAAATATACTGTATATATTCTTGACTTATCCCAGAAAAATTGGTATCTGTATTTGATTAAACATCAGTCCCCTGTCAGTGGTCTGGTGTGTAACAGCTGGATAGCGAAAGATAGCGCTGACAGGTTAACATACTCAGTAGAGATATTCTCTCTCTTTCTCTCTAGTTCTCTCTCTCTCTCTCTCTCTCTCTCTCTCTCTCTCTGGGGTTTCCTTCTCTTCTCCCTCTGTGTTAAACAGATCTACCTGGTCAAAACTCCCCTAGGTGTCATACAGTACAGTTCAGTCAATGTTCCTCACCCCTCCAGCTCACCACCCCATGTCTCACTGACAGGTGAGGACATAGTTCCTGCAGAGAGAAAGAGTGTGCACGTGGCATCAGGTTTAACAAGCTGTCACTAGGCCTTAGAAGATGGAAAAATGATGATGATGGTGTGTGTGTGTGTGTTTGGGTGTGTGTGTGTGTGTGGGATGCTCCAGAACACAGGAGAGTGGAGGGAGACCTGTTTCCAGTTAAAATCAGAAGCTCCCACAACAAAGGAATCGGCCGGGGGAGTCGTAACGAGAGGAATATCATTTTTCTTGGCCTCTGTGATCTGCCACTCTAGTGTTTCACTTTCAAAGCGCTGCTCGCTGGCAAACGTCCTCAGCGCTGCATCTTTGGTGGAAGGAAGGAAAGCTCACATCAACTCCTCCCTGTTTTTCCAAAGAAGAGGAGAGCGGAGACATGAAGAGAAAAAATCTAATTTACTCCTCATATTCAGCCTGGCCTGGTCTTGGCTCAGGCAGAGAGGATACTGGGGTAATCCTCAGATGAAGTGTTTAAGGCCACTGGGCTCTTTGTCTGGTTAAGATGTCTTGGAAGATTCCCCTCCTCAGACTCAGAACACACAGAGATCAGATAAACAGACAGACGTTGGGTGGTTGGTTGGAGCCCTCCGCGGTTCAACGCTGCAGTAAGTCAGGTGTGACCTCAGCTTCCGTCTGTCAGAGCCCACATCAAGGTTATGTCATTATCATAGAAATAGAGTCGCTAGATGAGTCACTAACTTTCACTGTTGCTCTTCGACAGATTACTTCTTACTATGCATTTAGTTCTTGATAATCAGCACCAATCTAGCTAGTCCATTTTTATACTGTGGGTAAATGTTGAATGTCTTCATGCTTAATCAAATAACTGGACTTCAGTCTCTGTAGGAGGGAGTGGGGAGCTCATGTGTTGACCAGATCTGAGGTTTTCCATTGGATTGGTATTTATGAGGAGAAGGAAAGCGTCTTTGATAGAGAGCTTCTTTACTGCTCCTCTAGAGCAGAGATACTCATGTCCTGAACCTCCTGGCTCTTCCTCTCTATCTTTATTTTCATTAAACACTTGGTTACTCAGCTAACAATTGTAGGGAGAGGAAACGTTTTTGTTGTTACCTGTAGTGCTGAGCAATTAACCAAAATGTTGGTTTCTTTTCAGTTTTTAATAACTAATTGACCAAAGTCGGTTCAATTATTTTAATTCCAAAAATTAGCTAGAAAGCTAGACAAGCAGTCATCATCATGAATCACTTCTACAGTCTACTGGCAAATCATATGAAGAGAAATTACAGATAAAACATATCAGTGCTCATCGGCCATTGGACATAAACATTACACAACAAGTTGGAAATCGCAAATTCAACAATATGTGGTTTGGAAGGAATCGTCGGCTAACTATAAGTGTTGCAAATAAATCACTAGCCTGCTATTCAGCGGAGTGGGTGTGTGTGGTCCAAGTCTGGGTTTAAGGGTCTCTTTCCAAGCTTAAAATTCTAAACATTCAACACCATGGGCCTGAAAAGGTTGAATACATTGACCATGCTGTCAATCCAGCATGATTGCTGCTGCATTCAAAACAACTGGAAACTCAGAACTTGGAAATCTCAGACTTCAGTGAGTTCAAGACAACTGGGAATTCTGAAAAAAACTATTTTCGACTGGGAAAATACGTTTTGAACGGTCATCCAACTCAGAATTCCAAGTCGGTAACTCTGGCCTCTTTCCAGAGCTCCGACCTGAAGATCAATGACATCATGATTCGACCTTGTTTTTTTCTGAGTTCCCAGTTGTCATGAAAGCACCATAAATCCAGAGAATTACATTATTTGATGACAAAGTTTGATGACAAAATGTGCCCACAAGAAGAACCGCCATGCCACCTTCTGTTCATGTGAGCACAGCACAATAAGGTGAGTCCAAAAATGTATTGTATGCTGCTGCATAAATTATCTAATATGCCAAGGAGATATGTACATTGTAGCTAAGAAAGTAATACTAAGTGTATGTTGTGTAGTAATCTGTTTGTAGCCCATGTGCCTCACCCTAATAATTTGGTCCCTTTCCCCCTCATAACTTAGCCTACTGTTCTGACTTGATGGTGCACATGTAGCCTATAGCCTGTTTTAGATAAATGCAATAATTTAATATTGTAAGAGCTTTCATTGTCTGCTTATATGCCCCCTTAATTTATCCTACAGCCCTGACTTGGTGTACAGGGAGAATACTTTAAGAACGGCCCATGTTCTGAATTCTGTGCTGAACAAATAGTTATATTGACTACGTCCATCCTAGCTCACTCATTAATGTCTTAATAGAAATTACGGATTGCCTCTTATCCGCTCATTGCCCCCTTATGCCATAGTTTGTACATCTCAATTGTCAGTAGAAACCACATTTGTTTAACCTCTATGGGATTGGTGTCCCTCCACCGGGATGGTTGAGCTAATGTGTGCTAATGTGATTAGCATGACGTTGTAAGTAACAAGAACATTTCCCAGGACATAGACATGTCTTATATGGGAAGAAAGCTTAAATTATTGTTAATCTAACTGCACTGTTCAATTTACAGTAGCTATTACAGTGAAGAAATACCATACTATTGTTTGAGGAGAGTGCACAACAGCAACAAAAAACCTCATCCTGAGGGTCCCAGAGATAAAAATGTAGCATAGTTTCGTTTGATAAAATCAATTTTTATTTTCAAATTTAGGAACTGGGTTCTACAGTTTGAACCCCTGCTGTGTCTGACTCCTCACCCACCCCGCCCGGCCATCTAGATGTGTGAAAGTTAGTGTATAAGCTAATGATCCATCATGTCTGACATTCCTGGGAGTGTGTAAACTTAAATTTAGTATTACCATATAATTTTTGTATGTTCTCTATAGCTATGTACTTAAAATGTATCAATCGACCAATTCGGCACATTTGGGCAGACTTGATACAAAATATTGTCCAGTATTGCAATGCTTCACTGGAAAAATCTGAAACTTTGCACACACACTGCTGCGATCTAGTGGCCAAAATCTAAATAGCGCCTCAACTGCAATATTACACTATGGCCTTTCTCTTGCATTTCAAAGATGACGTAAAAAAAAATAAAGGCATGTTTTTTGGATTGTATTATGTTTTACCTGATCTATATATATTCTCCGACATTATTTTCACATTTCCACAAACTTCAAGCTGTTTACATTCAAATTGTATCATATCCATGCTTCAGGTCCTGGGCTAAAGGCAGTTAGACTTGGGGATGTCATTTTAGGCGAAAAAGGTTCCAATCCTTAAGAGAGCAAGTCAGCCATATCAGTTAGTTAAAAAAAAGGCAGTAACATTTTTGCTGCCAGACAAGGCTCTGCTGATAGCCAGGTGTAGCAGTGGTAAGGATTCACTCCATGGTGCTGAAAAGAAAGCACTGCTGTTGGGACAGCTTTATGTAGGCCCTAACAGTTTGTGGACACCGTTTGTCACTGTAAAAAAAAAAAAAAAACTTTATATAACCCGGTAGGCTAGTTGAGAACAAGTTCTCATTTACAACTGTTTTAGTGCAATTCATGTATTGTTTAGTATTGTGTTGTGTAGTGGCTTTGCTGGCATGCATCTAAAAAGATATATGTTTAGTTTTCCCCACCAAGATTGACATGCTAAATTCACCACTGCATCTAATTGATTGATAATTGTTATTTAGCAGTCTTAAAAGTATGCCTTATCTAATTTGAAGAACTTCTGAAGTAGTGATTTCGTCAGATGGCGGGCAGCTAGTCAGCTAGACTAGCCTACTAGCCTGAAGGATGACTCTTTGGGGAGAGCAGATATAGATTGCTGGCTGGCTGGCTGGCTGACTGCTACTGCCTGAGCAGAGATGAGAAGATGACTTGGAATTAAATATTAAGTAATCAAATTTAAAAAAAATGATATACACAAGAACCAAAATATTTTATTAAAGTAAAGTAAAGTAATGTGAAGAAATGATGGTTAGAGCCTAATAAGTGATAGTAATGGGCAGTGACTACCATCAATTGTTTTATTCTGGGTTTTTACAGCATTGAACTCCCATAATGCATTTATTGTTTAAAAAAAATCTAAACCAAAATTGAAAACCATGATTATTTTTCAAAAATCTATCCGAAACCGACATCAGAAAGCAGTAGTAGCTCAGCACTAGTTACCCGTAATGTTCCCGTTATGTTTAAGCGTCCAGTTTTCCGTTAGTTAGGTGAACCTATTTAGCATGTTTTGGCGTTAGAGTTCCTTTAATGTCAAACAGAACTTACCCAGAATGTGGTTACCATGTTCTCAGATAGTACAATATAAATGTTCAAGACACGTTTCATGGGACGTTGCAAAAACATTAATAAGTCTAGTTTTCTGAGGGTTAGGAAAATATTTTATCAACGGCACACCAAACATACACAGAACATGGTTGCCATGTTCTAACAATATAAGATATTAATGTTCTAGACACGTTTCATTGGAAGGTTGCAAGAACATTCTGTCCTGGTCCCCTAGAGGTTTTTGTCTAGTTCCTGGCTTGTTCCGGGGACGTCCATAAAGATGTTTTTATGTTGCCTAATGGACCCAAAGAAACGTTCTCCCTCCCAAAAAAGTACACATCACCCCTTGTTACTTTTGCCGAGCCCATCAAGGCCCTGATTGGTGAACCACAGATCCATTCACAGCTCTTTGCCTGTTGGCAAGGTTAGGGACATCCACACACACAGTGCTTTTAACATACAACCATGTTCTGTGTATGTTTGGTGTGACGTTGAGGCAGTATGCAAACAAATACTTAATTGTTTGAAACCTGAACGTTTTACATAAAATTATGAGGCATGGTTTACCTTGCTTCAAAGTAAAATCCAACCATAGAAACATGGAGGCATTTATTTTATAAAGACTTCCACATGCCATTGAACCAGTTGCCTATTTCTCTCATGTTCTATTGGTTTACAAATCAACATTCTTTCATTGTACAGCAGCCAAAGGCACAATCCTAGTCATATTAGCAACCCATCATAGTTGTTGCATCTTTAGATCTTCCCTCTTTCTACATTTCTAACGGATATTTTAATCTCTGTCATATGAAACCTCTCGCAGGTGGGGTGTGATTTTGACAACAGTGTTTCCCGTTAATTACATTATGGAATGAACATTTGTGAACTTTTCTGCTATGGGGGATAGTAGATTGACAGGCTGGTGATGTTGCTGTTGGTTACTGGTCTTGTTGATAAGGAAAAGTAAATGTGGACAGTTATTCTAACATCTTCAAAGTGTACATTAGAATTCAGTAAGAAGGACGGACACATGCCATTGCAACCTCGAGTTGTACGTTTTAAGATTAATAACAATAATCTAAATGTGATTTCTGTCATTCTGAGCATCGTGGGTGGACACCCTAATCAGGGTACGCACCCAATGCATATGGGAAATGCTGCCGGTCAAATGTCCGGTGCCATATTTTCCTATCGGAAACCCTGACATGAATGTTCTTTCAATGTTCCCATGAAAAGTGTCTAGAACATGAATATCTTATATTCGGAGAACATTGTAACCATGTTCTTTGTATGTTTGGTGTAACGTTGTTGGAATATTCTCCTAACCCTCAGTAAACTGGACACTGGAATGTTTTTGCAGTGTTCAAATGAAACATGTCTAGAACATTACTACTGAATATTCTGAGAACATGGTAACCACGTTCTGGTAAGTTCTGTTTAAAAAAACAAAACAAAACAAAAAAAATAAAGTTCTGTTTGACATTAAGGGAATGGTCTCTTGGAAACAGACCTAACACATCACTGGAACATTCCTATGTAAACCTTAGGTAATGACCTAATGGGGACGTTCTCTAAAGAGTGAGAGGTGGTGTGGACTGGACCAGAGAGGGTATGCGAGGGTATCTACCAGACTTCAGACTTGTTTCATATTTTGATCCTCTCTCTCTCTCTCTGATCCTCTCCTTATCTTGGGCTCCATCTCAGTCTGAAACCTTGATGGTAAATCTCACAAAAGTGTCTGATACGCCAGTAAAATCTGGCAGCTTCACATTTTAGTTTTTTTCAGTATTCTCAGATATAAATGTGAACACCTCATGCTGTGCTGAATTGGTAACTCTGGTAAAACACATCTGTAGAGCACATTGAGTATCGGGGTGCTCGGCTGCGTGTGGACATCGATCTGCCTCAGGAGCCTGTCAGGCATGTGTGTGTCAGTGTGTGAACTGTATTTGGGAATGTGCTGTGTGTTTTTTGTTTTGTTTAACTATCCTTGTGGGTACCAGAAGTCCTCACAAGGATAGTAAAACAAGGAAAATGAAGACAAGTGGGGACATTTTGCCAGTCCCCACAAGCAAAAATGATATTTAGGTTTAGGGGTTAGGTTTTGGGTTACAATTAGGTTTAGGGTTAGAATTAAGGTTAGGGTTAGGGTTAGGCATAGTTTTAGGGTTAGGGGTTCAGGTTAGGTTTAGGGTTAGGGTTATGGTTTGGTTAAGGTCAGGGTTAGGGTTAGATTTAGGGGTTAGGGAAAATAGGATTTTGGATGGGAATCAATTCTATGGTCCCCACAAGGATTGCAATACAAAACACTGTGTGTGTGTGTTTTGTTCAACTGTTGAGATGCAGCTGCATTCCTACTCCCAGGCATCTCTCTGTTTTTGTAAAAAAAAAGGTCAAATTAACAAGTCAACACGTAACCTAAGACAGGAGACCAATCCCAAATAATTTAGACAGAGAGCGAAGGAGAACCACCGTGAGAACCCCTCTCTCTCCCCAGTGTCCCCCTCTATCCTCCCCTACTGTAACACCTCGCCCCTCCCTTCCCTCCCCTACTGTCCCCCCTTCCCCAAGGGGGTGACCCACCAGTGGTGAGGAGAAATTGTGAAGATTGGAGCTGGCACCTCACACACTGCGAGAGCTCCACGGGGAAGAGGCCCTGCCCCGGGCGGTCTGTGCCCAGTAAGGGTTAGCGATTGTGGGGGAAAGGGGACCTGGCAGCTCCACTTCCTCTTGGCTCTGTGGAGGAGGCCTAATTAGTGCAGAGCCTACTCTCAGCTTTCCTCGGATCTGGCCTGGCTGGATTGATGGCTGGGAAGATGCTGCAGCACTAAGAGACTGACGAGGAGGATGCAGAGAGAGAAATTAAGACCAGATGAGAACCAAGGAGGAGAGGGAGACAACAAATATCATCAGCGCTGATAATCTGTATCTATTCCCAACAGACACTCCCTAACCGGTCTCTGTCAGCATTTTATGCTGAACATAAATGTAAATTCAACATGCAACAATTTCAACAATTTTACTCAGTTACAGTTCACATAAGAAAATCAGTCAAATGTTAGAAAAATGGACATCAAATTCTCTGGCAACAGTTCTGGTGGATATTCCTGCAGTCAGCATGCCAATTGCACGCAATTGGCATGAGATAATTTTGAAGATGCTCCAGAGCAACATACAGGAGCAATTAGGGTGCCTTGCTCAAGGGCACATAAAAATAGCCTTGTCGGCTCGGGGATTCGAAACCAGCAACCTTTCCATTGCTGGCCCAACGCTCTAACAGCTAGGCTAACTGTGGCGGCTTTTTATTGTGCCCAGCACAAGATGCACCTGTGTAATGATCATGCTGTTTAATCAGCTTCTTGATATGCCACACCTGTCAGGTGGATGGATTATCTTGGCAAAGGAGAAATACTCACTAACAGGGATGTAAAACAATTTATGCACAAAATATGAGAGAAATAAGCTTTTGTGCATATGGCACATTTCTGGGATCTTTTATTTCAGCTCATGAGACCAATACTTTACATGTTGCGTTTATATTTTTGTTTAGTAGAGATTGATAATTGAAACATCAGCCCACACAAATCCAGCCTGCTTTTTGGAGAATACCAGTTTAGGGTTTAGTTTAGATGTTACACTGATGGTGGTGACATGCTGATCCACTGAGCTGTGTTGTGGACAGGTTCCAAAGACAATGTGCTGACTCTCTCTCTCCATTTCTGTCTCTGTTCCTCTGGTGTTGATTGGAGAGGTAGAGCAGAAGCTGTGGAGTGGTGGAGGTGTAGATAGGATGGGGGTGTAGATGACTCGGTCCAGTTTTTGGTCTCACTTTCTTATCTCCTGTCTACTATCTGGGCCTGTAATCTCGAGTGTGTGTGTGATAGCTGGCAGTTTTCCCCTCGCTCCCCATCAATGCCCTGATTGGTCTTTCCTGGCGCTGACACACACATGGGGGCTTTGAGGTTGGCGGTCCACTACAATCAGCAACAAACACAGAGCTGACCTACTCTCCCAAGACTAACGCAGGACTGCAAAGAACATTTGGCCTACTGATCTGCTCGGGGAGAGGATTGAACATTAAACCAGAGCAGTCTGAACAGTCAGAAAGAGCAGCAGAGGCCCCAGAAGAGGCTACACAGAAGAGGTACAGTACAGCACAGCAGGCCTCTGGACATGGCTCAGATGGAAAAAGCATGCAGTGAGCAACTAACAGTAGATAAAGATTCCTCCTGTTCTGTTGATGGAGAGGCCAGAGCCAGTCTTCCCCAACTACAGCTCCCACTGGGGGAAGCTCTTGCTATGGCTGACTGAAAGGTGATTGGGTGTAACACGAGTTTGCTTGCCTGAGTGTTTTTAATCAGTAACAATGACACTGATCGGTTGGTACGAGAGGAACACAGAAAAACAGAGTCAACCTGAAGATAGACTGGTAAAGTTATTGACCACATATGATAAGAGGAAGAGAGAATGCTAAAGAATGAGAAGAGAGAGAGAATGGCGTTTTTCTGAGAGCAGGAGTGAGGTAGAGAAGGGAGGAGGAAAAATAAGGAATGTAGAATGCTTGAAAGCTTCACTCTCAGAAAAAGTTGGACTGACTCAGAACTTGCTTGTATGGGGACATACATATATGCTGTAAGTATTCTTTCTTTCTCTCTCTATCTATTTTTCTCCCTCACATCAGATTTTTAAAGCTATGATAAATACTTTGGCCAGGTCCCTCCCCCTCGCTGTGCACAAAGCAGAGAACTCTCCCTCTCTTTCTCTAGGTCTGGTTTACATTTCTGGAAAATGAAGAGGTTGTGAAAAGGACAAACTCATGACTTGTAAATCCATTATTGTTCGGGATATAACTGAGATCCATCTTTAATAGCTCTGTTTGTTTAAGATATACTCTCAATCCCCCACTACATAATCTCATTCGCCGACCAGGGTTAGCTGCACAAATAAATACCGTAATGGATCCCATCATATAGAGAGAGGAAGGCAGCGACGGCACCATGGTCCAATCTATTCCAGATGGCACCAATAGATCGCATTATTTACATGTACTGTATTCGGTTTCCACGGCAACTCGGCTCCATTTAGATGGCTGCTGACCCGATTCCTCTTCTTCAAGGGCCCTTGATTAGCGGGATCGAAGATTGTTTTCATGGAGGGATGGGACTGCTGATGCGCAGATGTAGTGTCACACGGACGCACCTACTCTCGAATACAGTACACCCCTCCTTCCCTCACACACGCAAACACACACAGACAGACACACACACACACACACACACACACACACACACACACACACACACACACACACACACACACACACACACACACACACACACACACACACACACACACACACACACACATTAACACACACACACACACACACACGCACACACACACACACTTTCCCTCCCTATGATATTCAATCCCCCTGAGTTGAGAACACATTAAAGCCTGATCATTCTGTATCATTTCCATTAGCGTAGCATGCCTCTGCTTCGCTCACCCGTAAACTGTGGTCAACGTTGGAACTCATTACCCTATCGCTCTCTCAGAGCTGCCATGGATGGTGAACTCTCTTCATGACACTTAATTGTTTCTCTCTGTCTCTTCTGCTCAGGGAAGAGCCCGGTGGATCGGGCCCTGCTCTCTGAGGCACTTCTCAGTCTGGCCACTAGGCGGAGGCCTTCACGCAGGAAAGATACCGTCTGCTTGTCCAGTACATAGGCCTACATGTATTGGGAACGCCACATATTGTGTAAAGGTTTTACTCGTGATGTGTTTACTCTGTTCAGTAATCACAAAATAATGATTTTGTAAAATGTGAATACCACTTGAATATATGGTGCATTACAATATATACAGTATTTCTTCTGCACTATTTGGGAATTGATAAAAGCTGTTATTTTTCACTATCTGAAGTGGATGATTGTTTGACATTGCTATAGTTGCAGTAGTGTTCTGCCAAGGCTTGCTCTCTGCCTCTGGCATGGAGTCAAGGCTTCAGTCTGCTGGCACATGCATCCCTCCTAGAGAGGAAACCTGCAGAGGAAATGTGACATTACTGAAGAGAAGACAAGCAGAGAGGACTTAGGTTGTAGAAGTCTGGTAGGCCTACAATATGTCTCTGCTTTTATGACCTGACTATCTCTATCTTACTCGTGCTGCCAGAGAATATATCTGAAAAAGATGTGTTTGTTTGTTTGTGTATATTGAAATATTAAATTGGTAATATCTTTACCTTGCCCTCTGATAGGCTGATAGAACCTAACCTTTAAAGTTTAGGGGTGGAGGTGGTTGGATTTGGGATTGATGCTGTGTTCACTTGCCATTTGGAACTAGGAAACTCAGAAATGTCTGACTTGCTAACTGGTTGTAGATATACAAGTACAGCATTCAACCAGTTAGCAAGTCGGAAATGTCTGTGTTTCCTAGTTCCGACTAGCACGTGAACACAGCATTAGTGTAGGACTACAACATTCGGACAACCCCAGCCAGTAGTGTCAGGAGAGACCAGCTGACCAATCAGAACCAGTAGAGGTCCCAACCTCTCTCTCCTCTTTAAACAAATTAAACTATAACATTATTAAATGTCATACCTCCATGAATCAAATAAATCACCACTCTAAAGACAAATACATTATTCAGCCGTAAGACATGAAGTGACTCGATTAATTGGGAAAACCAGGAAATGTAATTATTGTTAACGTTTTTGCTCAGGCTGCTGTGGGCAAGGTGGACAGTAAGCAAAGGCAGTCTGTTCTGATCCTCGGGCCAGAGGGTTGTGGGTGTGAATCCCTTGTGAGGTGAGAAGCTGTTTAACCTGAGGTAGGACCCAGCTGAACAAACGGCTGGAGGAATGTGGGAGATGTCTGAAATACTAAGTGAATAGAGTCAATGTGTAACATATAGTCACATTAGAGGATGTGGGTTACAAAGGCAGGCAGGCTGTTAGGAAGCACCACTGCTGAGACCAGGCAGATGTATAGGATCCATTTCTCTGTTTCCCTTTCTGTGAGAACACGATCCCCCTATCCGTCAGTCGTTTTAAAATGTAAAAGGGCTGGTTTCTTCCGCTAGCTGACACTTTCCTGGTTTTAAAGAGAGGGACCGTGGCCAGTTATGATTGATAGACAAATCTAAATTATATAATTATTATATAAATTATGAATACATTTTCATACATATAGGGTCGCACAAACACATGTAAACACACGCATGCACACGTGTACAGACAAACACACTGTAACGGTGGTCCTCCTCCTCTTCAACCGAAAAGGAGGAGTAGTGATGGAACCAAGGCGCAGGGGTTGTGAATGCATAATTTTAATTAAAGAAAACACGAAAACACGAACTCGACTATAAACTAACAAAACAACAAACGGAGTAGACAGACCTGGACGATGAACTTACATTCAACACGAAGAACGCACGAACAGGGAAAAAATAGACTACACAAAATGACGATGTACAAAACAAATTGAACAGTCCCGTATGGTGCGACAAACACTGACACAGGAGACAACCACCCACCTCGAACACTGTGAAACAACCTACCTAAATATGACTCTCAATTAGAGGAACGCCAAACACCTGCCTCTAATTAAGAGCCATACCAGGCAACCCATAAACCAACATAGAAACAGAAAACATAGAATGCCCACCCAAACTCACGTCCTGACCAACTAACACATACAACAAACTAACAGAAATAGGTCAGGAACGTGACATAACCCCCCCGATAAGGTGCGAACTCCGGGCGCACCAGCACAAAGTCTAGGGGAGGGTCTGGGTGGGTATCTGACCACGGTGGTGGCTCAGGCTCCGGGCGAGGTCCCCACCCCACCATAGTCAATCCCAGCTTACCTCTCCCCCTACAAATGACCACCCTCATATTACCCCCACTTAATCTTTTGGGTAACATCAACACAAGGGGCAGCACCGGGACAGAGGGATAGCTCAGGACAGAGGGATAGCTCAGGACAGAGGGATAGCTCAGGATAGCGAGGTAGCTCAGGATAGAGAGGTAGCTCAGGATAGAGGGGCAACTCCGGACTGAAAGGCAGCTCCGGACAGAGAGGCAGCTCTGGACTGAGGGGCAGTTCTGGATAAATAGCCGCTCTGGGCTGAGGGACAGCTCATGGCTGGCTGACGGCTCTGGACGCTCATGGCTGGCTGACGGCTCTGGACGCTCATGGCTGGCTGACGGCTCTGGACGCTCGGGGCTGGCTGACGGCTCTGGACGCTCATGGCTGGCTGACGGCTCTGGACGCTCATGGCTGGCTGACGGCTCTGGACGCTCATGGCTGGCTGACGGCTCTGGACGCTCATGGCTGGCTGACGGCTCTGGACGCTCATGGCTGGCTGACGGCTCTGGACGCTCATGGCTGGCTGACGGCTCTGGACGCTCATGGCTGGCTGACGGCTCTGGACGCTCATGGCTCACTGACGGCTCTGGCAGATCCTGTCTGGTTGGCGGCTCTGGCAGATCCTGTCTGGTTGGCGGCTCTGGCAGATCCTGTCTGGTTGGCGGCTCTGGCAGATCCTGTCTGGTTGGCGGCTCTGGCAGATCCTGTCTGGTTGGTGGCTCTGGCAGATCCTGACTGACGACTGGCTCTAGCGGCTCCTGACTGACTATCGGCTCTGACGGCTCGGGACAGACGGGCGGCTCTAATGGCTCGGGACAGACGGATGGCTCAGACAGCGCTGGGGAGACGGATGGCTCAGACGTCGCTGGGGAGACGGATGGCTCAGACGTCGCTGGGGAGACGGATGGCTCAGACGGCGCTGGGGAGACGGATGGCTCAGATGGCGCTGGGGAGACGGATGGCTCAGATGGTGCTGCGGAGACGGATGGCTCAGATGGCGATGCGGAGACGGATGGCTCAGATGGCGCTGCGGAGACGGATGGCTCAGACTGCTCCTGTCTGGCGGAAGGCTTTGGCTGCTCCTGTCTGGCGGAAGGCTCTGTAGGCTCATGGCAGACGGGCAGCTTTGCAGGCTCATGGCAGACAGGCAGTTCATGCGCCGTTGGGCAGACGGCAGACTCTGGCCGGCTGAGACGCACTGTAGGCCTGGTGCGTGGTGCCGGAACTGGAGGCACCGGACTGGAGACACGCACTTCAAGCCTAGTGCAGGGAGCAGGGACAGGGCACACTGGACTCTCAAAGCGTACTATATGCCTGGTGCGTGGTACCGGCACTGGTGGCACCGGGCTGAGTGCGCGCACATCAGGACGAGTACGGGGAGAAGGAACAGTGTGTACAGGGCTCTGGAGACGCACAGGTGGCTTAGTGCGTGGTGCCGGAACTGGAGGCACCGGACTGGAGACACGCACCATAGAAAGAGTGCGTGGAGGAGGAACAGGGCTCTGGAAACGCACTGGAAGCCTGGTGCGTGGTGTAGGCACTGGTGGTACTGGGCTGGGGCGGGGAGGTAGTGCCGGAAATACCGGACCGTGCAGGCGTATTGGCTCCCTTGAGCACCGAGCCTGCCCAACCTTACCTGGTTGAATGCTCCCCGTCGCCCGACCAGTACGGGGAGGTGGAATAACCCGCACCGGGCTATATAGGCGAACCGGGGACACCATGCGTAAGGCTGGTGCCATGTAAGCCGGCCCAAGGAGACGTACTGGTGGCCAGATATGTAGAGCCGGCTTCATGGCACTTGGCTCAATGCTCAATCTAGCCCTACCAGTGCGGGGAGGTGGAATAACCCGCACTGGGCTATGCACCCGTACAGGAAACACCGTGCGCTCTACTGCGTAACACGGTGTCTGCCCGTACTCCCGCTCTCCACGGTTAGCCTGGGAAGTGGGCGCAGGTCTCCTACCTGCCCTTGGCCCACTACCTCTTAGCCCCCCCCAAGAAATGTTTGGGTGGAACTCACGGGCTTTTCTAGCTTCCGTGCTAGACGCGTCCCCTCATAACTCCGGTTCCCTTCTCCGGTTGCCTCTGCTCTCCTCAGTGCCTCCAGCTGTTCCCATGGGAGGCGATCCCTTCCAGCCAGGATCTCCTCCCATGTGTAGCAACCTTTACCGTCCAATGCATCCTCCCATGTCCATTCCTCCTTCTTGTGCTGTCCCTTCCTCCGAGTACACCGCTGCTTGATTCTGGATTGGTGGGTGGTTCTGTAACGGTGGTCCTCCTCCTCTTCAACCGAAAAGGAGGAGTAGTGATGGAACCAAGGCGCAGCGGGTTGTGAATACATAATTTTAATTAAAGAAAACGCGAAAACACGAACTCGACTATAAACTAACAAAACAACAAACGGAGTAGACAGACCTGGACGAAGAACTTACATTCAACACGAAGAACGCACGAACAGGGAAAAAATAGACTACACAAAATGACGATGTACAAAACAAACCGAACAGTCCCGTATGGTGCGACAAACACTGACACAGGAGACAACCACCCACCTCGAACACTGTGAAACAACCTACCTAAATATGACTCTCAATTAGAGGAATGCCAAACACCTGCCTCTAATTAAGAGCCATACCAGGTAACCCATAAACCAACATAGAAACAGAAAACATAGAATGCCCACCCAAACTCACGTCCTGTCCAACTAACACATACAACAAACTAACAGAAATAGGTCAGGAACGTGACACACACGGAAATACACACAAATGTTACTACCTTAAAACAGTCTCCATCTTGATTTGTGCTTACTTATGAACGTGAACCATGAACCAGATGATGCCAGACTTTTGCACCAGGTGAGCTTGGAGCAGGTAACGTTCTAGGGACCAGTTAAATTAATGTAGATATCATAATCTTGTTAATTAGTTGTTAATTAATCATGAATTAACCATCACCAATTAATCTAGATAATTGCAGCTGAGACTTTTCTGTAAACTGACGGAGTGTTTTGAACATCTGTATAGTGAAAAAACGTCTGAACTTTCCTTCACTCCCTCTCTGACTTTATCTGAGACCATAATGTAGTTGTTAATCAAGTATTCAGTCAACATATTAAATACTTTTGTCACGTTCTTCGTCCTCCTCGTCTGAGGAGGAGTAGGAGATATCGGACCAATACGCAGCGTGGTGAGTATTCATATTTATTACAATAATTTCAATAAAGAACAAAAACAATAAACTGACAAAATAAACGAAGACGCAACAGTCCCTAAATAGTGAACACTAAACACAGGAACACACAAACAGGAACAATCACTCACAACCCACAATACAAAACAGGCTACCTAAATATGGTTCCCAATCAGAGACAACGACTAACACCTGCCTCTGATTGAGAACCATATCAGACCAAACACATAGAAACAGACAAACTAGACATACAACATAGAATGCCCACTCAGATCACACCCTGACCAAACAAAACATAGAAACATACAACGCAAACTATGGTCAGGGCGTGACAACTTTGCTAAGAACATAGCAATAGAAAAATATATGTTTAGTGTGATCATGCTTTTTGATTAGACAATTTCAGTTTGGTATCTATATTTTGCACAAGTAATTTCTGAAAATTAATATTATCTTTGCAAAAATATTAGTGCAAATTTGCTCAAATGTTGTGTCCATTTTACTAATTTGAGATGTTTTATTTTCAAAAGAAATGTAATAAATGAGCAAAATTGAACAGAAAACTAACAAAGTCAAAGCTTCAGACCGAATTTTATTTGAAAGAACAACAACCTGTGAACTTGTGACTTTTAGACAGAAACATAAACCACAACGCTTGAGTTGATGATCGTGTTAACTAATGATCGTGTTATCTGAAATGTTTACAGTTGTTTTAAAGACCTGTTAATCTGGGAGCAGTCATATTTAGGGTATGAGTAGAAACTCCAGCTGGGGCAGGTATGCCTGGGCTCCTCTACGCTTCATTATTAGAGAGAGAACCATAAACTAAGCAGCCTGTAAAAGCAGCCAGCAGATCCTGTGTCTCAGAGCCATCTGTTGTGTGCTGTAATTTTGCAGCTAATTACATGCCAGTGCTGGAGGACTGTAGGACTCTTTCTGTTGGTGGCAGTGTTTGTCGGCCCTAAGCCTACTAATTTTCTATGAGAGTTTTATTAGTGATTGGGCACATTAGAAACCTTGAGAGAGAGAAGCAGAGGCAATTGCAGAGAGCGACAAATAAGTGTCCAGACAGTGACCTGAAATTTGACAGAGATTATTGACCTCATATCCAGTGTTAATCATGTGTTTGGGCCTTAATGCGACTCACTGTCTTTGCTGTCTCCTATACTAGTCCAGCAGGATGTCAGACCTTAACAAACATTACCACAAAGGCAGATAAGAGACTGTGTGTTTGGTTCTCGGCAAAGTCAAAATACTTAACACACTTTACTCCCGCAAGAATCTGATCATTACGATGTCACTTGACATTAATCACCTGTGCTCCATGCAGCAGTCTCCTAGGACTTGACCCAACAACCATCTGGCCCCAAATCCCTGAGCCATGACTGCAGCTGGGCATCCATCTGACAGCTGGTCGGTCCTCACTAGTCCCCCTCGCTCCACTCCCCTCCACACACTAACACCAGGTCTGTTTTCAACATGGAGAATGTAAAGAGATTACACCAAAATGAAATGCAAATTGAAATTACAGGGTTTGGTGCAGAGAGAGGGAGCAGGTTCCAGGGCTATGAGGACTTCAGTGTAAAGCGATACCCTTCCTAGACTGAAGAGCAACGTGCTGACAGCGATGGGCCCCACAGCATATATTACATATAGGGTCGCACAAACACATGTAAACACACGCATGCACACGTGCACAGACAAACACACGGAAATACACACAAATGTTACTACCTTAAAACAGTCTCCATCTTGATTTGTGCTTACTTATGAACGTGAACCATGAACCAGATGATGCCAGACTTTTGCACCAGGTGAGCTTGGAGCAGGTAACGTTCTAGGGACCAGTTAAATTAATGTAGATATCATAATCTTGTTAATTAGTTGTTAATTAATCATGAATTAACCATCACCAATTAATCTAGATAATTGCAGCTGAGACTTTTCTGTAAACTGACGGAGTGTTTTGAACATCTGTATAGTGAAAAAACGTCTGAACTTTCCTTCACTCCCTCTCTGACTTTTAAACTAGAGAAAATGAGATGTTATAATGTTGAGGGTGTTTGTTTTTAGCAACCCTTGAACATACACACACACACACTCCTGCTAGTACACACTGGATTACTGACACTTGAGGGAACAGTGTTTGCAGTGTTCTGACGCTTCATCAGTCATCAGGTTATGAGAGAGGCGGGCGATGCTGTCGTCATTGCCGCCCTCCACCATGTGTTAATACAGGGTAATGATTTAATCATCAGAGACATATAGGCTGAGCCAAAGTAAACCCCATTCTCTAGCTGGGCTCGACCACAGTCCCTCGCTCCATGCAGAGTTCATTCACTGTGTGTGTGTTTGTGTGTGTGTGCGTGCCATGCAAGGCTGTTTAGCTACAATCTTGTAAAAACTATTTTCTTTTTCCTCCCACATTATTGAACCCACTGTCACCCAAATTGAGTTTGGCTCTGTGGAACCCAGTCTCAGCGTGGATTCAGGGAGACTTCACATCTAAAGAGACAGTCATTATTTTACTGCATGGACACTAAATTAATAATGTCAGTCTGACTAATCCTGGTCCTCAATTGTGGTCAAATCAGGAGAAGTCTCGTTCTACTAGCATCAGTCGTTTTCTGATAAACCCGAGCATTGATTTATGCAGGAGGCTGGCTTTGATTACGCTCTAACTGACATGTAGTCATCCCCAGACCTTTGATATTGTGGAGATGAGTAGCGAACACACACTCTTGTGTGTTGTCTTGATCCGACTTGACACTTCCTCTCTTGTAGAAATAGCTTTCATGGAAATTCACATCTATTAGAAGGGCTCATAGTCTTAAAATCCCACTAAACCTACTGGACACAAACTGGTTGAATCAATGCTATTTTCACAATATTTCAACAACGAAATATACCTAAGGACGATATATCAACGAGGAAAGGTCTTTGGATTCACGAAATGTCACCAATGTAACCCATTTTTCGAACACAATGCAAAACAGGTTGTATGTTTCATTTTCGGTGTAGACATGCTAACATTAAAGTACCTGCTCACTCATTGTATAATTAATATATACCTATACAAAAGAGATGTTACGGTGCTGTCTAGCAGGGTTCTAGTCCTATGGACTGAGTAGCAGTGAGTGCCCCCCCCCCCCCCCCCCCCCCCGGCCGCTCTGTCAGCACTACAACAGACAACAAGACAAGGTGCTGAAATAGACCCCCCTCAGGGACCCCATACCCCCCTCCCTCTTTTCGTTCTCTCTCTCTCTCTGTCGCTCGCTCGCACACACACACACACACAACACAACACAAGTGAGAGAGAAAAAGAAAGAGCCAGAGAGTAAGAGAAAGAGAGACTATGACTATCTCTCTTGCTTCATGGCGGTTGGTTGATGTCCAGGCCCAGGTGACCCCTGGTCGTGTGGTTGGTGTTCTGGTGTCAGTCACATCCGATGCTGCCTGTGACAGAGATAATTCACTTTAAGCCCCTCTCTGTCAGGCCTGGGGGGTTCTAGCCCAGTTGCTCTGCTCTGCCTGTCTCTCTCTGCTGCCTGCCTGCAGGCTACAACAGACAGACAGACATGCTGCTGCTTTAATAAAAGCCAGACCCTCCTCAGGGAAGAAAACATTGCTTTACACAAAATACTTTCGTGCAAAAAATGTTTATTATCCTTCCAGAGACTTTCACTCTAAGAAAATAATAGAAGGAGTTTGGGGAATGTTCCTGCAGGCCTTACGCGGCCGGCCCATAGAGGAACCTTCCATTAAATAAAGCAGTGATATTCTTTTTTTTTCTGACCTTCCCAGCCCCCTCCTTTTCCTCAATCCATCCATCCATCCCTCCACTCATCTGTCCATCCACTTGGGTGGCGGATACCCCGTGGTCTCAGCCGGCCACAGTGTCAGAGGGGAGGGCCTGTCTTTCAGTGTCAGGATACAGCCGTGTCAGGGATCCGTTGATCCACACTGAGGCCAATACACAGCGCTGCAGAGCCCCAGGCCCCAGGCCTCCCAGCCCAGTCCCACGGTGGGCCACTGCCCCCTGCCTGGCTCTATTATCACAGGTGGGCCGTCGGTCGCCACCACCCTGCCCATTCTTTCCTCAGCTCAGGAGGGGTGGTCAACAGGTCTCTGGCCCAATACATATGCCTGGACAAGGGGGTAGGCCCAAATACATAGCCTTTTGAAGGGGATAGGGCCCCAACGTTGCCTATTGAAAAGTTGGTGATGGTCATGGAGGAGGGTGAGGAGTCGAGTCGTGGAGGATCAAAAATAAATCCCCCAAATGGTTGTGTGGTGAAAGGACAGACAATTAGTGATCTGTGGAGAGTGATGAAAGGGTGAGACTGTCACTCATCGAGCAGGCAGCTTCTCACCGCTTTTTAGCAGGCTGTTGGACAGGCAGGAGGGGCCTCAGGAGATCCGCTGACTCCAGCACAAAATGGTCCTTGTTGTTTTTCCCTACATTTTCCACAGATGGACTGTCTTTCAGAATTAAATTGAAAAGTCTGCAAAAATTCTGTAGATGGCAATGTACAGTACACAGTCAATGAAGGAAGGCCCAACCTCCATACATTTACTTAAACTCAAATTTGACTTGGGTGCTAATTTAACAAACCATGTGTTAGAAGAAGAGAGGAGGGCAATAACAAAAAGAGGGGATAAAACAAAACCCTCCTTCCCTGTACCAACAGAGATGAAGTGGAAGAACCTGCAGACACACGTTGATACAAGGGGATGAAATTCTTATTGAGTGAGGGAGGAGGAGAGAAGAGTAGAGGAGGAGAGACCAACCTCATGTGGGTGGCCAGGAAACGGGGGCTAGAGCGGGAGAAATGGTAGAGCAGGAGAAACCAGCTGACCTACACTGGGCCCATCACACACACACAAACACATATACTCTAGCAAAGCGCATGCCCCGCCCACCTGAGGATCTGTATTTTTCAGTCATGTATTTCCTGTGTTTGATGGGTGCAAAATCCACTTGTCACTTAAATCTCGCTGGATTGATTGCTTTCATTTTACTCTTGCAACTCTTTCATGCTCCTGTGGTGCCTGTCGTTTTTTCCCGTTTACGTGACAACTGCGAAAATTGTTTTAATGTCAAACATCCTGGTAATGGCTGAAATGAGAAGATTTTGATAGAAGTTAATTTATTGTGAACGTAATCATTTAATACAGTTGAAATGTTTACAATTTATATGCTCTGAAATTAAAGCAATTTCCAAAAACGAACACTTCGACTATAGTGATATTCGCAAACAACTTTAAGTATGTATAGAATAGATAGGTGTAATCTAGAGCCAAGCCTGTTAATTTTTAATCTGAGGGTATCCTGCTATTGACACACTTGTTGAATTATGCAAAAGAATGTGACAACAACAGTAATTAATGAGGTAGTCTCGACAGTGCAGGTGAGTGCAGGAGGCCTAGCCAGAGCAAGTTGTTGGTGGTTGCAGCCCTGTTCCACCCCGTTATGTTAATTTATTCATATACGCAAATTGTGTAAATTAGGCAAACATATAGTTGAAGTCAGAAGTTTACATACACCTTAGCCAAATACATTAAACTCAGTTTTTCCACAATTCCTGACATTTAATCCTAGTAAAAAATCCCTGTCTTAGGTCAGTTAGGAACACCACTTTATTTAAAGAATGTGAAATGTCAGAATAATAGTAGAGAGAAATATTTATTTGTAACAGTAGTCTTCGTCCTCCTCTGACGAGGAGTAAGAAATGTCGGACCAATACGCAGCGTGGTGAGTATTCATATTTATTAGAATACTTCAAACAAACAAAATAACGAATAAACTAACGAACACGAAACAGTCCCGTATGGTGAACAAACACAGAAACAGGAACAATCACCCACAATACAAAACAGGCTACCTAAATATGGCTCCCAATCAGAGACAACGACAAACACCTGCCTCTGATTGAGAACCATATCAGGCCAAACACATAGAAATAGACAAACTAGACAAACAACATAGAATGCACACTCAGATCACACCCTGACCAAACAAAACATATAAACATACAAAGCAAACTATGGTCAGGGCGTGACTGTCACGTTCTGACCTTTATTTCCTTTGTTTTTGTCTTTATTTAGTGTGGTCAGGGCGTGAGTTGGGGTGGGCAGTCTATGTTTGTTTATCTATGTTTTTCTATTTCTGTGGCCTGATATGGTTCTCAATCAGAGGCAGGTGTTAGTCATTGTCTCTGATTGGGAACCATATTTAGGTAGCCTGTTTTGTGTTGGGTTTTGTGGGTGGTTGTTTTCTGTCTTTGTGTGTCTGCACTAGACAGTTCTGTTTCGGTTTTTCACATTTGTTGTTTTTGTATTTTGAGTGTTCACCTTCATTAAACAAGATGAACAATTACCACGCTGCACATTGGTCCTCTTCTTCTCCTCCAGACGACAACCGTTACAGTGACATTATTTCCGCTTTTATTTCTTTCATCACATCCCCAGTGGGTCAGAAGTTTACATACACTCAATTAGTATTTGGTAGCATTGCCTTTAAATTGTTTAACTTGGGTCAAACGTTTCGGGTAGCCTTCCACAAGCTTCCCACAATAAGTTGGGTGAATTTTGGCCCATTCCTCCTGACAGAGCTGGTGTAACCGAGTCAGGTTAGTAGGCCTCCTTGCTCACATGCGCTTTTTCAGTTCTGCCCACAAATTTTATATAGGATTGAGGTCAGGGCTTTGTGATGGCCACTCCAATACCTTGACTTTGTTGTCCTTAAGCTATTTTGCCACAAATTTGGAAGTATGCTTGGGGTCGTTGTCCATTTGGAAGACCCATTTGCGACCAAGCTTTAACTTCCTGACTGATGTCTGGAGATGTTGCTTCAATATATCCACATACTTTTCATTCCCCATGATGCTATCTATTTTGTTAAGTGCACCAGTCCCTCCTGCAGCAAAGCACACCCACACTATGATGCTGCCACCACCATGCTTCACAGTTGGGATGGTGTTCTTTGGCTTGCAAGCGCTCCCTTTTTCCTCTAAACATAACAATGGTCGTTATGGCCAAACAGTTCTATTTTTGTTTCATCAGACCAGAGGACATTTCTCCAAAAAGTACAATCTTTGTCCCCATGTGCAGTTGCAAACCGTAGTCTGGCTTTTTTAATGGTGGTTTTGGAGCAGTAGCTTCTTCCTTGCTGAGAGGCCTTTCAAGTTATGTCGATATAGGACTCGTTTTACTGTGGAAATAGATACTTTTGTACCTGTTTCCTCCAGCATCTTCACAAAGTCCTTTGATGTTGTTCTGGGATTGATTTGCACTTTCGCACCAAAGTACCTTCATCTCTAGGAGACAGAAGGCGTCTCCTTCCTGAGCGGTATGGCGGCTGCGTGGTCCCATGGTGTTTATACTTGCGTACTATTGTTTGTACAGATGAGCGTGGTACCTTCAGGCATTTGGAAATTGCTCCCAAGGATGAACCAGACTTGTGGAGGTCTCAAAAAAACAATTCAGAGGTCCTGGCTGATTTCTTTTGATTTTCTCATGATGTCAAGCACAGAGCCCTGAGTTTGAAGGTAGGCCTTGAAATACATCCACAGGTACACCTCCAATTGACTCAAGTGATGTCAATTAGCCTATCAGAAGCTTCTAAAGCCATGACATAATTTTCTGGACTTTTCCAAGCTGTTTAAAGGCACAGTCAACTTAGTGTATGTAAACTTCTGACCCACTGGAATTGTGATACAGTGAATTATAAGTGAAATAATCTGTCTGTAAACAATTGTGGAAAAATTACTTGTCATTCACAAAGTAGACTTGCCAAAACTATAGTTTGTTAACAAGAAATTTGTGGAGTGGTTGAAAAACGAGTTTTAATGACTCCAACCTAAGTGTATGTCAACTTCCGACTTCAACAGTAGCTATATTTTAATACAAAATATATGTTTTAAATACTTATAACATTAGAAAATGTATACATGAGAAATTTCTAAGATAAAAAAATAAAAAAATCTACTATAGGCCTACCGCTGGCCAATTGGATGTCTCAGATGACCATGTCTGCAGGAATGTAGCGGCCATAAAAGAAAGCTACAGCAAAGTTTAGATCTCAAAACCATGACTAGAGAGAGACTGTCAATGAATACAGCATAAATATGGTGGTTTTATGAGTGAGTTTATGTTTAAGTTCTTACTCAGCACTGTCAACACTTTGTATTCATCCCTTTTATAAGGCATACAATGCACGTTCTTCCTATTTCCACTCAGCACTGCAGCAGTAATGAATGAGTAGGAAAGTGTATCTCTAGCCTTGTATTGTTGTTATTATTAGCGGCTTGTGTCTTTTTTAATATCAATGAATATTTCACTTTCTCTCTTCATAGGAGTAACAACATGAATTTGTGCATGAGGCAGAAGTAATGTGGTGCGACTTGAGTTTCGCCATCAGCTGGAGGATGGTGTCCCTTTTTGGTCAGTGTCAGTGGAGGAAAGAGAGAGTGGAGAGATGTTGAGAGGCGGACCCTCACTCTGCTGCTCTCTCCCTCCACTGAGACTGACCATCAGATGAAGGCACCATCAGCCCAGCAAATGTATTTGAATGCATGCTCACTCAGCTGTGCTTTACAAGTAATACAACAAGGGATCTACTACCGGTGTGATCATATAGCCTACCTCAAAATGGCCCAAACAACAATGAATTCATTGGCTGGGCAATTCGAGCAAGGCCAATATGCGGTGATAATGTATTGGGCCTATAGCTTACTGCACAAACCTTATTGCTACAATGCTGTTTTTAATTGGTTGATGTTGCACAGGCTTACGTTTAAAAAAAAAAATCTGAGCGGCAGATCTCGGGCATGTATTTTGACTCAAAGTGATCTTGACTCAGAAAAGGTTGGTGACCACTGTTCTAGAGTTTCCCTGTTAACACTATCAACGCTTCCCTTTACTGTGGCAATTAGGATCGAATCAACGCAATATTAACCACTTTCAATACAACATACCAAAACAAAACTTTACATAGACCGATGTGGCATAAACCAACAGACCACTACCATATATGGATCTGTGCCATTTACTTTGAAATTGACTGTGTTTACAGCATGAGCAGTCATGAGTACTGTAGATGCGCTTGTTATGAGGTCAAAACGAAGGCTGCATGTTAGCCATGTGTGCACATTTTGTTCATATCCTTCGCTAGTTAGTCAGTTATTAGCCCAGTTATAGATCATTTGTAGTCAGCAATAAGGGATTGATTGCTTCCTACAAGAGCACAAAACATGTATATTTTGAAAAGCGAGTCAAGTAAAGAGCTTTTATGTCTTAAAGGGGTAGTGTTGTATTTTGAGACAGGTTTGAATAAACTAAGTGACCAATAGTCAGAGGGTAGCATAATTTGAATGATTCTCTATAATAATTGTATGGGAAAAACAATGCATTTTATTTTGTAAAGTGGTTTCTTGCATCAAACAACACAACCACATTTTCAGTCACTTCCTTGCCTGAAGGACAAGTGGATAAAAAGGTTCATGTCAAGCCATGCATGTTTTTTTTTCAAAGGTCTCATGGATTGTAGGCCTACGTTGAACACCACACATTGGCTGCTACGATTGGCTGAATGATAGAACAACTATTTCCATGTTAAAATGTTATGGGATGCATTTTCTCCATTGTTTTTGATAGTAGGCAATTCTGGTAGGCCTAGATTGTGATCACATAGCCACAGTAGCCTACATGGCCACTGTTAAAACTGTAACTTAAAGCCTAGATCTTCAGTGTTCACAGTAAACACGTGCTGGAAGTTGCACAGAACTTTCACAACATTTAAGTTTGTGCTCAGCAGACCTGAAATTTTCCCCAGTGCCAGAAAGAATTTAAGGGAACATTGGTTTAAAGTATCTGCATCCATTGTCCAACTGCTGCATTTATTAGAATTGTTTTTAAAACCTTTTAACCATTTTGATGACCATTGCTATACACACATATGCTGCTAGCCACACAAACCTCCAACCCAGATGGGAGAGGATCCCCACAGAGACCTTGTGCATTAGGAGCTCCACGCCTCAGGAACTAATAATGAATATGGAATGATATTTGTGCAAATACAACCAGATGCAAAGGTGGGGAAAACCAGGAGCAGATGTTGGTTATGGGGACAAAACAAGGGGTCTGAAGTGAACTCTGAGGACTCAGAGGACCGAGTGTGCCCTCCAAACATGTGAAATCCAATCCGCCTCGGTGTATAATCATATCGCCCTGGTAATGAGGGAGGTATGGAGCAGAGTTCTTCAGCTGCAGCTGCTGGGGAAGGTTTAGGACCTGGCCAGACACAACACCAACCAATTAGACATAGGTTTCAGACAGAGAGGAAACCACACGTCTGTCACACAGCTATTCATGTGTGTAAATATGGTAGGAGGATAGCGTAAACTAAAGCATAGCCTATACTGTGCCTACCCAATACACAAGAAAAATGCATGCAAAAGACAAACAACATTCAAAGGAATTGAAAATATCATAGGGTTTTTACATAATACACGGTTTTTGTTCATTATCAAATATTTTTTACCACAGTCATAGGAATCATACAAATAGCCTGTGTTTATTAAAACGTTTATCATTAAAGGGCTCAATTGTATTTTTTAACCATGAAATAATTTAATGGCTCAGAAATAATTATATTATTGTCTACAAACATTTGCTGTCTCCCCATATCAAAGGGATAGACAAATTGAGCGTAGGTTAGCTTTTCTGAGCGATGAATGCGGATTCACTGTTTTAAGTATACTGGGTTTGAGTCTTCATGTCTTTGTGATCAAGCACATGGTTTGAAAACGGAGTATAGACCAGATATCCGGGAATAATTACACCACAGGGCGTAGAATGTCCCTCGAGGAGGCAAGAAAGAGATTTTGAATGGGAAAAGTGGAATATTTTCAGAACGAGTTGGGTAATTGGTTAAGGGAGGTGGATTGAGGGAAAGAGAGATGAGGTTGAAAAGACTCAGGGAGGCAGAGGATGGGTGTGAATTTGTTGAAGCTAGCAATAACAAGGGAGAGTGTATGTTGAGCAAGATTGGTGTGAAGTTCAAACAGAGTGAGCCAGACACCAGTTCGAGTCCTGGAGGTAAAATGAGGAGGAGGGTGTGGTGAGGAGCTCGGAGCCTGAGCCTTGCATTGATGGACATGGTTATAATAGAGATAACTTTGGTCCAGTGGGAGTGAGATTTTTGAAGAGGGTGGATCCACGGTAGTTTTAGGTTGGGTGGAAAACCCAGGTTGGGTGGGTCCTGTTCAGTTGGTAAAGGTAACATGAAGTGGACTTGTGATTTTTGTTTGTGTTTCTTCAGATCAGAGAGAGCAGGCACTCGGAACGACTCAAATTGGGGAAAGATCTTTGTCTTGCTTTGCGCTTAGGTGCAGGGCACCATTGAAGGGAGTGATTTCTGGGGTAGCATTAGGTGTGGAGGTGGAGCAATTGAAATTGAAGATTCCTGTGAAGCTTGTCGTTTGGTGCGACGCAGACCCAGGGGAGGGAGTGGTGAAACGGAGGTGGCACATTCTGTTATTTTGAGCTCATATTTTTTTTAATAGAAAAACACTTTTTTTTAAGGCTTTACCTGACAAAGTAATGTTAGGATAAATTAGTTATACTGTTAGAGCTTTTGTGCCGAATCCACTGTGATGTTATAGGTGTCACGTTTATGGGCATGTCACAGCAGTGTGTAGGAGGGAGATTCCAAGATGTGGGAAGTTTGCAGGAGGACATGGGACAGAGGAATGTGTCATTTCAGCGAAAAAGTTGTGTGTTTCAACCGTAGGGGTACCTATGTTGCTGTGGATCGGAGGTGTCCGGTGCGGTGGCAAGGGTCAGACTAGTGAAGAAGGTACCGAGGCTGAGGCAGTGAAGAAAGTAGAAGATGGTGGATCAAGGGTGAGGGATTCTGAGAGGATCCCTGTGAATAGTAGATCTGTGCCAAAACAGAGGGATTGGCCAATGTTTCAGTAAGGTTGACTTCTTAGCATTCATAGCAATGATTATTAACTGTACCACAGAGATGGAACGTAGGTGGTGGAAAAAGTATCCAATTGTCATTCTTGAGTAAAAGTATAGATACTTTAATAGAAAATAACTTAAGTAAAAGTGAAAGTCACCTAGTAAAACACTTATTGAGTAAGTCTAAAAGTATTTGGTTTTAAATATACTTAAGTATCAAAGCCAAATGTAATTGCTAAAATATAGTATCAACACTAAAAGTAAAAGTATAAATAATTTCAAATTCCTTATATTAAGCAAAGCAGACGGCACCATTTTCTTGTTTTTAAAATGTACGTATAGCCAGGGGCACACTCCAACACTCAGACATTATTTACAAATAGCCAGGGGCACACTCCAACACCCAGACATTATTACAGATAGCCAGGGGCACACTCTAACATTCAGACATTATTTACAGAAGATGCATTTGTGTTTAGTAAGTCCACTAGAACATAGGCAATAGGAACGACCACGTTTTCTCTTCACAAATTTCCTGCTAAGCATTCAAAATGTAATGACTAATTTGGGTAGTCAGGTAAAGTGTAAGGAGCAAAAAGTACAATATTTTCTTTAGGAATATTGTGACGTAAAAGTTGTGAAAAACATACATAGTAAAGTACAGATACTCCAAAAAACTACTTAAGTTGTGTATATTTTTTATTTTTCCCGGTTCCTTTTTCCCGTTTTGTATAACAAAGTGCAATGGATCTATATTATAGTTCAGCTGGGGGCGGTAATGCAACATATTGGATGCCAACCACAGTTAAACCCCACCAAAGGAGAAGAAGAAGCTAGGCTACAGTAGCTGAGTATTATTTTTATTGCGCTGTTCAAATCATCAAATCAAATCAAAATGATTGGTCACAAACACATGGTTAGCAGATGTTAATGCGAGTGTAGCAAAATGCTTATGCTTCTAGTTCCGACTGCAATAATATCTAACAAGTAATCTAACAAATTCCCAACGACTACCTTATGCACACAAATGTAAAGGGATAAATAAGAATATGTACATATAAATATGTGGATGAGTGATGGCCGTGCGGCATAGGCAAGATGCAGTAGATGGTATATAATACAGTATATACGGTACATATGAGATAAGTAATGTAGGAAATGTACACATTGTAAAAGTGGCATTATTTAAATATCTTTATTAAATCCATTTATTAAAGTGGCCAGAGATTTGAGTCTATATGTTGGCAGCAGCCACTCGATGTTAGTGATGACTGTTTAACAGTCTGATGGCCTTGAGATAGAAGCTGTTTTTCAGTCTCTCGGTCCCAGGTGTGATGCACCTGTACTGACCTCGTCTTCTGGATGATAGCGGGGGAACAGGCAGTGGCTCGGGTGGTTGTTGTCCTTGATGATCTTTTTGGCCTTCCTGTGACATCGGGTGCTGTAGGTGTCCTGGAGGGCAGGTAACTTGTCCCTGGTGATGCGTTGTGCAGACCGCACCACTCTCTGGAGAGCCTTGCGGTTGAGGGTGGTACAGTTGCCGTACCAGGCGGTGATACAGCCCGGCAGGATGCTCTCAATTGTGAATCTGTAAAAGTTTGTGAGTGTTTTAGGTGACAAGCCAAATTTCTTCAGCCTCCTGAGGTTGAAGAGGCGCTGTTGCTTGCTCTTCACCACGCTGTCTGTGTGGGTGGACTATTTGAGTTTGTCCGTGATGTGTACGCCGAGGAACTTAAAACTTTCCACCTTCTCCACTACTGTCCCGTCGATGTGGATGGGGGGGGGGGGGGGGGGGGGTGCTCCCTGTGCTGTTTCATGAAGTCCATGATCATCTCCTTTGCTTTGTTGACGTTGAGTGAGAGGTTATTTTCCTGACACCACACTCCAAGGGCCCTCACCTCCTCCCTGTAGGCCGTCTCGTCGTTGTTGGTAATCAAGCCTACCACTGTAGTGTCATCTGCATACTTGATGATTGAGTTGGAGGCGTGCATGGCCACGCAGTCATGGGTGAACAGGGAGTACAGGAGAGGGCTCAGCACGCACCCTTGTGGGGCCCCAGTGTTTTTTTTATTTTTTTTATTTCACCTTTATTTAACCAGGTAGGCTAGTTGAGAACAAGTTCTCATTTGCAACTGCGACCTGGCCAAGATAAAGCATAGCAGTGTGAACAGACAACAACACAGAGTTACACATGGAGTAAACAATAGACAAGTCAATAACATGGTAGAAAAAAGAGAATCTATATACAATGTGTGCAAAAGGCATGAGGTAGGCAATAAATCGAATAATTACAATTTAGCAGATTAACACTGGAGTGATAAATCATCAGATGATCATGTGCAAGAAGAGATACTGGTGTGCAAAAGTGCAGAAAAGTAAAATAAATAAAAGCAGTATGGGGGTGAGGTAGGTAAATTGGGTGGGTAGTTTACAGATGGACTATGTACAGCTGCAGCGATCGGTTAGCTGCTCGGATAGCAGATTTTTAAAGTTGTTGAGGGAGATAAAAGTCTCCAACTTCAGAGATTTTTGCAATTCGTTCCAGTCGCAGGCAGCAGAGAACTGGAAGGAAAGGCGTCCAAATGAGGTTTTGGCTTTAGGGATGATCAGTGAGATACACCTGCTGGAGCGCGTGCTACGGGTGGGTGTAGCCATCGTGACCAGTGAACTGAGATAATGCGGCACTTTGCCTAGCATAGCCTTGTAGATGACCTGGAGCCAGTGGGTCTGACGACGAACATGTAGCGAGGGCCAGCCGACTAGGGCATACAGGTCGCAGTGGTGGGTCGTATAAGGTGCTTTAGTAACAAAACGGATGGCACTGTGATAAACTGCATCCAGTTTGCTGAGTAGAGTATTGGAAGCTATTTTGTAGATGACATCGCCGAAGTCGAGGATCGGTAGGATAGTCAGTTTTACTAGGGTAAGTTTGGCGGCGTGAGTGAAGGAGGCTTTGTTCCGGAATAGAAAGCCGACTCTAGATTTGATTTTGGATTGGAGATGTTTGATATGAGTCTGGAAGGAGAGTTTGCAGTCTAGCCAGACACCTAGGTACTTATAGATGTCCACATATTCTAGGTCGGAACCGTCCAGGGTGGTGATGCTAGTCGGGTGTGCGGGTGCAGGGATCGAACGGTTGAAAAGCATGCATTTGGTTTTACTAGCGTTTAAGAGCAGATGGGGTGCAGGCATCGAACGGTTGAAAAGCATGCATTTGGTTTTACTAGCGTTTAAGAGCAGATGGAGGCCACGGAAGGAGTGTTGTATGGCATTGAAGCTCGTTTGGAGGTTAGATAGCACAGTGTCCAGGGAAGGGCCGGAAGTATACAGAATGGTGTCGTCTGCGTAGAGGTGGATCAGGGAATCGCCCGCAGCAAGAGCAACATCATTGATGTATACAGAGAAAAGAGTTGGCCCGAGAATTGAACCCTGTGGTACCCCCATAGAGACTGCCAGAGGACCGGACAACATGCCCTCCGATTTGACACACTGAACTCTGTCTGCAAAGTAGTTGGTGAACCAGGCAAGGCAGTCATTAGAAAAAACGAGGCTATTGAGTCTGCCGATAAGAATATGGTGATTGACAGAGTCGAAAGCCTTGGCCAGGTCGATGAAGACGGCTGCACAGTAATGTCTTTTATCGATGGCGGTTATGATATCGTTTAGTACCTTGAGCGTGGCTGAGGTGCACCCGTGACCGGCTCGGAAACCGGATTGCACAGCGGAGAAGGTACGGTGGGATTCGAGATGGTCAGTGATCTGTTTGTTGACTTGGCTTTCGAAGACCTTAGCTAGGCAGGGCAGGGTGGATATAGGTCTGTAACAGTTTGGGTCCAGGGTGTCTCCCCCTTTGAAGAGGGGGATGACAGCGGCAGCTTTCCAATCCTTGGGGATCTCAGATGATACGAAGGAGAGGTTGAACAGGCTGGTAATAGGGGGTGCGACAATGGCAGCGGACAGTTTCAGAAATAGGGGGCCCAGATTGTCAAGCCCAGCTGATTTGTATGGGTCCAGGTTTTCCAGCTCTTTCAGAACATCTGCTATCTGGATATGGGTAAAGGAGAAGCTGGGGAGGCTTGGGCGAGTAGCAGCGGGGGGGGCGGGGCTGTTGGCCAAGGTTGGAGTCGCCAGGTGGAAGGCAAGGCCAGCCATTGAGAAATGTTTGTTGAAGTTTTCGATTATCACGGACTTATCAGTGGTGACCGTGTTATCTAGCCTCAGTGCAGTGGGCAGCTGGGAGGAGGTGCTCTTGTTTTCCATGGACTTTACAGTATCCCAGAACTTTTTGGAGTTAGAGCTACAGGATGCAAATTTCTGCTTGAAAAAGCTGGCCTTTGCTTTCCTGACTGACTGCGTGTATTGGTTCCTGACTTCCCTGAACAGTTGCATATCACGGGGGCTCTTCGATGCTATTGCAGTTCGCCACAGGATGTTTTTGTGCTGGTCGAGGGCAGTCAGGTCTGGAGTGAACAAGGGGCTATATCTGTTCTTGGTTCTGCATTTTTTGAACGGAGCATGCTTGTCTAATATGGTGAGGAAGTAACTTTTAAAGAATGACCAGGCATCCTCAACTGACGGGATGAGGTCAATATCCTTCCAGGGTACCCGGGCCAGGTCGATTAGAAAGGCCTGCTCGCAGAAGTGTTTTAGGGAGCGTTTGACAGTGATGAGGGGTGGTCGTTTGACCGTGGACCCGTGGCGGATACAGGCAATGAGGCAGTGATCGCTGAGATCTTGATTGAAGACAGCAGAGGTGTATTTGGAGGGCAAGTTGGTCAGGATAATGTCTATTAGGGTGCCCATGTTTACGGATTTAGGGTTGTACCTGGTGGGTTCCTTGATGATTTGTGTGAGATTGAGGGCATCAAGCTTAGATTGTAGGACTGCCGGGGTGTTAAGCATATCCCAGTTTAGGTCACCTAACAGAACAAACTCTGAAGCTAGATGGGGAGCGATCAATTCACAGATGGTGTCCAGGGCAAAGCTGGGAGCTGAGGGGGGTCGGTAGCAGGCGGCAACAGTGAGAGACTTATTTCTGGAGAGATTAATTTTTAAAATTAGAAGTTCGAACTGTTTGGGCATAGACTTGGAAAGTATGACAGAACTTTGCAGGCTATCTCTGCAGTAGATTGCAACTCCTCCCCCTTTGGCAGTTCTATCTTGACGGAAAGTGTTATAGCTGGGTATGGAAATCTCAGAGTTTTTGGTGGCCTTCCTAAGCCAGGATTCAGACACGGCAAGGACATCAGGGTTGGCAGAGTGTGCTAAAGCGGTGAGTAAGGCAAACTTAGGGAGGAGGCTTCTGATGTTGACATGCATGAGGCCAAGGCTTTTTCGATCACAGAAGTCAACAAATGAGGGTGCCTGGGGACATGCAGGGCCTGGGTTTACCTCCACATCACCCGAGGAACAGAGGAGTAGTAGGATGAGGGTGCGGCTAAAGGCTATCAAAACTGGTCGCCTAGAGCGTTGGGGACAAGGAATAAAAGGAGCAGATTTATGGGCGATGTAGAATAGATTCTGGGCATAATGTGCAGACCAGGGTATGGTGGGGCACGGGTACAGCGGAGGCAAGCCCAGGCACTGGGTGATGATAAGAGAGGTTGTATCTCTGGACATGCTGGTCTCAATGGGTGAGGTCACTGCATGTGTGGGGGGTGGGACAAAGGAGGTATCAGAGGTACGGAGAGTGGAACTACGGGGTCCATTGCAAACCAAAACAATGATAACTAGCCTGAACAACAGTATGTAAGGCATATTGATATTAGAGAGAGACATACAATAAGGCATAAAGTGATTGCAGGTCATGATTGGGAGAGCTAGCTAAAACAGCAGGTGAAATAACAGCAGCTAGTCAGCTAACACAGCAACAGAAGGTAAAAATGGCGACGACTGGGCAGAGAGGGTCGGATTAACTACACACAGATCCTGAGTTAAGGCACAGAGCCGACAGATAAAACACAAATAAACAGAATGGAGTACCGTGAATTAATGGACAGTCAAGCAGGCATCAGCTATGTAGCTAAGTGATCATAGTGTCCAGGGGGCAGCCGTAGATGGAGTAGTGAGGCCTCCACTAAGCTAGCACGCGTTTAAAGTTAGTAGCCCGGGGGGGTGGTCTGCTCAGACGGAGGGGGTCTGCTCAGACGGAGGCCGGTTGAGGGCACCGGTTGAGGGCACGTCTGCAAACCAGACGTGGTCGTGTCGACAGAGAATCCAAGCCGGATAGCGATGGCGAAAGAGAGGTTGTGAATTGTAGAATTGTGTTTGCTAACTGGTGCTAGCTTCCTAGCTGCGCTAGCTGCAAGATAAGCTAGCAGTTAGCAGACCGGGGCAGGCAAGTTAGCCTTTGGGGAGCGTCGCGATGGGGGGGAAGTCTGTTTTTGCCTCTTCGTGCGGTGACGTCGATAGACCAGTCGTGGAATTAGTAGGGTTCCAGGTAGCTCTAGGTAGCTAACAGGCCTAGTAGGTTAGCAGAATGGGCCTTCAGCGGGCGTCACGCTTGAGGGGCCTGTTGGAGTCCCCGGGCAGATTATGTCGGTATTCCAGTCGTAGAGGATAGGCGGGGTTCCGTGCTCCGTACCGGCAGTAAATGGGTCCGGGTCTTGTAGCCCAGGAGTGGGCTTCAGTGGTAGCACAGGAGCCCTAGCCAATTAGCTTCAGGCTAATTGGTGCCTGCTCCGGTGCCTGCTCCGGGATGGAAACGCTAGCCAGGAGTGGTCACCCGGGATTGTGGTTAGCTAGTTGCGAAGATCCAGATGAAAATGTTCAGAGTTTGCGGTAGGAATCCGGGGATATGGAGAGAAATAGGTCCGTTATGCTCTGGTTTTAGTCACGTTGTTCGAACTAGCGAGAGCTTTCCGAGCTAAAGGTTAGCTGATGACCGCTAGCAATGGTTTGCTAACTGATAGCTAGTAGGCAGTTAGCTGGCTATCTTCAGTAGATGGATTCCAGATCAGAAGTAAATAGAAATACTTTAGAAAAAAGCAGATCCACGCCACATTGGGTGAGGCGGGTTGCAGGAGAGTATTTAGAAGTTGAGGTTTAAGAAAGTATTTTTAAAAGATATGCGAAGAAAAAGATGTAAAAAGATATATACAAGGGACACGGGACACGACAGGACAAAGACGTCTACACTGCTACGCCGTCTTGGCACACAATGTTGAGGATCAGCAGGGCGGAGATGTTGTTTCCTACCTTCACCACCTGGGGGCGGCCCGTCAGAAACTCCAGGACCAAGTTGCAGGGCGGGGTCGAGACCCAGGATCTCGAGCTTAATGACGAGTTTGAAGGGTACTATGGTGTTAAATGCTGAGCTGTAGTCAATGAACAGCATTCTTACATAGGTATTTCTCTTGTCCAGATGGGTTAGGGCAGTGTGCAGTGTCGTTTGTGGACCTATTGGGGCGGTAAGCAAATTGGAGTGGGTCTAGGGTATCAGGTAGGGTGGAGGTGATATGATCCTTAACGAGTCTCTCAAAGCACTTCATGATGTCTCCTGACCCCTCCTGTCTCAGCCTCCAGTATTTATGCTGAAGTAGTTTATGTCTCGGGGGGCTAGGGTCAGTTTGTTATATCAGGAGTACTTCTCCTGTCTTATCCGGTGTCCTGTGTGAATTTAAGTATGCTCTCTCTAATTCTCTCTTTCTTTCTTTCTTTCTTTCTTTCTTTCTTTCTTTCTTTCTTTCTTTCTTTCTTTCTTTCTTTCTTTCTCTCTCTCTCTCGGAGGACCTGGACCCTAGGACCATGCCTCAGGACTACCTGGCATGATGACTCCTTGCTGTTCCCAGTCCACCTGGCTGTGCTGCTGCTCCAGTTTCAACTGTTCTGCCTGCTGCTATGGAACCCTGGCCTGTTCACCGGACGTGCTACCTGTCCCAGACCTGCTGTTTTCAACTCTCTAGAGACAGCAGGAGCGGTAGAGATACTCTTAATGATCGGCTATGAAAAGCCAACTGACATTTACTCCTGAGGTGCTGACTTGTTGCACCCTCGACAACTACTGTGATTATTATTATTTGACCATGCTTGTCACTTATGAACATTTTGAACATCTTGGCCATGTTCTGTTATAATCTCCACCCGGCACAGCCAGAAGAGGACTGGCCACCCCTCATAGCCTGGTTCCTCTCTAGGTTTCTTCCTAGGTTTTGGCCTTTCTAGGGAGTTTTTCCTAGCCACCGTGCTTCTACACCTGCATTGCTTGCTGTTTGGGGTTTTAGGCTGGGTTTCTGTACAGCACTTTGAGATATTAGCTGATGTACGAAGGGCTATATAAAATACATTTTATTTTATTTTATTTGAATGTTACAATCGCTGATGTCTCCCTGGAAGCCAGATTCTGCCCTCATTTGGTCCACCTTGTTGTCTAGAGATTGAACATTGGTGAGTAATATGCTCGGAAGCGGCGGATGGTGTGCTCGCCTTCTAAATCTGATGCATGCCTGAAAGCCACAACACAACACTAAACAATACATTAATTGCACTATAACGGTGATAAACGGTGCCCACAAACTGTTAACAAAAACTTCTGTCCCAACAGCAGAGTCCCAACAACAGTCCCAACACCTTACCACTCACTGCTACACCTGGCTATCAGCGAAGCCTTGTCTGGCTGCAAAACAGTTAATTCAGCCTCATTTACTGCCTTTAAAAAACATAGCTGATATGGCTGACTTGCTTAAACAAATGTGGCTTCTGCTGACAATTGAGATGTACAAACTACGGCATAAGGGGACGACAAGCGGATAAGAGGCAATCCGTAATTTCGATTAAGACTTTCATGACCGAGTTAGGATGGATGTAGTCAATATAACTATTTGTTCAGCACTTTTGAATTGTACAGCGACAGAATTCAGAACATGGGCCATTCTTACAGTGTTCTCCCTGTGGACCAAGTCAGAACCGTAGGATAAATAAAGGGGGCATAAAAGCAGATAATGAAAACTCTTACAATATTCAATGATTACATTTCTCAAAAACAGGTTATAGGCTACATGTGCACCACCAAGTCAGAACAGTAGGCGAAATTAAGAGGTGAAAATAGACCAAATTATTAGGGTGAGGCACATGGGCTACTAACAGGTTACTACACAACATACACTTGGTATTACTTTCTTAACTACAGTATACATATCTCCCTGGCATATTACATCATTTATGCAGCAGCATACAATCAATTTTGGACTCACCTTGTTATGCTGTGCTCACATGAACATAAAGGTGGCACGGCGGTCCTTCGTGGGTACATTTTTTCATCAAAATGTGTCATCAAAGTCTGGCATTCTCTGGATTTACAGTGCTTTCAAGACAACTGGGAACTCTGGGGGGGGGGGGGGGGGGGGGTTGATGTCAAAGGTGTGTACGGGAGGCGAAGTCAGGTGCAGGAGAGCAGAGTGTAGTGAACAGGCGCACTTCCGTTCGGTAATTCCGTTCCAAAATACACAGCACATATAAACAATAACGTGCCAAAAACACGGAACATGACAAAAGTAAAGCGCCTGACAATAATCCACAATACCAAACAAACAATTACACACAAAGACATGATGGGAAACAGAGGGCTAAATTAGGGAATGAAAACCAGGTGTGTATGGGACAAGACAAAACAAGGAGAGGAGCCGACTTCGGCGGAAGTCGTGACAGTACCCCCCCGTGACACGCGGCTCCAGAGGCACGCCGACACTGGCCTCGGGGACGACCTGGAGGACGAGGTGCAGGGCGATCCGGCCGGCGACGGTGAAACTCCCGCAGCAGTTCAGGATCCAAATAACCGCAACCGGAACCCAGGACCTCTCCTCCGGACCGTACCCCTCCCACTCCACGAAGTACTGAAGGCCCCCTGCCCGACGCCTTGAATCCAGGATGGAACGAACGATGTATGCTGGGGCCCCCTCGATGTCCAAAGGGGGTGGAGGGACCTCCCGCACCTCAGATTCCTGGAGCGGACCAGCCACCAACGGCCTGAGGAGAGACACATGGAACGAGGAGTTAATACAATAATCAAAGGGAAGCTGTAATCTGTAACACACCTCGTTCACCCTCCTCAGGACTTTAAATGGCCCCACAAACCGCAGACCCAGCTTCCGGCAGGGCAGGCGGAGGGGCAGATGAAGGGTCGAGAGCCAGACCCGGTCTGCCGGTGCGAATACCGGGGTCTCACTGCGGTGACGGTCCGCGCTGGTTTTCTGGTGGTGCGCGGCTTGCTGGAGGTGTACACGGGCGGCCTCCCATGTCTCCTCCGCGCGCCTAAACCAGTCGTCCACCGCAGGAGCTTCGGTCTGACCCTGATGCAGCGGAGCTGATTGAGACCCCCAGACATTCCATGAACGCCTTCCAAACTCTTGACGTGAACTGGGGGCCCCGATCCGACACTATATCCTCAGGCACCCCGTAGTGCCGGAAGACGTGAGTAAACAGGGCTTCCGCAGTCTGTAGGGCCGTAGGAAGACCGGGCAGAGGGGGGAGACGACAGGACTTAGTGTTTCCCTGTGAAACAGGAAGATCTGTTAGGAAATCCGCTGACAGATGTGACCAAGGTCGTTGTGGAGTAAGGGATGTAACTTACCTCTGGGCAGGTGTCTCGGAGCCTTACACTGGGCACACACCAAGCAGGAGGAAACATAAACCCTCACGTCCTTTGCCAAGGTGGGCCACCAGTACTACCCAGTCAGACAGCGCACCGTCCGACCGATCCCCGGATGATCAGAGGAGGGAGATGTGTGGGCCCAATAGATCAACTGGTCACGGACAGCAGATGGAACATACATACGCCCAACGGGACACTGGAGGGGAGCGGGCTCTGTACGCAACGCCTGCTCAATGTCCGCATCTAGCTCCCACACAACCGGCGCTACCAGGCAGGAGTCCAAGAGTATGGGAGTCTGATCCATGGGCCGCTCCTCTGTGTCATACAGCCGGGACAGTGCGTCTGTCTTCTTATTCTGGGAACCTAGTCTGTAGGATAGGGTAAACACAAAACGGGTAAAGAACATGGCCCACCTTGCCTGACGAGGATTCAGTCTCCTCGCTGCCCGGATGTACTCCAGGTTGCGGTGGTCAGTCCAGAGGAGGAAAGGGTGTTTAGCCCCCTCAAGCCAATGTCTCCACGCCTTCAACGATTTAACCACAGCCAACAACTCCCGGTCCCCCACATCATAGTTATGCTCCGCTGGGCTGAGCTTCTTTGAGAAGAAAGTACAGTGGCGGAGTTTCGGTGGTGTACCCGAGCGCTGTGAGAGCACAGCTCCTATCCCAGCCTCGGATGCGTCCAACCCCAACAATGAATGCCAAAGAGGGATTGGATGGGCCAGCACGGGAGCCGAAGTAAACAGAGCTCTTAGTTGCCCAAAAGACCTGTCCGCCTCAGCCGACCACTGCAACCGTACAGGACCCCCCTTCAGCAATGAGGTAATGGGAAGAGCAACCTGGCCAAAACCCCGGATAAATCTCTGGTAGTAATTGGCAAACCCTAAAAAGCGCTGCACCTCCTTTACCGTGGTGGGAGTCGGCCAATTACGCACGGCTGCAATGCGGTCAATCTCAGACTAAATAACTTCTTTGCTCGCTTTGAGGACAATACAGTGCCACTGTCACGGCCCGCTACCAAAACCTGTGGACTCTCCTTCACTGCAGCTGACGTGTGTAAAACATTTAAACGTGTTAACCCTCGCAAGGCTGCAGGCCCAGACGGCATCCCCAGCCGCGTCCTCAGAGCATGCGCAGACCAGCTGGCTGCTGTGTTTCCGGACGAATTCAATCAATCCTTATCCCAGTCTGCTGTTCCCACATGCTTCAAGAGGGCCACCATTGTTCCTGTTCCCAAGAAAGCTAAGGTAACTGAGATAAACGACTACCGCCCCGTAGCACTCACTTCCGTCATCATGAAGTGCTTTGAGAGACTAGTCAAGGACCATATCACCTCCACCCTACCTGACACACTAGACCCACTCCAATTTGCTTACCGCCCCAATAGGTCCACAGACGACGCAATCGCAATTGCAACCACACTGCACACTGCCCTAACCCATCTGGACAAGAGGAATACCTATGTGAGAATGCTGTTCATCGACTACAGCTCAGCATTTAACACCATAGTACCCTCCAAACTCGTCATCAAGCTCGAGACCCTGTGTCTCGAACCCGCCCTGTGCTACTGGGTACTGGACTTCCTGACGGGCCGCCCCCAGGTGGTGAGGGTAGGTACCAACATCTCCACCCCGCTGATGCTCAACACTGGGGCCCCACAAGGGTGCGTTCTGAGCCCTCTCCTGTACTCCCTGTTCACCCACGACTGCGTGGCCATGCACGCCTCCAACTCAATCATCAAGTTTGCAGACGACACTACAATGGTAGGCTTGATTACCAACAACGACGAGACGGCCTACAGGGAGGAGGTGAGGGCCCTCGGAGTGTGGTGTCAGGAAAATAACCTCACACTCAACGTCAACAAAACAAAGGAGATGATCGTGGACTTCAAGAAACAGCAGAGGGAGCACCCCCCTATCCACATCGACGGGACAGTAGTGGAGAGGGAAGTAAGTTTTAAGTTCCTCGGCGTACACATCACAGACAAACTGAATTGGTCCACCCACACAGACAGCGTTGTGAAGAATGCGCAGCAGCGCCTCTTCAACCTCAGGAGGCTGAAGAAATTCGGCTTGTCACCAAAAGCACTCACAAACTTTACAGATGCACAATAGAGAGCATCCTGTCGGGCTGTATCATCTGCTCCCCCCACAACCGCAAGGCTCTCCAGAGGGTAGTGAGGTCTGCACAACGCATCACCGGGGGCAAACTACCTGCCCTCCAGGACACCTACACCACCCGATGTTACAGGAAGACCATAACGATCATCAAGGACAACAACCACCCAAGCCACTGCCTGTTCACCCCGCTATCATCCAGAAGGCGAGGTCAGTACAGGTGCATCAAAGCAGGGACCGAGAGACTGAAAAACAGCTTCTATCTCAAGGCCATCAGACTGTTAAACAGCCACCACTAACATTGAGTGGCTGCTGCCAACATACTGACTCAACTCCAGCCACTTTAATAATGTAAAAATGTATGAAAAATGTATCACTAGCCACTTTAAACAATGCCACTTCATTTAATGTTTACATACCCTACATTACTCATCTCATTTGTATATACTGTACTCTATACCATCTACTGCATCTTGCCATCTTGATGTAATACATGTATTACTAGCCACTTTAATAAAACACAATTTTCTACCACCAGTTTTGTTTTCTGAAGGCCCGCCATTAAAGCTCGTTAAGGAGGAAAATGATGCCTTTGCAGCCTGAATGTACGAGCCAGTCCATGGGGGACACGAGTGTATTATCGGCTGGGCACAAATCCTAGACAAAAGTGCAGATCTAGCACCTACCATTGGCTGCCTTGGCTACATCTTCAAGCTCCCCCGTACATCTCTAGGATAAGTTTCCCCTCCCCCAATCTTAACCTTAACCTGGGGAAAATACAAAACTGACTCACTCAAGATTAGCATCTAGGCGCAACTTCACCCAACTCCCATCTGCCAAGCCCTTTATTCAAAAGGGAATACAAAAGGGAATATAACGTTGTGAATTTATAAGTTCGGAATTACACTTTAATGTGTATAACATCTAAAGACCTGTATCTTTAGAGGACGTATTTGGTTGTTTTTTGACCATTTGTTCATGTTTTTTCAGGGGCCCCATACTACACAATGAGGAAGTGATTTACTGTTTGGCCTAAGTTTATCAAGAACAAGTGAAATCACAAAAAAGGTGTCTGGACCCTTCTATAATATCACATTTATATTTTCTACCACCAGTTTTGTTTTCTGAAGGCCCGCCATTAAAGCTCGTTAAGGAGGAAAATGATGCCTTTGCAGCCTGAATGTACGAGCCAGTCCATGGGGGACACGAGTGTATTATCGGCTGGGCACAAATCCTAGACAAAAGTGCAGATCTCTGATCTGGCAGAGTCTCTGACATTTATATTTGTAAGTGCATACATTGTCATACTTTTTCATACTGGACCCCCGTGAGAATTGAACCCACAAACCTGGCGTTGCAAGTGCCATGCTCTACCAACTGAGTCTCATGGGACCTAATCTTAGTTCTGGACCATAAAAAAAAGGTTTTATAGTCCAGGACTAGTAGGCCTAATCAGTGTCTGGGAAACCAGCGCTTAGAATCTATAATGTAATTTATAAACTAGGCTACATATAAATAAACCCTTCATAATATATGATCATGTTAAGTAAAGGGATTCTCTGGTACTTTTGTATACTTTTTAGCCAGTAGTTCTGAAAGTAGCACTCATGAGCCAAAAGTGGTCCCCAAAAATTGCAAACTACGTCACATACTGTATATGCAGATTTGTGCAGCACGTCTTTTGCTCTCTCTCTCGCTCTGTTGTGGGTGCAAGATTTCATATGGTCAGCCCCTCACTCATATGGTGAGGGGCTGAAGTTCATTGATTTAAATCGAATTGCTAAGGGGCTGGCCCATGTGGGGGAAAATTTAGGGGAAATGGTGCAGCATAGCTTCCAGAAAAAGTTGCTTTCAAATTAGGGATTTCATGGCTACTTGAGGTACGAGAATAATTATGCATGTATGAACTAAGCTACACATTGACTCGTCCATCCCAAAGCAGGTTTCAAAAAATACATAGTAGTCGCCAACGTTCCGGAACATGTCTTCAATGTCATATTTAATGGATACTCTCAAATAAGTGTTATTTTAGTGTATTTGCTTGAACAGTGGTCAGTCACCAACCCTGGTGCTGGTCATGCATGCTTCTAATCTACCAGTACCACACCTGATGCAAACCCTCAGGTGTATGTGTATTAGTACTAGGCTGGAACAAAATCCTGCACGCTGGGGTATGGAGTTTTGAACAGCATGGCCCACTTAGCTTGTGTTGGTATGCTCAATCTGTTTATATAGTAATGATTTGGACTGTTGTTGCATAAGGACATGTCCTCAGAAAATATGAGATTTTTGATAATTCATTTTGTCATTAATTTCAGGTCACTAGAATATTACCTAGAGTGGCCAACCTTGACTCGGTAGAGTGAATGCAACACCTGTAAATACTGACCTCCTCAACCCAGGGTTTCCGGCCATGGAACGAGCCCCCGGGACAAGCTAATGGAGTGTTAAATCCAATAGCTAGTACCTCGTTGCAGGTAACAATAGTTAGAGCGTTTTGGCACAGCAAGGACGCTAATTACTACGATCCAGTTAAAAAACCCGTATACCGATATATAAGCCTACTACACGATCCACTTCTCACTCGGTGATGTACGAACTGCCCGCCTTAATGACTGCCTGGTGGTGCCGAGGAAAGGAATGCGCGCTCACCGCCGGTGCGTCTGTGTTTTGTTAAGGCGATATCTTTTGAGATGTTGAGAGGTGTACGCCGAGGCGGGAGGCTAGATGGAAGTGGAGGAACTGAAAGCATCACAGCACTGCTTCATTTCCAGAAATAACATCAGAAATGAAGAGTTGGTTTTCATTTGTTAAAATGTTCTCCAAATGTGAATGGCTGCGCGCAAACACAGATACACAATGCCCGAGGTGTGATGTGTGTCAAGACATTGAGCTGGAAATAGTCACTGAACCTCAGCAGACCAATAGAGAGATGAACTATAACCTGTATGACGGATCTAGAGCAGACCAGACCTTTTAACTTGACCTTCATAAATCGGACTTTAGCACATTTTGTAGCCATATTGTTTGGTGAGTCTCTTTTTGTGCTTATAGTATAGAATATTGTAGAGCTATTTTCAGTCAACGTGGAAAAGCATGGAACCTGTACATAGAACAGTCATCCTCATCCCTAAGGTTGATGTTAACACGCAGTGACATAGTTTTTGTATTTGTCGATTTTTACCACAACATGTTAGTGTATAAGCACGTTTTCATTAAGTATATTGCAGCATGAGATTGTGGGCAGTTGATGGACTTGAATATACACTGCTCAAAAAAATAAAGGGAACACTTAAACAACACAATGTAACTCCAAGTCAATCACACTTCTGTGAAATCAAACTGTCCACTTAGGAAGCAACACTGATTGACAATACATTTCACATGCTGTTGTGCAAATGGAATAGACAAAAGGTGAAAATTATAGGCAATTAGCAAGACTCCCCCAATAAAGGAGTGGTTCTGCAGGTGGTGACCACAGACCACTTCTCAGTTCCTATGCTTCCTGGCTGATGTTTTGGTCACTTTTGAATGCTGGCGGTGCTTTCACTCTAGTGGTAGCATGAGACGGAGTCTACAACCCACACAAGTGGCTCAGGTAGTGCAGCTCATCCAGGATGGCACATCAATGCGAGCTGTGGCAAGAAGGTTTGCTGTGTCTGTCAGCGTAGTGTCCAGAGCATGGAGGCGCTACCAGGAGACAGGCCAGTACATCAGGAGACGTGGAGGAGGCCGTAGGAGGGCAACAACCCAGCAGCAGGACCGCTACCTCCGCCTTTGTGCAAGGAGGAGGAGGAGGAGCACTGCCAGAGCCCTGCAAAATGACCTCCAGCAGGCCACAAATGTGCATGTGTCTGCTCAAACAGTTTGGCATTTGCCAGAGAACACCAAGATTGGCAAATTCGCCACTGGCGCCCTGTGCTCTTCACAGATGAAAGCAGGTTCACACTGAGCACATGAGCACATGTGACAGACGTGACAGAGTATGGAGACGCCGTGGAGAACGTTCTGCTGCCTGCAACATCCTCCAGCATGACCGGTTTGGCGGTGGGTCAGTCATGGTGTGGGGTGGCATTTCTTTGGGGGGCCGCACAGCCCTACATGTGCTCGCCAGAGGTAGCCTGACTGCCATTAGGTACCGAGATGAGATCCTCAGACCCCTTGTGAGACCATATGCTGGTGCGGTTGGCCCTGGGTTCCTCCTAATGCAAGACAATGCTAGACCTCATGTGGCTGGAGTGTGTCAGCAGTTCCTGCAAGAGGAAGGCAATGATGCTATGGACTGGCCCGCCCATTCCCCAGACCTGAATCCAATTGAGCACATCTGGGACATCATGTCTAGCTCCATCCACCAACACCACGTTGCACCACAGACTGTCCAGGAGTTGGCAGATGCTTTAGTCCAGGTCTGGGAGGAGATCCCTCAGGAGACCATCCGCCACCTCATCAGGAGCATGCCCAGGCGTTTTAGGGAGGTCATACAGGCACGTGGAGGCCACACACACTACTGAGCCTAATTTTGACTTGTTTTAAGGACATTACATCAAAGTTGGATCAGCCTGTAGTGTGGTTTTCCACTTTAATTTTGAGTGTGACTCCAAATCCAGACCTCCATGGGTTGATAAATTTGATTTCCATTGATAATTTTTGTGTGATTTTGTTGTCAGCACATTCAACTATGTAAAGAAAAAATTATTTAATAAGAATATTTCATTCATTCAGATCTAGGGTGTGTTATTTTAGTGTTCCCTTTATTTTTTTGAGCATTGTATAACTGGCCTGAGAGAGCCATAATGGTGAATCTATTTTTGTCAGGATGTGATGTAGGCAGAACTGATATTAAATCAGTTGATAGGGAAAGAAAGACTAACCTGAGTGCAGACTTGCAGCAGCTTTGGGTAGACATGATCCCTCACAGCTCTGTGTAACATGGTGCTCCATCCATTCCTCTCTGTCCGCTCCTTAATTTGACTGTGGTCCCAGTGGCTGATATCAGTCATCTCAACCCAATGCTCCAGGAAGGAGGAAGTGACTTCTAATTCATCTCTGTGCTCCGCTCAGTTCCATGTTCACTCACTGTGGTGTCAGCAAAAACCATTAGAACAGCTCCCCAGCCCCACATGGGAGGGAGAGGGGAACAGGGAAACATCATGGACTTTAGGTTGAGTATATTCATTAATTGCCCTATTTATTTTAAACAGTCAAAAAAGCCCACTAATTCTCACCAGTCCCCTCCATACAGGATAATTAGGTATGTCACAGTCCTGCTAGGCCCACAAATGCTTTGCACATTAGCCATTTGTCCAAATTTCATTTTTTGACATACCTAAGCTGAATTACAGAATAAGTCTGTCTCTGTAATATGTCCATCTTAATACCAAGGGAGCCTTACACGTTTCCCAATCCCATGTTTTACACTGTGGCGACCCAGAGGTTGGACAGAAGGTCTGACACTTTTAATTAAAATGTACCAAGTATCTGGTATCGCACTTTTGGGTCGAGCTCAAGTCAACAGATGCTGCCTGTGCAGGAGGAAATTACTGGACTCTTTAGAGAAAGAGAGAGGGATGGGGAGAGACAGCTGACAGTGGTTGGCCCTGGCCTGAGTGTTACCATAATTATAGATTGAATAATTTATGAAGTGTGTGAAGGTTATTTTTGCTGTGTTGTGACTTATGTGTTTATGGTATTATTAGTTCCACTTTCGTTTTCCCTCCAGTCTGTGGAGTAAAATTAAACAACTCCATCATTAAGTCATTGAGGGAGGAAATATTTTTCTAGAGAAATTCTAAACCCTCCTTATTTAATGCAAAGGCCTATTAATGTTACCAAATGCTATTGGAAAGGACTTCATTTGTCCAATGTCTTGATTTGTACACGTTGTGCCCAACAAAGCTGTAGCTGTATAAGGTTAGCTAGGCCTGGGCTGTAGCTGTATAAGGTTAGCTAGGCCTGGGCTGTAGCTGTATAAGGTTAGCTAGGCCTGGGCTGTAACTGTATCAGGTTAGCTAGGCCTGGGCTGTATTAGGTTAGCTAGGCCTAGGCTGTAGCTGTATAAGGTTAGCTAGGCCTGTGTTGTAGCTGTATCAGGTAAGCTAGGCCTGGGCTGTATCAGGTTAGCTAAGCCTGGGCTGTATCAGGTTAGCTAAGCCTGGGCTGTAGCTGTATTGGGTCAGCTAGGCCTGGGCTGTAGCTGTATAAGGTTAGCTAGGCTTGGGCTGTAGCTGTATACGGTTAGCTAGGCTTGGGCCATAGTTGTAGCAGGTTAGCTAGGCCTGGGCCGTAGCTGTAGCAGGTTAGCTAGGCCTGGGCCGTAGCTGTAGTTCGTTAGCTAGGCCTAGGCCGTAGCGGTATTGGGTTTGTTAGACCAGGGCTCTAGTTCTGGCAGTATTGGGTAGGCATACGGTTAGGCCTGAGCTCAGACTGTAGCTATAGCTTTGTATCGCGGTAGTCTTGGGCCTAGGCTTTAGCCATAGCTGTAGATATATATTGGGGTAGTCCTGGGCCTAGGCTTTAGCAGTAGCTGTCTGTATATTGGGGCAGTCCTGGGCCCGGGCTTTAGCAGTAGCTGTAGATATATATTGGGGTAGTCCTGGGCCCGGGCTTTAGCCATAGCTGTAGATATATATTGGGGTAGTCCTGGGCCTGGACATTAGCAGTAGCTCTACATATATATTGGCGTAGTCCTGGGTGTAACAGTATAACTTTAGACCGTCCCCTCGCCCTGACACGGGCGCGAACCAGGGACCCTCTGCACACATCAACAACAGTCACCCACGAAGCATCGTTACCCATCGCTCCACAAAGGCCACGGCCCTTGCAGAGCAAGGGGAACCACTACTTCAATTCAAGGTCTCAAAGCGAGTGACGTAACCGATTGAAACACTATTAGCGCGCACCACCGACTAGCTAGCCATTTCACATCCGTTACATGGGCATAGGCTTTAGCAGTAGCTGTATATATACAGTTGAAGTCGGAAGTTTACATACACCATAGCCAAATACATTTAAACTCAGTTTCACAATATGTGACATTTAATCCTAGTAAAAATTCCCTGTCTTAGGTCAGTTAGGATCAACATTTTATTTTAAGAATGTGAAATGTCAGAATAATAGAAGAGAGAATGATTTATTTCAGCTTTTATTTATTTCATCACATTCCCAGTGGGTCAGAAGTTTACATACACTCAATTAGTATTTGGTAGCATTGCCTTTAAATTGTCTAAATTGGGTCAAATGTTTTGGGTAGCTTCCCACAATAAGTTGGGTGAATATTGGCCAATTCCTCGTGGCAGAGCTTGTATAACTGAGTCAGGTTAGTAGGCCTCCTTGCTCGCACACGCTTTTTCAGTTCTGCCCACACATTTTCTATGGGATTGAGGTCAGGGCTTTGTGATGGCCACTCCAATACCTTGACTTTGTTGTCCTTAAGCCATTTTACCACAACTTTGGAAGTATGCTTGGGGTCATTGTCCATTTGGAAGACCCATTTGCGACCAAGCTTTAACTTCCTGACTGATGTCTTGAGATGTTGCTTCAATATATCCTCATGATGCCATCTATTTTGTGAAGTGCACCAGTCCCTCTTGCAGCAAAGCACTCCCACAACATGATGCTGCCACCCCCGTGCTTCACGGTTGGGATGGAGTTCTTCGGCTTGCAAGCCTCCCCCTTTTTCCTCCAAACATAACGACGGTCATTTTGGCCAAACAGTTCTATTTTTGTTTCATCAGACCAGAGGACATTTCTCCAAAAAGTACGATCTTTGTCCCCATGTGCAGTTGCAAACCGTAGTCTGGCTTTTTTATGGGGGTTTTGGAGCAGTGGCTTCTTCCTTGGTGAGCAGCCTTTCGGGTTATGTCGATATTGGACTCGTTTTACTGTGGTTATAGATACTTTTGTACCATCTTCACAAGGTCCTTTGCTGTTGTTCTAGGATTGATTTGCACTTTTCGCACCAAAGTACGTTCATCTCTAGGAGACAGAACGCGTCTCCTTCCTGAGCGGTATGATGGCTGTGTGGCGGTATGATGGCTAACGTGGTACCTTCAGCCGTTTGTAAATTGTTTCCAAGGATGAACCAGACTTGTGGAGGTTTACAATCTTGGCTGATTTCATTTGATTTTCCCATGATGTCAAGCAAAGAGGCCCTGAGTTTGAAGCTAGGCCTTGAAATACATCCACAGATACACCTCCAATTGACGCAAATTATGTAAATTAGCCAATCAGAAGCTTCTGAAGCCATGACATAATTTTCTGGAATTTTCCAATCTGTTTAAAGGCACAGTCAACTTCGTGTATGTAAACTTCTGACCTACTGGAATTGTGATACAGTGAATTATAAGTCAAATAATCTGTCTGTAAACAATTGTTGGAAAAATTACTTGTGTCATGCACAAAGTAGATGTCCTAACGAACTTGCCAAAACTATAGTTTGTTAACAAGAAATTTGTGGAGTGGTTGAAAACAAGTTTTAATGACTCCAACCTAAGTGTGTGTAAACTTCAGACTTCAACTGTATATTGGGGTAGTCCTGGGCCCGGGCTTTAGCCGTAGCTGTAGATATATATTGGGGTAGTCCTGGGCCTAGGCTTTAGCAGTAGCTGTAGATATATATTGGGGTAGTCCTGGTTCTAGGCTTTAGCAGTAGCTGTAGATATATATTGGGGTAGTCCTGGGCCTAGGCTTTAGCAGTAGCTGTAGATGTATTTGGGGTTGTCCTGGGCCTGGGCTTTAGCAGTATAGCTCTGTATTGGGTTGGCTAGGCCCGGGCTGGGCTGCCTCCTGGTTATTTTTGGAGTGCTGTCGGTCTGTCTGCAGGGAGTACTGTTTTTGAAGGGCCTCCAGTCCCATTAATCAGCCAGGGGACCCCACGGCGTGAGCGGGCCCTGTTCCCTGGCTCGCCACACTGCCACGTTCTGTTCCTACCCCCCCCCCCCCCCCCCCCCCCCCCATCCCCGCTCTCCGCACAGTGTGAAGCACAGAGGAACCTCATCAATCTCACCTGTCTCACACGTCAACCACAGATTTAATCAAACGCTCCGTTTGGGCCCCCCGCTCCTGCATCCATACCAGTCACACCAACTTTTCAGAGAAAAATAAACTCTCTCTCTCTCTCGCTCACCCTGACCTACTCACTCTTTCTTTCCCTCTAGTTTCTCCATTGCTCTTTCATTTTGCTCCTGTGTTTTCTCTGTGGTCATTCACACTTTGTTTCAAGCTGGGGTGTGATCTGAAACAGGCTACACCTACACACACACACACACTGCTCTATCACCCTCTAAAAGGGAGGATGTACATTAAACACCATTTCCTGCTCAATAGCTCACTGAAGTGGGGCTCTGTTGATCGCCTGCCTTAACAGGTCCCGATGCACGATAGAGAGAAAGAGGGATGGAGGGGGGAGATGAGGAAGGAGTAGTGATAGCTGCAGAAGCAGCTAGACCAAGGCCTGTTTTAGGGGTTGGTTCAGCATGCTTTTAAGCATGGTCTGTGTTTTAATGGGGTGTGCGGGTTTGAGGGGGAACACTTGAACCTGTGTGTGTGTGTGTGTGTCTCAGTTGGAGAGAGAGAGAGAGAGAGAGAGAGAGAGAGAGAGAGAGAGAGAGAGAGAGAGAGAGAGAGAGAGAGAGAGAGAGAGAGAGAGAGAGAAAGAGCCACAGGCGGACGTACACAAGAACCAGAGAGGGCCTAATCCACTCTGCTTAGGCCCAGCTCAGTGCTCCCCATGCTGGGTCTGATCTGGATAGCTTCCCTGGGCTCACGAGAGGCTGATTGTACCCTGCAGGGGTGGCTGGTTCCCCCGGTGGAAACTCTGAGAAGTGTTGAAATTGGCATACTGGAGTGGTGGCCACTGCAGCGGCTGGTATTCTGGAAGCCCTGTGAGGGGGATGTCAGTGAGCCACTCTGATATGATGTATGAGGAGAAAATCCCTGAGAAGAGAAACTGCCTCTTGCCCAATCCAATGACACCAGTGATTTATGGTGTTGGCTGGCTGGGACAGCAGCCAGTCAACTCAAATGACATTGGATGTCTAGATCTTGCAATGTAGGCCTACACAACATGCTTGGGAAACTGTTAAGAAAACAGACTTATATTTTTGTGGTAACTTAAGAGCACAATATCCATCATTCAGTAGCTAGGTTTCCAACCAACTGGCGACCAGAATTTCATGCGATTATTCTAAAATCTGCATAAAAACAATATGTACATTTTCCCACCAGTGATGTGTTTCCATCAAATTGACAAAAAGGCTGTGCATGATGATGTAGTGCACATAAAAAATACCTTTTGCGGTTAAATTCCCATGTACCCAACAAAAAATACAAGTTAAATGGGTTTCTATCACATTTTTAACTCACAAAATATATTGCGCTATATAGCGAGTGTGTCCATTCTGGTATTGGCACATATGCTCTAGCCAACAGTTTGCGGATACAATGCGGGTATTGTCTACATGATGAGATTATTATGGACAAAAGAGCAAGATTATTTTAATTTGTTGAACTGCAGCCAACCGTCGATGATCATGTCACCAAAATAAGACCCAAAATATGTATTGGAAAAGAAGGAGCATTATCGTGCACTTTTCCCACCCTGTGAATTCATCATAACTTATTTCATCTGTAGCCTAATAAACTGCATGCTTTCCAGACGAGTTGTGATTGGAGGATTGCACACATGCAAATTTATGTCGATGTGATGGTTATATCAATATTTGCACATGAAAGCGTTACCACCGACATTTCTCGCATAATTAATTTTACAGACACAAAAAGATCCCACCTTGTCTAGCGTAATTTGTTTTGTCAACATTTGGCTTACCAACACATTTTCGGTTTCCATCAGGCCTGTCATTACATTTCTTTTTATCCGACATGTACTTTACTCGCATAAAACGTTGGATGGAAACCTGGTTAGTGAGAAATCTTTTCACTCTCTGTCCTGACAGATCCTCCCATTGTATAGCAATATATTTGACATCTTTACACATTCTAGTGGAAAGATGTCACAGCACTTTACTTTGCACTGAGTTAAAGATTTCTGGCATTCCTCCATATGCTATGATCCACATGTGTTTCAAAGATCTAGGAGAGTGCGGAAAGAGAAGAGACTTGTGCTCCTTCATGGAATTTTGGCCTGAGGTCTTCTCATAATAAAGAAAACACTGTTGTTTTCCCAACTAACTGAATCAGTTTCAAAATGTCCAATCAACGATTGTTTGTTTTTAAGCCGCTCTGTAGAAGAGCGTCTGCTAAATGATAAAAAAAAGTATGCTTAATAGAAGCCTTGCGTTACGTTCCTGTGTAATGTCATCCGTGCTGTTTTGATGTCAGATGTGATTGGCTTTTCCCACCTGTGATGAGTTTTGTCATTCCTGCTTCACTCAGGTTGATCAGACACACACACACACTCCTGCATACCCTCCTACATGTAAGGACACATATATACACACACATGTTATATGAACACACATTCCCGGAAAGTGTCTGCAAGTGTGAAAACATGGCCTGAAAGTGTACGTAACCCTTCTAGCTGTTGGCGTTAATGTCACACTCGCACACAGTGTGTAATGTATTCACCATATGCTAGATGTGGATGAAGAAACGTTTCGTCACCTAGGCTACACTGTGGAAGGACCACGATGCACCTGTCAGAGTAAAATATAAGGAGAGAACACCCAAAGTTACCGCTGCTGCTACGTGTCATCAACAGGCCCACATTTAGTGGGAGAGATGGAATAAGGGAAAATGGAGAGACACAAATGAGTAAGGAGAGAGTGCAGGAAGAGCGAGTGGGGGAGTGAGAAACAGTTGGACAGGTTGAGGGGGTTTGGTCATGAATGGAAGAGATTCTGCATCGTCTTTTTATCTTTTCTTTTCAGTTAATGGCAACGGCGAACCCTCAAATAACGCCGCATTCACATTCAATGTTTGCCTTAAAATTACACCAATACTGTCGTGCTGCCAAAATTTATCAGATTTTCCAAATTCTCTGTCTCTATCCTCATAACTGTAGTGGCACAAGTTAAAAATAAGTGTATTTTCTCTGACCAAATGCAACGCAGAGCAGATGTGTCAGGCAGGCGCTGTGACATGTGATAGCCTGATTACCCAGTGGCTCGTTAAGAGTTAGCGCTGACTCAGTTAGCCTGTTATTGTCTCAAATGACACCATTACCATGTCTGCAAGGCTAAAAGCTTCCCCCGGGGCAAGGGGGGAACATGCGTTTGGCGTGTCAACACGAGGTGAGAACACACATGAGCCAGATTCAGGCCGTCCGCACCCAAATCACTCCTGACACCTCTTAAGGGGCCCTCAGCATCAATGGCTCTCTGCTACAATTACCCCCTCAGTAATAATGACATAAGCACCCAGTTCCTTCCTGCCATCGCCTTTTACTGACCTGAAATCTGATACCGGAGGGTAGTTATCTGATCCTTTAAGCCCAAAAAACCGAGACAGACAGGACTGTTCTCAGAACAGTGGTTATCTGATCCCAGAGGCCGTAGAAGGCTGTTGGTTCCTCAGATAAACTGATTGTGATTCAGAGTACTATTGCTTTTTGCCAAATTTACAAGAGTGAGTATCCTCTAAGTGTTTTCTAATTAGTTATGATAGCCTAAAAAAGAAAATACTGTACAATTTCCTGCACAAACTTTGAGATTCAGTTTCTAAAAATGTGTAAAGATAAAGAATTTCAAAGATGGCAGCCCAAGTTACACAGCAGGGATTTCAACATGATTTTCTTGTTTGCAAGCAGGGCTCTAAATGAACACTTTTCATTGGTAGCACTGGTGCTCCCAACTTAAAAGTTACAAACACAACATAACAAAATGTAGGAGCACCAGAAGATGTTTTTTTAATTGATTGAGAGATAGCCTATATTGGGCCTAGCCTATATGAATTATAACTATTTTTGAAGCACATGTTGTGCACTAGAAACCTAAACCCTAATATTTAACAGTGTAAAGACATTTGTTTATTATAAAAAGCTAAAATATTGATACAAAAACCAGTATTACAAAGTCATTTGTAAAAATATTAGGTTTCTACATTGTGTAAAAGCAGTACCTACTGAGATGCATTACATTGGAAATTGTACACAGTTTCTTTAAGAGCATCAAGTTTGTGAGTGAAGACATGCAAGAGATCGTCCCACCTTCAAGACAACTCTGAAACTCGCATATGTCCGACTTGGAAACTTGTAGAAAAATGAGGTACGAGTTTCCCACTTGGAAAGTATCAGAATCAACCAATAGAAAGCTCTATGCAAAAAAAAGTATGTACATGTTACCTCTCAGTTTCTGAGTTGTCTTGTACGTGGCACCACTGGCGTAGCACACACTCCTGCAACCCCGTCAAGGTGGGGGGCCCACGAGTTTTGGGAGCCCCGAACCCAAGAAAAAAATATAATAATCACAATGGTATTATTTTTTTTTAAATTGGGGTTGGGGTCCACCTAGAGGTTGGGCCCCCCAGTTAGCATATGAACACGTCATAAGCCATGAAAATATATTTTGAATAACAGGGAATTAGCTTTAAAAACAATTCTCTCAGCCTCATGACAAAATGTGTAGAATAGCAGGAAATTAGCTCAGGGATTCATGAAAGTCGGGACAATCCTTGTCCGGCAAGGAAACTTTTATTTTTAATTCGATTTTGTTGCATTATTTGAGTTTACAATTTATATTTTGGGGAATTTAAAGGAAAAGATTTTGAGAAAATATTTGTTTGGGGAATTTTCTAAATGTTTTAAATATTATGAATATAATAGGCTCTATGCCTGGACTGTCACGCTCTGACCTTAGAGAGTCTTTTTATGTCTCTATTTTGGTTTGGTCAGGGTGTGATTTGGGGTGCGCATTCTATGTTTTGTTTTTCTATGATTTTGTATTTCTATGTTTTGGCCAGGTATGGTTCTCAATCAGGGACAGCTGTCTATCGTTGTCTCTGATTGGAAACCATACTTAGGTATCCTTTTCCCTCCTTTCTTTGTGGGAAGTTAACTTTGTTTGTGGCACATTGCCTTAAGCTTCACCGTTGTTTTTGTATTGTTTATTGTTTTTGTCGGCGTCATCCTAAATAAAAAGAATATGTACACTTACCACGCTGCGCTTTGGTCCTCTTCATTCGATGGCCGTGACATGGACATGCCCTTGTCCGGAGCAAAGGATTTACATTTCAAACTCTCCAAAAAATGACAATAATGGATATTATATGAAAAATTATATTATGTAGCTTCTTGCAATAGCCCTCTGTGACTTTAAATAAAAATTATCTCAAAACTGTGATAACTAAAAGATGTCAGATTTTTATAAAATTAATCAGGAATGAGCAGGGTCAGCTATACCATACCTTATTCATGTCCTCATTACATGTAGTGCAACAAGACCACTCATTGTCTGTAAAGTTCTCTACTTTTTATCAAACAATATTGGAATCACCTTGGTCACAACCATACGTATAACCCCATCTGCCTGATAGAATTAGAATTTTGGTTCCAATATGTTAGGCCTATATTTCTTTAGGTTTTAGTCAAATTAATGACTGATTACGAGGAAAACAACATTGCTACTGTGTATACAACTTGAATGAAATGTAAAAATTTTGTCAACTCAGTGACAACCAACTTCGTTAGATTTTTGTCTAACGTCAACTCAACCAATGCTTAAAGATCTGATAGAATGGTTGTTTTTATTGGGGATTTTCAAATGATGAATCGTTTTCTGTGGCTTGTCAACTCAGTCAATTATAGCTTACCCTTAAGACCTTAATATTCTGATAAAATATTTTAATCACTGTTCTGCAACATATGCTTAAACTATTGAAGTATTTGCTGTTCAAGACCTAATGGATAATGTTTGCTTTATAAAATGTATTTAATAGTGCTAACGGCATCAGTCATTCATTCATTGCTAATGATATTGATCTCCTGTATAAGCTATCCCTTTTTCTCTCCTTCTGTGCCCCGAAATTGTGGGATATAGGTAAAGTAACCACGATTAACAGATAAACCAAAAATTATCGACACCGACCACACCGATCATTTATCGCAGGCATTTTGCCGATATCATTCATTACGGTAAGTAGCCTATACTAGAGAAATGTGAAGTTTGAAATAGAATTCGTTTACTAATATGTGTGATTGTTAATGGGACAATTGATGGATACAACCATCAAACTTGTAGTACTTTAAAAAAAACTAAGGTCTAAGGGTCCGGGAGTTGGGTTTCTACTTGGCTAACAAATGGAATTGTTTTTAAGATAGTCATACCGAGGATCATTTAGCTATTGATTTTGAATTTTTGGACCCCTGTAAATACAGTGCATTCAGAAAGTATTCAGACCCCTTGACTTTTTCCACATTTTGTTAGGTTACAGCCATATTCTAAAATGTATTAAATTGTTTGTTTTTTCTCATCAATCTACAAACAATACCCCTTAATGACAGAGCAAAAACAGGTTTTTGGAAATATTTGCTAATTTATTACAAATAAAAAACAGATCACATTTACATAAGTATTCCGACCCTTACTCAGTACTTTGTTGAAGCACCTTTGGCTTACAGCCTCAAGTCTTCTTGTGTATGACGCTACAAAAGCCAAGTTAACAAACAGATTACCGACCATTTCGAATCCCACCATACCTTCTCCGCTATGCAATCTGGTTTCAGAGCTGGTCATGGGTGCACCTCAGCCACGCTCAAGGTCATAAACGATATCTTAACCGCCATCGATAGGAAACAATATTGTGCAGCCGTATTCATTGACCTGGCCAAGGCTTTTGACTCTGTCAATCACCACATCCTCATCGGCAGACTAGACAGCCTTGGTTTCTCTAATGATTGCCTCGCCTGGTTCACCAACTACTTCTCTGATCGAGTTCAGTGTGTCAAATCGGAGGGTCTGTTGTCCGGGCCTCTGGCAGTCTCTATGGGGGTGCCACAGGGTTCAATTCTTGGACCGACTCTCTTCTCTGTATACATCAATGATGTCGCTCTTGCTGCTGGTGAGTCTCTGATCCACCTCTACGCAGACGACACTATTCTGTATACTTCTGGCCCTTCCTTTGACACTGTGTTAACAACCCTCCAGGCGAGCTTCAATGCCATACAACTCTCCTTCCGTGGCCTCCAATTGCTCTTAAATACAAGTAAAACTAAATGCATGCTCTTCAACGATCGCTGCCTGCACCTGCCCGCCTGTCCAACATCACTACTCTAGACGGCTTTGACTTAGAATATGTGGACAACTACAAATACCTAGGTGTCTGGTTAGACTGTAAACTCTCCTTCCAGACTCACATCAAACATCTCCAATCCAAAGTTAAATAGCTAACCACACAACTAGCTAACCACAATCCCGGGTGACCACTCCTGGCTAGCGTTTCCATCCCGGAGCAAGCACCAATTAGCCTGAAGCTAGCCCGGCTAGGGCTCCTGTGCTACCACTGAAGCCCACTCCTGGGCTACAATATCCGGACCCCTTTACTGCCGGTACGGAGCACGGAACCCCGCCGATCCTCTACGACTGGAATACCGACATAATCTGCCCGAGGACTCCAACAGGCCCCTCAGGCGTGACGCACACTGAAGGCCCATTCTGCTAACCTACTAGGCCTGTTAGCTACCTAGAGCTACCTGGAACCCTACTAATTCCACGACTGGTCTATCGACGTCACCGCACGAAGAAGCAAAAACAGACCCCCCCCCCCATCGCGACGTCCCCCAAAGGCTAACTTGCCTGCCCCGGTCTGCTAACTGCTAGCTTATCTTGCAGCTAGCGCAGCCAGGAAGCTTGCACCAGTTAGCAAACACAATTCTACAATTCACAACCTCTCTTTCGCCATCGCTATCCGGCTTGGATTCTCTGTCAACACGACCACGTCTGGTCTGCAGACGTGCCCTCAACCGGTGCCCTCAACCGGCCTCCGTCTGAGCAGACCCCCTCCGTCTGAGCAGACCACCCCCCGGGCTACTAACTTTAAACGCGTGCTAGCTTAGTGGAGGCCTCACTGCTCCATCTACGGCTGCCCCCTGGACACTATGATCACTTGGCTACATAGCTGATGCCTGCTTGACTGTCCATTAATTCACGGTACTCCATTCTGTTTATTTGTGTTTTATCTGTCGGCTCTGTGCCTTAACTCAGGATCTGTGTGTAGTTAATCCGACCCTCTCTGCCCAGTCGTCGCCATTTTTACCTTCTGTTGCTGTGTTAGCTGACTAGCTGCTGTTATCTCACCTCTCACCTGTTGTTTTAGCTAGCTCTCCCAATCATGACCTGCAATCACTTTATGCCTTATTGTATGTATCTCTCAAATATCAATATGCCTTGCATACTGTTGTTCAGGCTAGTTATCATTGTTTTGGTTTGCAATGGACCCCGTAGTTCCACTCTCCGTACCTCTGATACCTCCTTTGTCCCACCCCCCACACATGCGGTGACCTCACCCATTGAGACCAGCATGTCCAGAGATACAACCTCTCTTATCATCACCCAGTGCCTGGGCTTGCCTCCGCTGTACCCGTGCCCCACCATACCCTGGTCTGCACATTATGCCCAGAATCTATTCTACCACGCCCATAAATCTGCTCCTTTTATTCCTTGTCCCCAACGCTCTAGGCGACCAGTTTTGATAGCCTTTAGCCGCACCCTCATCCTACTACTCCTCTGTTCCTCGGGTGATGTGGAGGTAAACCCAGGCCCTGCATGTCCCCAGGCACCCTCATTTGTTGACTTCTGTGATCGAAAAAGCCTTGGCCTCATGCATGTCAACATCAGAAGCCTCCTCCCTAAGTTTGCCTTACTCACCGCTTTAGCACACTCTGCCAACCCTGATGTCCTTGCCGTGTCTGAATCCTGGCTTAGGAAGGCCACCAAAAACTCTGAGATTTCCATACCCAGCTATAACACTTTCCGTCAAGATAGAACTGCCAAAGGGGGAGGAGTTGCAATCTACTGCAGAGATAGCCTGCAAAGTTCTGTCATACTTTCCAAGTCTATGCCCAAACAGTTCGAACTTCTAATTTTAAAAATTAATCTCTCCAGAAATAAGTCTCTCATTGTTGCCGCCTGCTACCGACCCCCCTCAGCTCCCAGCTGTGCCCTGGACACCATCTGTGAATTGATCGCTCCCCATCTAGCTTCAGAGTTTGTTCTGTTAGGTGACCTAAACTGGGATATGCTTAACACCCCGGCAGTCTTACAATCTAAGCTTGATGCCCTCAATCTCACACAAATCATCAAGGAACCCACCAGGTACAACCCTAAATCCGTAAACATGGGCACCCTAATAGACATTATCCTGACCAACTTGCCCTCCAAATACACCTCTGCTGTCTTCAATCAAGATCTCAGCGATCACTGCCTCATTGCCTGTATCCGCCACGGGTCCACGGTCAAACGACCACCCCTCATCACTGTCAAACGCTCCCTAAAACACTTCTGCGAGCAGGCCTTTTTAATCGACCTGGCCCGGGTACCCTGGAAGGATATTGACCTCATCCCGTCAGTTGAGGATGCCTGGTCATTCTTTAAAAGTTACTTCCTCACCATATTAGACAAGCATGCTCCGTTCAAAAAATGCAGAACCAAGAACAGATATAACCCTTGTTCACTCCAGACCTGACTGCCCTCGACCAGCACAAAAACATCCTGTGGCGAACTGCAATAGCATCGAAGAGCCCCCGCGATATGCAACTGTTCAGGGAAGTCAGGAACCAATACACGCAGTCAGTCAGGAAAGCAAAGGCCAGCTTTTTCAAGCAGAAATTTGCATCCTGTAGCTCTAACTCCAAAAAGTTCTGGGATACTGTAAAGTCCATGGAAAACAAGAGCACCTCCTCCCAGCTGCCCACTGCACTGAGGCTAGATAACACGGTCACCACTGATAAGTCCGTGATAATCGAAAACTTCAACAAACATTTCTCAATGGCTGGCCATGCCTTCCACCTGGCGACTCCAACCTTGGCCAACAGCCCCGCCCCCCCCGCTGCTACTCGCCCAAGCCTCCCCAGCTTCTCCTTTACCCATATCCAGATAGCAGATGTTCTGAAAGAGCTGGAAAACCTGGACCCATACAAATCAGCTGGGCTTGACAATCTGGACCCCCTATTTCTGAAACTGTCCGCCGCCATTGTCGCACCCCCTATTACCAGCCTGTTCAACCTCTCCTTCGTATCATCTGAGATCCCCAAGGATTGGAAAGCTGCCGCTGTCATCCCCCTCTTCAAAGGGGGAGACACCCTGGACCCAAACTGTTACAGACCTATATCCATCCTGCCCTGCCTAGCTAAGGTCTTCGAAAGCCAAGTCAACAAACAGATCACTGACCATCTCGAATCCCACCGTACCTTCTCCGCTGTGCAATCCGGTTTCCGAGCCGGTCACGGGTGCACCTCAGCCACGCTCAAGGTACTAAACGATATCATAACCGCCATCGATAAAAGACATTACTGTGCAGCCGTCTTCATCGACCTGGCCAAGGCTTTCGACTCTGTCAATCACCATATTCTTATCGGCAGACTCAATAGCCTCGTTTTTTCTAATGACTGCCTTGCCTGGTTCACCAACTACTTTGCAGACAGAGTTCAGTGTGTCAAATCGGAGGGCATGTTGTCCGGTCCTCTGGCAGTCTCTATGGGGGTACCACAGGGTTCAATTCTCGGGCCGACTCTTTTCTCTGTATACATCAATGATGTTGCTCTTGCTGCGGGCGATTCCCTGATCCACCTGTACGCAGACGACACCATTCTGTATACTTCCGGCCCTTCCCTGGACACTGTGCTATCTAACCTCCAAACGAGCTTCAATGCCATACAACACTCCTTCCGTGGCCTCCAACTGCTCTTAAACGCTAGTAAAACCAAATGCATGCTTTTCAACCGTTCGCTGCCCGCACCCGCACGCCCGACTAGCATCACCACCCTGGACGGTTCCGACCTAGAATATGTGGACATCTATAAGTACCTAGGTGTCTGGCTAGACTGCAAACTCTCCTTCCAGACTCATATCAAACATCTCCAATCCAAAATCAAATCTAGAGTCGGCTTTCTATTCCGGAACAAAGCCTCCTTCACTCACGCCGCCAAACTTACCCTAGTAAAACTGACTATCCTACCGATCCTCGACTTCGGCGATGTCATCTACAAAATAGCTTCCAATACTCTACTCAGCAAACTGGATGCAGTTTATCACAGTGCCATCCGTTTTGTTACTAAAGCACCTTATACGACCCACCACTGCGACCTGTATGCACTAGTCGGCTGGCCCTCGCTACATGTTCGTCGTCAGACCCACTGGCTCCAGGTCATCTACAAGGCTATGCTAGGTAAAGTGCCGCCTTATCTCAGTTCACTGGTCACGATGGCTACACCCACCCGTAGCACGCGCTCCAGCAGGTGTATCTCACTGATCATCCCTAAAGCCAAAACCTCATTTGGACGCCTTTCCTTCCAGTTCTCTGCTGCCTGCGACTGGAACGAATTGCAAAAATCTCTGAAGTTGGAGACTTTTATCTCCCTCAACAACTTTAAAAATCTGCTATCCGAGCAGCTAACCGATCGCTGCAGCTGTACATAGTCCATCTGTAAACTACCCACCCAATTTGACCTACCTCACCCCATACTGCTTTTATTTATTTACTTTTCTGCTCTTTTGCACACCAGTATCTTTTCTTGCACATGATCATCTGATGATTTATCACTCCAGTGTTAATCTGCTAAATTGTAATTATTCGATTTATTGCCTACCTCATGCCTTTTGCACACATTGTATATAGATTCTCTTTTTTCTACCATGTTATTGACTTGTTTATTGTTTACTCCATGTGTAACTCTGTGTTGTTGTCTGTTCACACTGCTATGCTTTATCTTGGCCAGGTCGCAGTTGCAAATGAGAACTTGTTCTCAACTAGCCTACCTGGTTAAATAAAGGTGAAATAAAAAAAATAATAAAAAATAAAATAAAATCTAGAATTGGCTTCCTATTCCGCAACAAAGCATCCTTCACTCATGCTGCCAAACATACCCTTGTAAAACTGACCATCCTACCAATCCTCGACTTCGGTGATGTCATTTACAAAATAGCCTCCAATACCCTACTCAATAAATTGGATGCAGTCTATCACAGTGCCATCCGTTTTGTCACCAAAGCCCCTTACACTACCCACCACTGCGACCTGTACACTCTCGTTGGCTGGCCCTCGCTTCATACTCGTCGCCAAACCCACTGGCTCCAGGTCATCTACAAGACCCTGCTAGGTAAAGTCCCCCCTTATCTCAGGTCGCTGGTCACCATAGCAGCACCTACCTGTAGCACGCGCTCCAGCAGGTATATCTCTCTGGTCACCCCCAAAACCAATTCTTCCTTTGGCCGCCTCTCCTTCCAGTTCTCTGCTGCCAATGACTGGAACGAACTACAAAAATCTCTGAAACTGGAAACACTTATCTCCCTCACTAGCTTTAAGCACCAGCTGTCAGAGCAGCTCATAGATTACTGCACCTGTACATAGCCCATCTATAATTTAGCCCAAACAACTACCTCTTTACCTACTGTATTCATGTATTTATTTTTGCTCCTTTGCACCCCATTATTTCTATCTCTACTTTGCACTTTCTTCCACTGCAAACCAACCATTCCAGTGTTTTAAAAAAAAATTTTTTTTTACTTGCTATATTGTATTTACTTCGCCACCATGGCCTTTTTATATTTTTTTTATTTTTATATATATTTTGTTTGCCTTCACCTCCCTTATCTCACCTCACTTGCTCACATTGTATATAGACTTATTTTTCACTGTATTATTGACTGTATGTTTGTTCTACTCCATGTGTAACTATGTGTTGTTGTATGTGTCGAACTGCTTTGCTTTATCTTGGCCAGGTCGCAATTGTAAATGAGAACTTGTTCTCAATTTGCCTACCTGGTTAAATAAAGGTTAAATAAATAAACAAGCTTGGCACATCTGTATTTGGGGAGTTTATCCTATTTCTCTCTGCAGATCCTCTCAAGCTCTGTCAGGTTGGATGGGGAGCATTGCTGCACAGCTATTTTCAGGTCTCTCCAGAGATGTTCGATCAGGTTCATGTCCGGGCTCTGGCTGGGCCTCTCAAGGACATTCAGAGGCTTGTCGCGAAGTCACTCCTGCGTTGTCTTGGCTGTGTGCTTAGGGTCGCTGTACTGTTGGAAGGTGAACCTTCGCCACAGTCTGAGGTCCTGAGCACTCTGGAGCAGGTTTTCATCAAGGATCTCCCTGAACTTTGCTCCATTCATCTTTGCCTTGATCCTGAATAGTCTCCCAGTCCCTACCGCTGAAAAACATCCCCACAGCATGATGCTGCCACCACCATGCTTCACCGTAGGGATGGTGCCAGGTTTCCTCCAGATGTGACGCTTGCCATTCAGGCCAAAGAGCTCAATCTTGGTTTCATCAGACCAGAGAATCTTGTTTCTCATGGTCTGAAAGTCTTTTAGGTGCCTTTTTGGCAAAATCCAAGCAGGCTGTCTTGTGCTTTTTACTGAGGAGTGGCTTCCGTCTGGCCACTCTACCATAAAGGCATGATTGCTGGAGTGCTGCAGCGATAGTTGTCCTTCTGGAAGGTTCTTCCATCCTCACAGAGGAACTCTGGAGCTCTGTCACAGTGACCATCGGGTTCTTGGTCACCTCCCTGACCAAGGCCCTTCTCCCCCGATTGCTCAGTTTGGCCGGGCAGCCAGCTCTAGGAAGAGTCTTGGTGGTTTCAAACATCTTCCATTTAAGTATGATGGAGGCCACTGTGTTCTTGGGGACCTTCAATGCTACAGAAATCTTTTGGTACCCTTCCCCAGATCTGTGCCTCAAAACAATCCTGTCTCGGAGCTCTATGGACAATTCCTTCCACCTTATGTCTTGGTTTTTGCTCTGACATGTACTGTCAACTGCAGGACCTTATATAGACAGGTGTGTGCCTTTCCAAATCGTGTCTAATCAATTGAATTTACCACAGGTGGACTCCAATCAAGTTGTAGAAAGATCTCAATGATGATCAATGGAAACAGGATGTACCAGAGCTCAATTTCGAGTCTCATGGCAAAGGGTCTGAATACTTTTGTAAATAAGGTGTTTCTGTTTGTTTTTTTAATATATATATTTCGATTTTTTTTTTTGTTGTCATTATGGGGTATTGTGTGTAGATTGGTGAGGAAAATGTTTTATTTAATACATTTTAGAATTAGGCTGTAACAAAATGTGGAAAAAGTCAAGGGGTCTGAATACTTTCCGGATACACACTATTTTACATACAGTAGGTTTTTAAAGGACCAAAGAGTTTGGTCTGCTTTGTGTTTTCAATTACGGGGATGCGACCTCCACAGAAGTCAGAGCATTCATACTTCTTGTGCTTCGGGGCACTGACATACGCATCCAATAAATTGGTTTTCACTGCACCACTCGTAGTGATTCAGGGTTAATCTCTATAGCCATCCAGCTAATTGCGAGCAACTGGCTAAATGAAAAGACCTTACTTCTTGTGAGATGTTGGGGAGTCCGTTTCCCGGTGCTCTGCCATGATAGCACAAAGTAAAAGGCTGCACCGTTTTCCCACCTGCATCTCCATCCCGAATCTCCCCATTGCCCCCCAGGAAAATTTGCCTACTATTTATGTGTATTTCACACTATGTTGAGGAAAGAATCGGAGTATAATGCTTGTTCTGATGTCAACCCCAATGCATGTTCATGTCATGGTCATCAGTCATCTGCATTACAGTTAAAAATGAACAATTTCTGTATGATCTGTATGATAACTATGCTACTAGCTTATACAAACGGGAGTTAGCATTTAGCAGTCACTTCTTCTAATCCGGAACAGGGACAATTTCTAAATGTTATGCAGCGAAAACAGCCAAATATCCAAATCGTGTTTTGGTAACCACATTTGTGGGCCTGTTACAATGCATCGATCATAACGAATTTGATAAATATCCACTTTGTTAGATCAGATTTGTTGAATCTGCGCCAACCCAGCGTCCTTCAATCCACCACGGTCCTCATTCCATTGACCTCTTTACTGCATCTTCCCCATTACCTCCCCAATCTCTTTCTAGGAGTACAAGCTCATTTTCGTGTCTTTGAAATCTCTAAAAAACGTATCATAAAGATTAATTTTAATTGTGAATTTGTTCTGACAGCCTTTCATCAAAGTTCTCCATGTTTTTTTTCAAGGAATTGAGTTTGTATTTAGGGATAGGCATCCCGCTAGCCAACAACATCCGGTGGAATTGGAGGGCGCAATTCAAATAAATAATCGTAATATTAAACATTCATGAACATACAAGTATCTTATATAATTTAAAAGCTTAAATTCTTGTTAATCTAACTGCGTTGTCCGATTTACAATAGGCTTTACGGCAAAAGCATACCAGGTGATTGTCTGAGGACGGCGCCCCACATCAACATGTTCTTCAACCAGCACAGGCTTCATAAAGTCACAAATGGCGATTAAATAAATCACTTACTTTTGAAGATCTTCCTCTGTTTGTAATCCCAAGGGTCCTAGCTACAACATGAATGGTCGTTTTGTAAGATAAAATCCTTCTTTGTATTCCAAGAATTCTGTTTAGTTGGCGCCATCGATTTCAGTAATCCACTCGTTCAACGTGCAGACAAAGGAGTCCAAAAAGCTACTGCTAAACTTCGTCCAAACAAGTCAAACAACGTTTCTATTTAATCCTCAGGTACTCTAAAATGTAATTAAACTATATATTTCATAGGGAAAGTAGTATGTTCAATAGGAAATCAAAATTAGTAAGCGTGCACCTTCTCTCTCGCGCGCGCCGAAAGACTGATATTTTGCTGGTGCTCTCCTAACCAAAACTCAAATTTCTTGCTTGTCTTTCAAAAAGCAAGCCTTAAACCTTGAATAAAGACTGTTGACATCTAGTGGAAGCCATAGGAATTGTAATCTGGGAGACTGATTTACTTAAGAACAATAGGTTTGAATTATAAGAGCCTGGGACCTCAAAAAATAAATTATGGTTGGTTTTTCTTCAGATTTTCGCCTGCAATATCAATTATGTTATAGTCTCAGACATTATTTTAACAGTTTTAGAAACGTCAAAGTGTTTTCTATCCAATGCTATTATATGCATATTCTGGCTTCTGGGCCTAAGTAACAGGCATGGCTCTATTTCTCTTACTTTGGGCACGTCAGTCAGGCGGAAATTCAGCAAACTAGACCCTATCCCAGAGAGGATTTATACAGGATGTATCTCCCCCACCTACCATCACCCAATCATGTCATTGCGGAGCTATGCAGAGCCCTCCACATTGTTACAAAATTTGGGAGGCGCATGGCATGTGGGTGTATTTTTTTTCTAGTCGCACTGGTGCTCCCAGAATAAATGTCAGGTCACATAGCAAAATATTTAGGAGCGTATGCTTTGGTCGCACTTTAGAGCCATGGTTGTAAGGTATCCCGACTTCTACAGCCTTTTATGACAGCTGTTTTTGCTTGTGTTGTGGAGGGTATTGTGTCGATACAATTTCAAGCACGGTGTATAACTGGCTTTAGAGAACACTTTCAGCCAGGTATTGCTGACAGTCACTTCTAACATATTAAAATGGTTCCAATTGACAATTGTTTACGCTTTTTGTTTGCGCTGCTTAACTTCTTCTGGCTGCAAGCCCGAGGCCGGCCACAATATGACAACAGCCACTTCAAGTGCAGGGAGCGAAATTCAAAATATATTTTTTAGAAATATTTAACTTTCACACATTAACAAGTCCAATACAGCAAATGAAAGGTACACATCTTGTGAATCCAGCCAACATGTCCGATGTTTAAAATGTTTTACAGCGAAAACAGCACGTATATTTATGTTAGCTCACCACCAAATACAAAAAAGGACAGACATTTTTCACAGCACAGGTAGCATGCACAAAGCCAACCTAACTAACCAAGAACCAACCAAACTAACCAACAAACAACTTCATCAGATGACAGTCTTATAACATGTTATTCAATAAATCTATGTTTTGTTCGAAAAATGTGCATATTTCAGGTATAAATCATAGTTTACATTGCAGCTACAATCAGAAATTGCACCGAAAGCAGCCAGAATAATTACAGACACCAACGTCAAATACCTAAATACTCATCATAAAACATTTCTGAAAAATACATAGTGTACAGCAAATGAAAGACAAGCATCTTGTGAATCCAGCCAATATTTCCGATTTCTTAAGTGTTTTACAGCGAAAACACAATATAGCGTTATATTAGCTTGCCACAATAGCCAAGAAACACAAGCCATTCCCCAGTAGCAAAAGTTAGCGATCGTAACAAACCAAAAGATATATAATTTTTGACGAACCTTGATAAGCTTCATCAGATGACAGTCCTATAACATCAGGTTATACATACACTTATGTTTTGTTCGAAAATGTGCATATTTAGAGCTGAAATCAGTGGTTATACATTATGCTAACCTAGCTACTTTTTCCCACAACGTCCGGATATTTTTCTGACACTTTTTCTGACACACATATTCTGACCAAATAACTATTCATGAACATAACTAAAAAATACATGTTGTATAGGAAATGATAGATACACTAGTTCTTAATGCAATCGCCGTGTTAGAATTCTAAAAATAACTTCATTACGATATGCAGTTTACGTTATGGCGAGAGAGTACCCAAAACCTGGCCGCAAACAACTAGTTCACATGTACGACAGATATATGAAATAACCTCATAAAATGGGTCCTACTTTTGTTGATCTTCCATCAGAACGTTGCACAATGGGTCCTTTGTCCAGAACAATCGTTGTTTGGTTTTAGAACGGCCTTTTCACTCTCGATTTAGCAAGCACACTTGCCAAGTGGCGCGAATCTCTCCATCGTCAACAAACTCAGAGAACGGAACACGGCAAAACTCCCGAAAAAATTTCAATAATCTGATTAAACTATATTGAAAAAACAGACTTTACGATGATATTGTCACATGTATCAAATAAAATCAAAGCCGGAGATATTAGTCGTCCATAACGACAGCTTATCAGAAGGCAAATCCAGGTCCCTTGACGCGCTCTGCAGAAAACAGGAAACTGGTGACACGTCATACAAAGAGCATTTATTCGAGCCCAGATCAAGTTACACACTCCATTTCTTCTCTCACTGCTTGTCGACATCTAGTGGAAGACGTATGAAGTGCATCTAAACGAATAAATATCAAGGACTTTAATAGGCAGGCCCTAGAAGAGAGCATCGATTTCCGATTTTCCACTTCCTGTCAGGAAGTTTGCTGCAAAAGGAGTTCTGTTTTACTCACAGATATAATTCAAACGGTTTTAGAAACTAGAGAGTGTTTTCTTTCCAATAGTAATAATAATATGCATATTGTACGAGCAAGAATTGAGTACGAGGTCGTTTGAAATGCTTGCGCTGCTGTTTAATATATTTAGCTAAGTGTCACGGCCGTTTAAAAGAGTGGACCAAGGCGCAGCGTTTGGAGCGTACATACTTATTTATTTACCCATGTCGCCAACAAAAACAATAAATATCACAACGACACGTGACGCCAACGTAGTGCATCCAGGCAACTAGCAAGGACAACTACCCACAAAACCAACTTGGAAAATGGCAACCTAAATAGGCTCCCCAATCAGAGACAACGAAAAACAGCTGTCTCTGATTGGGAACCCATCCAGGCCACCATCAACCTACATACCCCTAGACAATACAAAATCCCCATAGATAACAAAAACCCTAGACAAGACAAAAACCCCTAGACAATACAAAAACTAAACAAACCACCCGTGTCACACCCTGACCTAACCAAATAATAAAGAAGGCAAATATAACTAAAGTCAGGGCGTGGCACTAAGAAACCTCTTTAGTCATTAGTAAAGTTCCAGGTCCCCTTTCATGCCACTCCCCTTGCCCCCTCAGTAACACAGTATTTTAGTACAGGCCGAGCAAAATGCCATTACTAGTAGGAATGGACCAAGGCCAGAATCAGTATACTTTATCGATGCCAAGGCTCAATGGAGTAGGTCAATGCCAGACCCAAGCCTGCCAGAACCCAGCAGAACCAGAAACACAATATTCGCCCACAGATCAGAATGCGAAAAGTGATCCCTCTTTTAGAGTCGAAAGAACATAGGGATGTAACATTTAAACAACCAAATTTCATATTTTTTTTCCCGTTAAAATTCCATGTGAATTCACAATGCTGCTGCCAGCAATGGTTTGGGTCTCACGATGTGTCCCTTTTTATATGGTTAAGCATTGCACCTGTACTGCCATTACTGTACTCCAATTCGACCTCGCAATGTTTGCATTTCCTTCTCATTTAACTTCTCAAAAATATTGTTGGTGCTGTCACTTGCATTTTTCCAAAGTTACTGACGATGACTTGGTGATTGAGAGTCGACTCCAAAAGAATTGATTCCTCGACTCCTTGCATGTCCACTGCCATTTCTGAGTGTCAACAGAGATCTGTATATGATGACGAGATGCTCATATCTCTGCCCTAACAATGGGAGTCGTCCTAAAGGAGAGAAGGCAGGTGACAAGCTTAGGTCCGAAACAAGTCCATAGAAATGCATTGGGCTTATTTTGGCGAGAGTGAAACCTCTCGCTTCACCTCTTCCTCTATGGTGTCAGGATTAAATTCAAATCAAACCAAATCAAAGTTTATTTGTCACGCGCACCGAATACAACAGGTATTCAACCTTACAGTGAAATGCTTACTTACAGACTCTAACCAATAGTGCAAAAAAGGTATTAGGTGAACAATAGGTAAGTAAAGAAATAAAAACAACAGTAAAAAGACAGTGAAAAACATTAGCGAGGCTATATACAGTAACGAGGCTATAAAAGTAGCCAGGCTACATACAGACACCAGTTAGTCAGGCTGACTGAGGTAGTATGTACATGTAGATATGGTTAAAGTGACTATGCATATATGATGAACAGAGAGTAGCAGTAGCGTAAAGAGGGGTTGGCGGGTGGTGGGTGGCGGGTGGCGGGACACAATGCAGATAGCCCGGTTAGCCAATGTGCGGGAGCACTGGTTGGTCGGGCCAATTGAGGTAGTATGTACATATGTACATTCCGCTAATAATCGCCTCCTAAGATTCAGTATTTTTGAAACGGAGGAGACTGATTTAGTTGCCGTAGTTCCCGAGAACATAAATACTTGCATCTTTCATAGTGAGCTAGCAAGGGACAGAGAGAGAGCGGAGGGGCACAGTAAGGGCAGGTTCGGCCACCAGGCAGACGGAGTCAAAACCGTGCACTAGGCCTATCTATTGGCAATCAAAAGCTGTATCTTACAATGGAATGTTGTATATTGCAATTTATTGGCTTGCAATGTCTCGCAATTTCTGTAAAGCAGGGCCTGTCATCAATGAATAGGCTAGGATATTCTACACGCAACAGACTGAAATCTGAACACGCTCGCATCATTAGCGATGAGCAAGGGCAGGCGAGCAAGCGTGAGGGATAGAGAAGATGGGGCAGACAGAAAGAATGTCTTGGTAATATGTATCGCAACATCTTCTTTTGTATGTCTAGCAAAATAGCCTAAAGTTTGCCTTTTTCTCTCTTCTCTTGACACAACTTTCCCCTGGCCCTTATAGCCTATCGTCTAAGTAGGCTATAAAACGGAGAATAACATTCCGTGATAACTGCACTGTGATTTTAAATTTTGTTAAAAAAAACAACAACAATTGAAATCGGTTAGGGATTTTTCTTAACGTTAAGGATCCCAATTTTGAAAAGAGCCTATTCCTCAACTCCGACCAAGGCTTTAAAATAAGGTCTTCATGTAATTGTGTCTGATAGCTGTGGTTTGTGATGCTCTTGAGTATAGACTCTCATTCACACACACTCCACACACTTGATTTCTGCTCTGACTATATACCTACATTTTTTTTCAACTCTTATTGGTTTATTTTCCACTATTTTGCTCTGGCCTCAATGGCTGGCTGGAGAGTGTTCTATATTTTCATTGGACATATGCTGGTTACGTTCTCCCATTGACTGTTACAGAGGTGCTAGGTATGAATTTTATTAAGCATCTCCATAACAGCAATACAACCATGACCACTGCCTCCCAATCTGCCAGTTGGCTGCATACAGTACAAACACCTCTGCAGGTGACTTCAGTTTTTCTTTCTCTCCTTAATTTCTAATTTTTTTTCTCTTGATGTTGTCTTAAAGTCTGTTACTTTTATTACTCTTGTTCAAATCCAGTCAAACTTTATTTGTCACATGCACCGAATAACACAAGTGTAGACCTTACCGTGAAATGCTTACTTACAAGCCCTTAACCAACAGTGCAGTTCAAGAAGAGTTAAGAAAATATTTCCCAAATTTACTAAAGTAAAAAATAAAATTTAAATAAAAAGTAACACAATAACATAACAATAACGAGGCTATATACAGGGGGTACCGGTACCGAGTCAGTGTGTGGGGCTACAGGTTAGTTGAGGTAATTTGTACATGTAGGTAGGAGTGAAGTGACTATGCATAGATAATAAACAGCGAGTAGCACCAGTGTACACAACAAATGGAAGGGGGGTCAATGTAATTGTCCAGGGGCCATTTGATTAATTGTTCAGCAGTCTTATGGCTTGGGGGCAGAAGCTGTTAAGGAGCCTTTTGGACCTAGACTAGGCACTCCGGTAACGCTTGCTGTGCGGTAGCAGAGAAAACAGTCTATGACGTGGGTGACTGGAGTATCTGACGATTTTATGGGCTTTCCACTGACACCACCTATTATATAGGTCCTGGATTGCAGGAAGCTTGTCCCCAGTGAAGCTTGGCCCCGCCATACCAGGCGGTGATGCAACTGGTCAGGATGCTCTCGATGGTGCAGCTGTATAACTTTAGAGGATCCGGGACCCATGCCAAATCTTTTCAGTCTCCTGAGGGGGAAAAGGTGTTGTCGTGCCCTCTTCACAACTGTCTTGGTGTGTTTGGACCATGATAGTTTGTTGGTGATGTGGACACCAAGGAACTTGAAACTCTCGACCCGCTCCACTACAGCCCCGTTGATGTTAATGGGGGTCTGTTCGGCCTTCCTTTTCCTGTGGTCCACGATCAGCTCCTTTGTCTTGCTCACATTGAGGGAGAGGTTGTTGTCCTGGTACCACACTGCCAGTTCTCTGACCTTCTCCCTATAGGCTGTCTCATCGTTGTCGGTGATCAGGCCTACCACTGTTGTGTCGTCAGCAAACTTAATGATGGTGTTGGAGTTGTGCTTGGCCACGCAGTCGTGGGTGAACAGGGAGTACAGGAGGGGACTAAGTACACACCCCTGAGTGGCCCCGGTGTTGAGGATCAGCGTGGCAGACATGTTGTTGCCTACCCTTACCACCTGGGGGCGGCCCATCAGGAAGTTGCTTCTCCCTCTCAAGTTTGATCTCTTTTCAAACTCTTCTCTCTCCTCCGCTCCTCAACAGGAGCCTCCAGGAGGGTATGTGTTCTCTGGGATCCAGCCCACATCTGTGCCCCACCTAGGGAAATACCTTGGGGCTCTGGCGAGCTGGGTGTCCCTGCAGAGCCAGTACCCCTTAGTGCTCTACAGCATAGTGGACCTGCACTCCATCACCCAGTCTCAGGACCCCACCCTTCTGCGGGTCAACATACTGGTCATGGTTGCCAGCCTGCTGGCCTGTGGCATCGACCCAGAGACATCTATCCTCTTCCAGCAGTCACAGGTTAGTCAGACACATGCAGGCAGGTACACACTCATGCATACACACACACACATAATCACTGCTCTATTAAAAGAGTTTGAGCCTATTTTCTAATGTGGTGTTGCAAACAGTTGGAAAAAGCTGAGAGTGTGTTTGTGACTTGGCAGTCTGAGCAGGCTGCTTTGGATTTGTTTCCCAGCATGTCATCAAGAAAGTCAGCTGAAGTGGTGGCTATATTGGAATGTTTATTTTATCATGGCAAGCTCTGAATGGTTACCTAATGCAGGCAGTTTAAAACGCTTCTTTTATCACTCCAATCCTTATCTTCACTGTGTGCTCTGCAAATTCACAGGGATTATGAAAACACATACCACCATTTACTTCAGAGGAAGCCACATGAAGGGGATAATTATTTTTTGGGGTAAACTCCTGAGTTAGGAAAGGAAGTGTAATCCGAATAGACATTCTCTTCTCCCTGGACACTTAAAATGTGTGTTTATATGTGTCAGCCTATCTCTGCAAGTGACATATGTGTTTTGATAGTGTGGTTCATCTGTGATATTTCTCTCACACACGCACCAAGGCCTATTTTTATTCCCATTTAGCTTCATGCCACATATCTTGGCAGCGAAGGGGATCTCCTATTGAACAAACTAACCAGAGTCTGTTCCACATGTACAAATACCACTACCGCCCAAAGAAAACACTTGACTTCATTGAAAAAATGGTGACCAGTTGAAATCAATAGTGTCTTAAGTGAAGGGCTTTCAGCTTGAAAAGAATGGCGCGAGTGTGTGTGCGTGGGCATATGTGTGTCCGAGAGAAAGACCATAGTAAAGTTACACCAATGGAAGCTCCTCAGAGGAGGAAGGGGAAAACCATCCTACTCAGTGAACTTCATAAAATATAAAAATAGTGAAACGTCTGTTATCCTTTTTAGATAAAACTATACTAAATATATTCACGTCACCAAATAATTAATTAAAACACAATGTTTTGCAATGAAGGTCTACAGTAGCCTCAACAGCACCCTGTAGGGCAGCACAGAGTGCTACCCTACAAAGACAGCTATTTTCCATCCTCTGGGTGCATTGACTTCAATACAAAACCTAGGAGGCTCATGGTTCTCTCCCACTTCCATAGACACAGTAATTATGACAACTTCCAGAGGACACCCTCCGACCCATCAGCGCTCTTGCCGCATAAACTGACATGTTGTTCATACAATCAAAGGATCAGAGCATGAATATAGTACTGAACGCATAAGCTGCAGCTAGCTAGCACTGCAGTGCATAACATATGGTGAGTAGTTGACTCAGAGAGAGAAAGACAATAGTTGAAGAGTTTTGAACAAATTCATTTCTTAAATGGAGAAGCAGCAGAGGGGGAGAGCTAGCTATATATATTTATTTTTTTCCTTTTTTTTCTTCTTCTTATTTAACCTTTCACTTACTTAGCTAATGCAGCTAATTTAGCCTACTCAACAACCTGACTCAAACAGAGAGGAATGCTATTTCTGTTAGCTAGCTGGCTAAGGCCATCCAACACTGCATCTCTTCTAAGTCAAGGTAAGCTTTTGGTTTTATAAATGTATTGCCACTGGTGTAATTGCAAACTGCTTACTGTACACTGTTATGCCTGATTGTGCACATGGATTTGATTGTGGGTTTACTAAAGCGTTAGTTTTACTTCAGTTTATTTTAGTAAATACTTTCTTAACATTTCTTATTTTTCTTAAAACTGCATTGTTGTTTAAGGGCTTGTAAGTCTACACCTGTTGTATTCGGCGCATGTGACAAATACAATTTTATTTGAGTTTGTTGACTATGACATTAGCTAATATGGTTACAATGATGGAGACTCTGTAGAGGTTAGCATTTATGGTTTGAATGTTTGGCTGTCCATTGCTTGTGGACTTCACTGCACAACACAACAGCTAAGGGAAAAGGTGTGCGGAGGAGAGCGTGCAGATGCGATAAGAAATGATACAATGAGCAAAGTGATGATGCTGTACGTGGCTGCAATGAAAGTGAACTGTGTGTGACTGATGATCAGAAGTGTATTCATTCTGCCGATTCTGGATGGACCTACCTGAATTTGTCCAAAATAAACACATTTTGGACTAATGTTTACTCCCCAGATCAGCTAGATGCAGGCAAGAGGTACCGGTGCCGCACGGCAAGACGTACCGGTAATCAAGTCTGACACCAACAATCTCTTAAACAGCTTCTATCCCCAAGCAATATGACTGTTAAATAACTACCAAAATAGCTACACGGACTATCTGCATTAACCTTGCATCTTTATTGACCTTTTATTTCAATCTTTGCACTGTTGTGACACACTGTCACTCCAACACACATACAAACACTCAGTCCATAATTTGCTCACTCACACATATATTTATACTCAATCAAATCAAATTGTAATTGTCACATGTGCCAAAAACAACAGGTGAAGAACTCACCGTGAAATGCGTACTTACAAGTAGTTATTAACCAAGAATGCAGTTCAAGAAATAAAGTTAAGAAAATATTTACAAAATAAAAAAGTTACAATAATAAGGCTATGTACAGGGAGTACCGGTACTGAGCCAATGTGCCGGGGTACAGGTTAAACAAGGTAATTTGTACATGTAGGTAGGGGTAAAGTGACTATGCATAGATAATAAACAGCGAGTAGCAGCAGTGTAAAAACGGTGGGGGGGGGGGGGGGGGGGGAAATCGTCTAGCTCAGGGGTGTCAAACATACGGCCCGCGGGCCGGAACCGGCCCCCAAGGAGGTTCGATCAGGCCCGCAGGATAATTTGAAAGTGGAAAAAATGCATAAAAGACATGGAATTAATATTTTTAATTCGCTGCAATTCATGGATTATCCGCTAAGGGGCGCACTCTTTCCATCAGAGTAGAAGACAAGCCGCATCACTGAGACAGACTGAAAACAGCAGACGGTATCAATGCGCCATCTGCTGCTTGTTACGACGTTGTTAATACCTTGGTCTCTACCTCTCCGCTACACCCTCATTAGCCAAAATGTCGTTATCCAAACGGAGAAAAGTAGATAAGGAGTGTAGAATTTTCAAAGAAAAATGGACCACGTCCTATTTATTTACAGAGATGCACGGAAAACCTTCGTGCTTGGTGTGTTTGCAACAAGTTTCGGTATTGAAGGAATATAATATTCGACGCCACTACGAGACTCATCACAGCGAAAAATATGACGGCTTGCAAGGACAACTGAGAAGAGATAAGATTAACGAATTGCTGGCGGGTCTGAGGAAACAGCAGTCAACTTTCATCCAGAGCCGAGAAGTCAGTGAAGCAGCGGTAAAAGCCAGCTACCTAATTGCTAGCGAAATAGCATTAGCATCGAAGCCGTATTCCGACGGTGACTTTGTTAAACGATGCATGATGAAGGCGGCTGAACTTGTATGTCCCGAGAAGCGACAAGCTTTTGCCAATATTAGCCTGACGAGGAATACTATAGCAGAGAGGATTTCGGAACAATCGGCAGATTTAGACAGTCAATTGAAACAGAGAGTCAAGTCATTTATTGCATTTTCCGTGGCAATTGACGAGAGCACTGACATCACAGACGTGGCCCAACTGGCCATATTTATTCGAGGAGTTGATGAGACATTGACTGTTACTGAAGAGTTTCTTGAGTTGGTGCCAATGATGGACACCACAACAGCCGAGGACATTTTCGGCTCTGTCGTTGCTGCATTGGACAGAGTTGGAGTGGACTGGTCCCGCGCTGTCAGCCTGGCTACAGACGGCGCGCCATCCATGGTCGGAAAGAAAGCAGGTGTCGCGACAAAGTTCAAAGACAAAGTACAAGCCCTTAATGGAGGAGATCGTTTCTGGACATTTCACTGTATTTTGCACCAGGAGGCATTGTGTTGCAAGTCGCTGAAAATGGACCACGTCATGGAGGTGGTTGTTCGCACTGTAAATTTCATCCGGTCCAGAGGTCTGAACCATCGTCAGTTTGACAAACTTCTCAGCGACAGCAACATTACCCAAAGCCTGCCATACCACACTGAAGTGAGATGGTTAAGCCGAGGCGCTGTGCTGAGGCATTTCTTTGATCTACGAGAGGAAATCGGACAGTTCATGGAGAAAAAAGGAAAACCGGTGTTGGAATTACAATCTCAGGAATGGCTACGGGACCTTGCATTCTTGGTTGATATTACTGAACACTTGAACAATCTGAACAAAATGTTGCAAGGCCGCAAAAAAGTTGTCACACAGTTTTCTGACAACATACATGCATTTAAGTTGAAGCTGACTTTGTGGGAGATGCAACTGGCAAATGGCAACCCTGCTCATTTCCCCTGTCTGAGAGATGTGTGTGTGACCAGACCTGATGCGGACATGAAACAGTACAAAGACAAAATTGCAGGACTACTGCGGGAGTTTGAGAAACGTTTTCAGGTATTTGGTGAACTTGAGACAGAATTTTCAGTTTTTCGCTCACCTTTCACAGTTAAAGCTTCTGATCTGCCGGTCGAAATTCAGCTAGAGATAATTGATTTGCAGTGTGATGCAGATTTGAAGGGCAAATTTGCCTCTGTAGGTCTGGACAGATTTTATCAGTATCTACTACCAGGGTACCCCAAATTAACAGCCCTGGCTGCTAAAATTTTGTGCATGTTTGGGACAACCTACCTTTGTGAACAAATTTTCTCAGTGATGAATATCAATAAAAACAAAAATGCGTTCAAGGCTCACAAACAAGCACTTAAATGACATTCTGAAAGTGACAGCTAGTCAGGACATGACACCTGGTGTTGATGCACTTGTACAGGCCAAAAGATGCCAAGTTTCAGGAACAAATACAAGTCCAGACTAGACTAACACCTTTAAAATGCTGCCTTAGATACTGTTTGCATTGAAAGAATACAGCTCTGTGAAGATGAATCCTTACTGTGGTGATTTAAAAAATGTGCACTTTAATGTTAGTCAGCAGCTTCAAAACAAAAGTTGTGTGATGGAATTCTACTGTTCATACAACTCCATAAATTTTCAGTATGTATTGTATGTGTATGTATGTTTCATGTATGAAGTTTACAGATTTACAGGACAGGCGAACACTTTCTTCATTACACATTTAAAATCACTCTCCTTAGTTTGTAAGGTGTACGCAGGGATTACATTTAGATTTTATATGCGTATGTGTAAGTGGTTTAAAAATTCCTTTCTTTAAAAGTCTCATTTAATCTTAAAGTGCATTACTATATTTTTCAGTACCAATTAAAGTTTTGTGCCTTTGTACAATCAGTGGGATCAGTTGCAATGCATATTTGTGAATGATAAAAGTAAATTGCACATTTGTCTAAGGAAATATGAGGTGTTTCATGAAATGTTTTGTAAAAGGATAGTTCATTAAATTTCAATATTTTCCTAATGTTCTTGTGCTTCTTTACACCAAAACAAAGGAAAGACATGATATTTTGGTCATTTATAGCAGAGTATGGTATAATTTTAATGGTCCGGCCCACTTGACATCTCCCTAGGCCGTATGTGGCCCACGATGCGAAATGAGTTTGACACCCCTGGTCTAGCTGGTCATTTGATTAATTGTTCAGCAGTCTTATGGCTTGGGGATAGAAGCTGTTAAGGAGCCTTTTGGACCTAAACTTGGCACTCCGGTACCACTTGCCATACGGTAGCTGAGAGAACAGTCTGACTAGGACTTGGGTGACTGGAGTCTCTGACAATTTTTTAGGCCTTCCTCTGACACCGCCTTGTATATAGGTCCTGGATGGCAGGAAGCTTAGCCCCAGTGATGTACTGGGCTGTACCCACTACTCTGTAGCGCCTTACGGTTGGATGCCGAGCAGTTGCCATACCAGACGGTGATGCAACTGGTCAGGATGCTCTCGATGGCGCAGCTGTAGAACTTTTTGAGGATCTGGGGACCCATGCCAAGTCTTTTCAGTCTCTTGAGGGGAAAAGGCGTGGTTGTGCCCTCTTCACGACATTATTGGTGTGTTTGGACCACGATAGTTTGGTAATGTGGACACCAAGGAACTCTCGACCCCCTTCACTACAGCCCCGTCACGTGAATGGGGGTGTGTTCAGCCTTCTTTGTCCTGTGGTCCACGATCATCTCCTTTGTCTTGCTCACAAGGGAGAGGTTGTTGTCCTGGCACTACACTACCAGGTCTCTGACTTTCTCCTTATAGGCTGTCTCATCGTTGTCAGTGATCAGGCCTACCACTGTTGTGTCGTCAGCAAACTTAATCATGGTCACGCAGTCGTGGGTGAACAGGTAGTACAGGAGGGGACTAAGCACATACTCCTGAGGGGCCCCTGTGTTGAGGATCAGCGTGGCAATTGTGTTGTTGCCTACCCTTACCACCTGGGGGCGGCCCGTCAGGAAGTCCAGGATCCAGTTGCAGAGGGAGGTGTTTAGTCCCAGGGTCCTTAGCTTAGTGATGAGCTTTGTGGGCGCTATGGTGTTGAACGCTGAGCTGTAGTCAATGAACAGCATTCTCACATAGGTGTTCCTTTTGTCCAGGTGGGAAAGGACAGTGTGGAGTGCGATTGAGATTGCGTTATCTGTGGATCTGTTAAGGCGATATGTGGATTGGAGTGGGTCTAGGGTTTCCGGGATGATGGTGTTGTGAGCCGTCACCAGTCTTTCAAAGCACTTCATGGCTACCGATGTAGTAGTCATTTAGGCAGCTTACCAAATCAAATTTATTTATTTTTTGGGTCACATACACTTGGTTAGCAGATGTTAATGCGAGTGTAGCGAAATGCTTGTGCTTCTAGTTCGAAAAGTGCAGTAATATCTAACAAGTAATCAAACAATTCCCCAACAACTACCTAATACACACAAATCTAACAAGTAATCTAACAATTCCCCAACAACTACATAATACACACAAATCTAACAAGTAATCTAACAATTCCCCAACAACTACCTAATACACACAAATCTAAAGGGGTGAATGAGAATATGTACATATAAGTATATGGATGAGCGATGGCCGAGCGGCATAGGCAAGGTGCAGTAGATGGTATAAAATACAGTATATACATGTGATATAAGTAATGTAAGATATGCAAACATTATTAAAGTGGTATTATTTAAAGTGGCATTGTTTAAAGTGACTAGTGATCTATTTATTAAAGTGTCCAGTGATTGGGTCTCAATACAGTATATACATGTGATATGAGTAATGTAAGATATGTAACATGATTAAAGTGGCATTAAATGCGGCGTTGTTTAAAGTGACTAGTGAGCCATTTATTAAAGTGTCCAGTGATTGGGTCTCAGTGTAGGCAGCAGCCTCTCTGAGTTAGTGATGGCTATTTAACAGTCTATGGCCTTGAGATAGAAGCTGTTTCTCAATCTCTCGGTCCCAGCTTTGATGCACTTCTTGATGAAGACGGTGACTAAGGTGTTATACTCCTCAATGCCATTGGATGAATCCCTGAACATACATTCGCTTTTTTGGGCACAGGGACTATGTTGGTCTGCTTGAAACATGTAGGTATTACAGACTCGGTCAGAGAGACGTTGAAAATGTCAGTAAAGACACTGTATTGACGCTTTGGCTGTTTGATGGTTTGTCTGAGGGCATAGCGGGATTTCTTATAAGAGTCTGGATTAGTGTCCTGCTCCTTGAAAGCGGCAGCTCTAGCCTTTAGCTCAGTGCGGATGTTGCCTGTAATCCATGGCTTCTGGTTGGGATAAGTACATACGGTCACTGTGGGGACAACGTCGTCAATGCACTTCTTGATGAAGCCGGTGACTGAGGTGGTATACTCCTCAATGGCATTGGATGAATCCCTGAACATATTTCAGTCTGTGCTAGCAAAACAGTCCTGTAGTGCCAGGGTTGGTTTGTGATAGTAAATAGATGGCTATGAAAAATATAGATAACTCTTGGTAGATAGAGTACCTCATGATAAGCTGTAGACCACACTACCTCAGGCGAGCAATACCTCGAGACTACCTTAAAAACATCTTAAGGCTAGGTGGGACGCTAGCACCCCATCTCGACAACATCCGGTGAAATTGCAGAGCGCGAAATTCAAAATACAAAAATCGTAATATTAAACATTCAAAACATTTAAACATTCAACTGTCATACATCATTTAAAAGCTTAAGTTCTTGTTAATCCAGCCGCTTTGTCAGATTTCAAAAAGGCTTTACTGCGAAAGCATACCATGCAATTATCTGAGGAAAGCGCCTCGCATACAAAATCATTAAAAGCATTTTCCAAGCAGCAGAGGCGTCACAAATGTCCAAAATAGCGATAAAATAAATCACTTACCTTTGAATATCTTCCTCTGTTTGCAATCCCAAGGGTCCCAGCTACACAACAAATTGTTGGTTTGTTCGATAAAGTCCTTCTTTATATCCCAAAAAAGTCAGTTTAGTTGGCGCGTTTGATTCAGTAATCCACCCGTTCCAGTCGTTCAACATGCAGACATAGCAATCCCAAAAGTTACCAATAAACTTCATCCAAACAAGTCAAGCAACATTTCTAATCAATCCTCAGGTACCCTAATATGTAAATAAACAATCAAATTTAAGACGGAGAATAGTATGTTCAATACCGGAGATAAATAACGAAGTGCGCGCCCTCATCCACGCGCGCCACAAGACTACGGTCCAAATGAGAGCCACCTTGAAAAACTACAAATTCTAGCTCCATTTTCACTAAACAAGCCTGAAACCCTTTCTAAAGACTGGTGACATCTAGTGGAAGCCATAGGAACTGCAATCTGGGAAGATTTCCTTTGAATATCCCATAGACAAGTGTTTGAATGGGTGGTGACCTCAAAAAATTATCCTCTGGTTTTCGCCTGGCATATCAGTTCCGTTATACATATCAGTTCTGTTATACACTGCTCAAAAAAATTAAGGGAACACTTAAACAACACAATGTAACTCCAAGTCAATCACACTTCTGTGAAAACAAACTCTCCACTTACGAAGCAACACTGATTGACAATAAATTTCACATGCTGTTGTGCAAATGGAATAGACAAAAGGTGGAAATTATAGGCAATTAGCAAGACACCCCCAAAAAAGGAGTGATTCTGCAGGTGGTGACGACAGACCACTTCTCAGTTCCTATGCTTCCTGGCTGATGTTTTGGTCACTTTTGAATGCTGGCGGTGCTCTCACTCTAGTGGTAGCATGAGACGGAGTCTACAACCCACACAAGTGGCTCAGGTAGTGCAGGTAGGGCTCAGGTAGTGCAGTTCATCCAGGATGGCACATCAATGCGAGCTGGGTGGGTGCCATACATTGTGAAGGATGCTAGTGGTTACATGACTCAAGCTGGTTCCCAGAGTAGCTATTCCTCAACAAGATCGTCACCAGACTCCATCTTCATCACCCGTCTCCCTGACCACCTTCCTCTGATCAAGCCAGGAACTGTCCCTCTCCAGCTTTGGAGGATGCATGCACTCAAAGACTTGTCCTCTATTGGTTGACCTAACTATACCTAGGCTACTCCTGATATTGCTTGTTTGTTTTTTGCTTTTGATGCGCTTTGAGATTGTTATGAAAAGTATTATAAAAATGCAATTTATTACTATACCAAAGCGACAGCAGTGTGCAGGGTTTCTTTTTACTTTGAACTTCTCTAATTGTTAGCATGCACCTGCAACAAGATAGCTCAGATGTGCGAGTGCATTTTTTGATGTTGAAAGTAAAACACACCAACAGTAAATGTAACGGTATCAAATAAATAAAAAATATTACAAGCAAGAAACACTTTCAATGAGAACAGCAATCAACTTTGGGTTTAAAAAAAACGAACTTCACCAAATACAGTAAAAAAATGAATACATTAACAGCTATAAATAAAATGCATACAAAATAAATAAAACAACTTCTTAATCATGGCCTCGGTCACCTCCTTCTCCCACCTCCCCATCTGGACCCTTTGGGGAGAAAGAGGAGCCCACATCTGCAATGTATTTTTGCTTAAGTCTAAGGTTCTTCCACTTATTTTTCACCCATGCAGGTGACAGCTGCCCCTCCAGCTCACACTCCTTTATCTAGATCCTGAAAGACATGAGATTAAGTACATTAACCAAAACATGAGTAAAGTAGAGTTGTTTGAACTTTATGTAGCTAGATGGCCACATACTTTATAAAATTGGATTGCCAAGGTGAAACAGTAATGAGTGCAGCTTACCATTACTTTTACCTTAACAGGGATGTATACTCCAAACATTTGCAAAACGTTTTACAACAAAAACTAGCGTTTCTATTGGAAAGGTTCAGCAAACAAGGAGGGAACCTGCCTGAATCTGTCCAATATAAACACTAGTTTTTGTTGCAAAACAGAATATTTTGCAACTGTTTGGGGTAATGATTACACCCATATGTGCAATGAAACTAACCAGCTAGCTAACAAGGCTAAAGTTAAATTGGAAGATGACGGTGAACAGCAAGTAACCATGTAGCTAGCAAACGTTACTGATCGAACAGTTATAACTTCTAGTCCTAGCTAGCTACTAAAGCACATAGATAGTTAAAGGCACGGCAGGCAACTACAAATTAGCTACAAAGCCAAAATGAGTATAACATCCTGGCATTTACAGCATACTCTATTTTTTTTTTATTAAAAAGTTACATACAATAAAACATTATATTTTTGTATACTTAGCTTAGCTGTCCTGGATCTGCACAGCTCTGCGAGGGCATGGGATCGGGAGAGACACTTAAGTGTTTTAGTACTATATCTCTTGACACAATGATGAAAATAATCATGGCCTCTAAACCTTCAAGCTGCATACTGGATCCTATTCCTACTAAACTGCTGAAGGAGCTGCTTCCTGTGCTTGGCCCTCCTATGTTGAACATAATAAACAGCTCTCTATCCACCGGATGTGTACCAAACTCACTAAAAGTGGCAGTGATAAAGCCTCTCTTGAAAAAGCCAAACCTTGACCCGGAAAATATAAAAAACTATCGGCCTATATCGAATCTTCCAGTCCTCTCAAAAAATGTTGAAAAAGCTGTTGCAGCAACTCACTGCCTTTCTGAAGACAAACAATGTATACGAAATGCTTCAGTCTGGTTTTAGACCCCATCATAGCACTGAGACTGCACCTATGAAGGTGGTAAATGACCTTTTAATGGCGTCAGACCGAGGCTCTGCATCTGTCCTCGTGCTACTAGACCTTAGTGCTGCCTTTGACACCATCGATCACCACATTCTTTTGGAGAGACTGGAAGCCCAAATTGGTCTACACGGACAAGTTCTGGCCTGGTTTAGATCTTACCTGTCGGAAAGATATCAGTTTGTCTCTGTGAATGGTCTGTCCTCTGACAAATCAACTGTACATTTCGGTGTTCCTCAAGGTTCCGTTTTAGGACCACTATTGTTTTCACTATATATTTTACCTCTTGGGGATGTTATTCGAAAACATAATGTTAACTTTCACTGCTATGCGGATGACACACAGCTGTACATTTCAATGAAACATGGTGAAGCCCCAAAATTGCCCTCGCTAGAAGCCTGTGTTTCAGACATAAGGAAGTGGATGGCTGAAAACTTTCTACTTTTAAACTCGGACAAAACAGAGATGCTTGTTCTAGGTCCCAAGAAACAAAGAGATCTTCTGTTAAATCTGACAATTCATCTTGATGGTTGTAAAGTCGTCTCAAATAAAACTGTGAAGGACCTCGGCGTTACTCTTGACCCTGATCTCTCTTTTGACGAACATATCAAGACTGTTTCAAGGACAGCTTTTTTCCATCTACGTAACATTGCAAAAATCTGAAATTTTCTGTCCAAAAATGATGCAGAAAAATTAATCCATGCATTTGTTACTTCTAGGTTGGACTACTGCAATGCTCTACTTTCCGGCTACCCGGATAAAGCACTAAATAAACTTCAATTAGTGCTAAATACGGCTGCTAGAATCCTGACTAGAACCAAGAAATTTGATCATATTACTCCAGTGCTAGCTTCCCTACACTGACTTCCTGTTAAGGCAAGGGCTGATTTCAAGGTTTTACTGTTAACCTATAAAGCGTTACATGGGCTTGCTCCTACCTATCTTTCCGAGTTGGTCCTGCCGTACATACCAATACGTACGCTACGGTCACAAGACGCAGGCCTCCTAATTGTCCCTAGAATTTCTAAGCAAACAGCGGGAGGCAGGGCTTTCTCCTATAGAGCTCCATTTTTATGGAACAGTCTGCCTACCCATGTGAGAGACGCAGACTCGGTCTCAACCTTTAAGTCTTTACTGAAGACTTATCTCTTCAGTAGATCATATGATTGAGTGTAGTCTGGCCCAGGAGTGTGAAGGTGAACGGAAAGGTTCTGGAGCAACGAACCACCCTTGCTGTCTCTGCCAGGCCGGTTCCCCTCTCTCCACTGGGATTCTCTGCCTCTAACCCTGTTACGGGGGCTGAGTCACTGGCTTGCTGGTGCTCTTTTATGCCGTCCCTAGGAGGGGTGCGTCACTTGAGTGGGTTGAGTTACTGACGTGATCTTCCTGTCTGGGTTGGCGCCCCCCCTTGGTTTGTGCTGTGGTGGAGATCTTTGTGGGCTATACTCGGCCTTGTCTCAGGATTGTAAGTTGGTGGTTGAAAATATCCCTCTAGTGGTGCGGGGCCTGTGCTTTGGCAAAGTGGGTGGGGTTATATCCTTCCTGTTTGGCCCTGTCCGGGGGTATCATCGGATGGGGCCACAGTGTCTCCTGACCGCTCCTGTCTCAGCCTCCAGTATTTATGCTGCAGTAGTTTATGTGTCGGGGGGCTAGGGTCAGTTGGTTATACCTGGAGTACTTCTCCTGTCTTATCCAGTGTCCTGTGTGAATTTAAGTATGCTCTCTCTAATTCTCTCGTTCTCTCTTTCTCTCTGAGAACCTGAGCCCTAGGACCATACGTCAGGACTACCGGGCATGCTGACACCTTGCTGTCCCCAGTCCGCCTGGCCTTGCTGCTATTCCAGTTTCAACTGTTCTGCCTGCGGTTACGAAACCCCTACCTGTCCCAGACCTGCTGTTTTCAACTCTTAATGATCGGCTATGAAAAGCCAACTGAGATTTATTCCTGATTATTATTTGACCATGCTTGTCATTTATGAACATTTTGAAAATCTTGGCTCTCTCTAATTTTCTCCTTCTCTCTTTCTTTCTCACGGAGGACCTGAGCCCTAGGACCATACGTCGGGACTACCGGCCGTGGTGACTCCTTGCTGTCCCCAGTCCGCCTGGCCTTGCTGCTATTCCAGTTTCAGCTGTTCTGCCTGCGGTTATGGAACCGCAACCTGTCCCAGACCTGTTGTTTTTCAACTCTTAATGATCAGCTATGAAAAGCCAACTGAAAATTATTCATGATTATTAGTTGACCATGCTTGTCACTTATGAACATTTTTGAACATCTTGGCATAGTTCTGTTATAATCTCCACCCGGCACAGCCAGAAGAGGACTGGCCACCCCTCATAGCCTGGTTCCTCTCTAGGTTTCTTCCTAGGTTTTGGCCTTTCTAGGGAGTTTTTCCTAGCCACCGTGCTTCTACACCTGCATTACTAGCTGTTTGGGGTTTTAGGCTGGGTTTCTGTACAGCACTTCGAGATATTAGCTGATGTACGAAGGGCTATATAAAATAAAATTGATTGATTGATTGATATACTGAGAACGTGTCATGTGTGATTGTTTTGTTTCCCGCTTTTGGTTAATTTTGGTAGTGCATCTCCATATCTAATTGACATCTTATTATCAGCTGTTGTCAAAGGAGAAATGATTATGACATCTGGGCATCGAAAGTATACTCGATTTTCGAAATGTCACATACTATAAAACATATTTTTTTTCCATACGCAAACGGCCTACTATTTAGGATGCAAGTATGGGTATTCGGACACAACCACTGTCTGTCACCTTGATTACTCCAATTTGTCTCTCAATCTGTGCATCTACGTTATAAACTTTAATTTATAGACTACGTTGTAGCAACCTCATGATGGGTGTAGGTCAAATTGGAGTATCATGTAGTAGCCTATATCTCATCGATGTTATATTGAGCTAGGTGAATGGAATATGAATGACAGTCATTCAATAAGCTGTAAAAGAAATAAGGCCATGCACATAAAAATGAAATAAAAACTGTCTTCCCTAGTCTTAAAACGCCACTGGTCGCCACTGAGTTACACCGTTTCTTACTGAAATAACAGCAGCAGATCCACAAAGCTCTGAGGTTAATAGGAATATCTTGGCTTTCTCCTAAATAAATAAAAAAAGAGTCCTATAATCACATAATCCATAACATTACTAGTAGTGTGTTTGTTTCAGATACTACGAAGACAGATCACATTCAATATGAATGGAGTTGATGTTCATTCTAAAATGTATTTTATTGCACCTACATCTATATCAGTGTCTCCTTCCTCACTCTGCTGTCATCAACATCTGTCCTATTTCACGTTCATAGTCTGTCTGTAACTAATCCCCCCCTCTCTAGCTACAAGTATTCATTGTAAACATTTTGTTTATGTCCGTGCTGTTTTGAGTTTGTCACACTCTTTAGAATCCGTTTTAAGCGGAGAGGGATGGCAGTCACTTCGCCAGCACCCATAAACTCTAAGTCTCTGAAGCAGAAGGATTTTGCGCCTTTTTTCCCACTAATGAGAGTTGTTGGCAAGGCCCATAGGTTTTAGAGAGACCCATGTTGAGAGAGAGAGAAAAGTATGGGATGGCTGTAGCGTGATGCAGAGAGGGAGTCATTAAATCCAGCCCTGCTAATGTCCAGGAGATTGGAGTTATTTAATGGCTCTAATGCCTTGTCACTGATGTAGTATAATGGAGTATGGCTATTGGCTATGCATCTGGGCAACAGAGCACCTGGTTGTTAGGACACAGGGAAAATCCAGTATAGTTCCTATCTCTACCACATGGTGGAGCTGAGGAGTCCCACCATGTGAGGATCTGAAAGGTTTTTAGTTATGTTTATTTGAGGTGGTGGAGAAGAGACTTGATTTTTTATTTTACATGTGGGCTTAGTTTAAAACCAATAATATTTTTTAGGCTTGGACCATGTTGAGTGACTGGTTGTGGTGTCTCCCTCCCTTCCACAGGTCTCTGAACACGCTGAACTGTCCTGGATCGTGGGCTGCCTCCAGTATTCCCCCGACTCTGACACCTGCCTCAGTGAAAGGTACATAACAGCTTGGGAATACTGTAGGATTTGAAATGCAGTGATACAACCACTGAATGAGTTTACATGGAGACAAATCCTGCTTTTTGTATAAATTATGCATTAATATCAATGGCTGCACAATTGAGTTGATGATCAGTTAAATTGTTAGTCAAGTTACAAATGGTGGAAAGTTCAATGGTATCCTTCCATTTTCCTCCATTTCCTTTCTCATGTTCAGCATCCTGACTATTGTTAGTCCTGTTTGTTTCAGCACCTCACTTGCCACATCTGTTTAAATGTTCTCATAATGACAGTGATTTCCTTGGCCACGTGCAGTTTTACTAGGAGGCCAGAGGGAAGGAAAGGACAGCCAGCAGTGTTCTGGTTCTACACTGAAAACACCTTTTGTTTACTCAACAGCTGACTTCACGTCAAACGTGGTGGAAAATGTCCTGTGATTCAGCCATGTTGAGTTTGTATGAGCGAGTGCTCTTCACTCGTAAAGAGAACATGCCGCCTTAAAGAGAAGCTAACCTGTTTTCTTTTCTTCTTTTTGTCTTTCATTTTCTACTTTTCTCTCCTTGCAATGTTTCATTCTCTTTCTTCTTGCTACACCCCTCTCCCCTATTTCTCTTGCTCTCTCTCCAGATGAAAAGTAAACAGAAGAATGAGGGGAGTGTGGGGCTGTAGTCTTTCCACGTCCTGCAGGCTGCGGATATTCTCCTTTACAAGTGAGCTCAGTCTCTATTAAGTGTGGGTGTGCTGCAGCAAATAAATTAAATTAATATTTAAAAAACAAATTCATTGAGTGTGAGGTTTTCTATGTTTTTACAGGTCCACTCACATCCCAGTAGGATAAGATCAGGTCCAACATCTGGAGTTGGCTCAGGACCTAGCCCGCATCTTCAAGATCACATACGGAGATTTATTCCCTGAGCCACGTGTTCTGCTCATTAAGTTACTGTGTACCACACAGGGGTTACATCTATGGATGCAGGCAGTGTAGTACATTTTCTCTTACTCAGACACTCACTCATATGTAAACATACTCAAAATCCAACTCTCTCTTTCTCTCTCTCATACACATAGATATACCCTATGGATACATACACATATGTCCAGATGCACATGCACAAAGACACATGGCCAGCAAGTTCTACTGATGGATACTTAATAACCCCACTCTGATATACTCCTTCATTATTGCCGTCATGAAAGCACAAGATGTAACCAGCCATGCGTGCAATGGAGCTTTGATTAAAGGACTGTTCCCTTCCTCATATATCTGAGAAATAAAGTGATAATAGATTTGGGGAGGCGGGAGGGGGTATGTCCTCAAGACGACTTCAGAGATGTGTGTGTGCGCCCGCGTGTTGAGATGGATAGATAAAAGTGTGTGTGTGTATTACAGGGGCGGGTTAGGGACAGTGGTTGATGCTGCCTTTTTGTGCTGTCTTTGGCTGTTTACCGATGGACGTTTTGTGGGAAAGAGACCAGAGCAACAGCTTCTGGCAGAACTGCCAGTCATCCGCCACCACTTTGAAACCCAATCAAAGGTGTCCTCTTAAATCACCCTGAAACAAAGAGCTCATCAGGAAAGAGACCCTCCCCCTTTCATCCTCCAGTGCCACCCCCCATGCACCCCTGACTTCTCTGCTGACAGCATACTGCCAGGACCTGGTTCTTCTTATCGGGATATGATTAACTGATGTAATGATATCCCATGCGTACATTCACCTTAATAACAATAATAGCCATATCGTTGCCAAACACAACCCAGCCTTAACAAGGCATATTCTCTTTTCATCCCAATCAAGCTCCACACGGAAGGTCAAATCCCTCCGCGACCCCTCCTCCAAGATGTCCAAGTCAGACCCCCAGAAGATGGCCACCGTCAACCTCCTTGACTCGCCCGACAACATCGTCCTCAAAATCCGCTGTACCGTCAGACTTCACCTCCGTGGTGACCTTTAACCCTGCGGCGCGCCTGGGTGTGTCCAACCTGGTGCTGACGCACGCAGTATGTTGCACGGTGGAGGAGGCGGTGGGGCTAGACATGGGGAAGTACAAACAGCTGGTCGCGGAGGCCATGGTGGTGCGACTCACACCGATCAGGGAGGAGATTGAGAGGCTGAGGGGGGACAGGAGGCACCTGGAGAGGCTGCTGGTCCAGGGAGCCCACAGGGGCCAGGAACTGGCTGCACCCATCCTCAAGGAGGTCCGCCAGAGTAGACTTTTGCTGAAGGAGGGGGGGGGGGGGGGGGACTTGTTAAACTGTTTAAAAAAGTAGAGACTTGCACTCTGTGAATGGGGAATGGAAGATTCTACTGGTGCTTGACTACGTTTGCTTGAGTTACGTATATTGTTGTTGTCATTTATTAATCTCTATGCCTTGCTTCAAATTAATGGCAATATATTTTTTACTTAAACAATAAATATATGTGTAGGATATGCTATGGGTTTTCTGTGGAAAGTCCAATGAGAACTTTCAAGCTCTAACACAATAAACAGACACACACGCACGTCATCAGACACAGGCTGTGGGCAGTGAGTAATGAGTAGGCCAATGCCCTGTCAATAGTAGTCATTCTGCCTGTTCAGTTCTGGGCTCTTGTCTGCAGATGGAACATAAAGAAGAGCACAGCCTCCCTGTGATACTTGGATAGACTAACCTGGGATCCTGACTGCTTAGGATAATATTTTCACCCTCTTTGCTCCCACCATCCTGGTGATGGAGCAGACCATCTGTGGGAGCTGGACTCTGATGTAGTTTTCCAGATCCATATTTACCTGGGAACTAACTAGTCAGATCACATCCAACTGCAGTTTATTTCAACTTTAGTATTTGCAGTGGCATAAGCAGCAGACTGAAAATACAGCCTATTCATATGAGCCAATAATAGCCTACAATGACTAAGAACTATAAGCTACCAAATTTGATTTAATTCTAGACTCAGCGAAATTACGTTTGTCAATTTTTTTGTCAACGATCTACACAAAACCCTCTTAATAATGTCAAAATGGAAGAAAAATTCTAACATTTATTTATTTTTAACATGAAAAATAAAACGGGAATATCTTGATTTAGATAAGTTGGCCTATTCAACCCCCTGAGTCTATAAATGTTGGAATCACCTTTGGCAGTGATTACAGCTGTGAGTCTTTCTGGGTGAGTGTAAGAGCTTTGGTTGTTGATCATTGCTAAAAAAACATTTTCAGATCTTGCCATAGATTTTCAAGCAGATTTAACTCCAAACTGTAACTAGGCCACTCAGGAACATTCAATGTCATCTTGGTAAGCAACTCCAGTGTATATTTGGCCTTGTGTTTTAGGTTATTGTCCTGCTGAAAGGTGAATTTGTCTCCCAGTGTCTGTTGGAAAGCAGACTGAACCAGGTTTTCCTGTAGGATTTTGCCTGTGCTTAGCTCTATTCCGTTTCTTTTTACCCTAAAAAAAACTCCCTAGTCCTTGCCGATGACAAGCAAACCCATAACATGATACAGCCACCACCATGCTTGAAAATATGATGAGTGGTACTCAGCTATGTATTGAAATTTGCCCTAAACATAACGCTTTGTATTCAGTACAAAAACAGAATTGCTTTGCCACATTTTTTGCAGTTTTACTTTAGTGCCTTATTGCAAACAGGATGCATGTTTTGGAATATTTTTTATTCTGTACAGGGTTTCTCCTTTTCACTGTCAATTAGGTGAGTATTGTGGAGTAACTATGTTGTTGATCCATCCTCAGTTTTCCCCTATCACAGCCATTAAACTCTTAACTGTTTTAAAGTCAACAGTGGCATGAACGGGGTCCCGAGTGGCGCAGCAGTCTAAGGCACTGCATCTCAGTGCAAGAGGCATCACTGCAGTCCCTGATTTCAATCCAGGCTGCATCACATCCGGACATGATTGGGTGTCCCATAGGGCGGCGCACAATTGGCCCAGCATTGTCCGGGTTTGGCCGGGATAGGCCGTCATTGTAAATAAGGATTTGTTCTTAACTGACTTGCCTAGTTAAATAAATTAAGAAATTATGGTGAAATCCCTGAGCGATTTCCTTTCTCTCCGGCAACTGAGTTAGGAAGGACACCTGTATATTTTTTGTGACTGGGTGTACTGATACACCAGCCAAAGTGTAGTTTATAACTTCACCATGCTCAAAGGGATATTCGATGTCTGCTTTTTTTTAAACCAATCTACTAAAAAGGTGCTCTTCTTTGTGAGGCACTGGAAAACCTCTGGTCTTTGTCGTTGAATCTGTGTTTGAAATTCACTGCTCGACTAAGGGACTTTGTAGATAATTGTATGTGTGGTTTAAAAAGATGAGTTAAACACTATTATTGCAACTTATGTTACTTGATACATTTTTACTTACTCCTGAACTTATTTTGGCTTGCCATAACAAAGGTTGTGTCTAGACTTGACAGTTCATGCAGCTTTAGTATTCTGATCATAGAGTTCTGATCATGGAATTCCGTACACGTCATGCGTCTACCCCTACATTTAAATGTGTCTACCGTGTCCACAGTGTGTCCGGATTCCCTTTTCCCGCTCTATATTCAAATGTCAGTATGCATTCTACAAACGGTGGAATAGGCTAAATATGATAACACAACAACAACGGGTGGCAGTAGCTAACTACTGTAGCTAATTAGCCAGCTTACCTCTGTAGCCTGCTAAAGGGATTGCAAATGGGTTAGCATAACTCGAGCCTAAGAAACATTGTTTTTCTTCTAAATATTAGCAAGCTGGCTAGCATTTATGAGGCCAGCAAACACGTTCCTCACAAGCTAGGAATGTAATTTCCTCCAACGTTATAATGAAAAGGTGCCTCTCGGTCTCAAAACACACATTTTCTGGAGACTTGTGGAAGGAGTGCTGATGATGTCGCACACAGTATGTGGTGTCAGTAGCCTGAATGCGTCCAGACTGTGAAGAAATCTGCACACAATGCATCCCTGACCGGAAGTGGTCAGCCAGATCTGAACACAATCGCAAAAGTCGCTTTGCGGTCTGCAAAGCGACTTTTGCGCATCTTCGTCTTTTCAATGATATCTTCATATTCTGATAGCAGAAGTCGCATGTAAGTGTCAAATGTAGACATGACCAAAGGGGTTGAATACTTATTGTCTCAAGACATTTCAGCTTTTTTTTATCCGTTTAAACAAATATATATATAATTCCACTGACATTTTGGGGTATTGGGTCTAGGCTAGTGACAACAAAATCGCAAAGTAATCAATTTCAAATTCAGGTTGCAACAACAACAGTGGAAAAGGGGTGTGAATACTTTCTGAAGGCACTGTAATATTTGACTAAATCAATAATTTCAAACCTTGCTTACATTTGTATGTCTCTAATGTGTGTGGGAATACTTGTGAAACGATATTCAAAATGTAAATCAATTGGAGCTGATTTCCTGGTGTTCAGTATTTTATGTCCAACAATGATTTTTTAAATTTATAATAATGATGATAATAAAAACAAATTGCTCAGAACTTTGGGAGCCAAATAAAACCACCTGCGGGCCAAATTCAGCACGTGGGCCGCTAAGAGGAAACCTGATCTCCATCACATGGCTGACTCTACCTTTAAGACATACAGTATGATATGCTATTTTTTTATAGAATATTTAACTTGCAGGATCTTTCAGTAGGCTATAAAACATTTCATATATGTCAAGGTAATTTGAATATAAATGTAGGCCTAATGGAATCGAGCGTACTTGAGTACACATATAAAGTTCTCGATTCTAATTTCTAACGTTTTTACACAGGTCGACTTGATTTATTTAAAAATATATAGGCCTATTTCGTTTTTTTGTTTTTTTTTGCCTGCCTCGGCTGAATCGTCCAGACTTCATATGTAGCCGAAATATGTCCGGTTTATAGGCATATGTATAATACACTGTGAAATGGAGTGTATGCCCAATTTGCCCACCTGAAAAGCTGTACATGTATCCCAATGGAGGCTATATTCCATCAGAGCATAGGCCAAAACTTGGAAAAAGCCTGCACCCCCAGAGCCGCTGAAGTACTCTGACTGGACTATAAGGCACTTTCATTCGCAACACATGTAGCCGGACTCAGATACTTTATGAAGTGTTAGATTCATTTAATTTAAATTGAAAAACGTAACGGAGGCAAATGCACTTTCAAAATGTATTTTTATTTCACCTTTATTTAACCAGGTGGGCCAGTTGAGAACAAGTACTCATTTACAACTGCGACCTGGACAAGATAAAGCAAAGCAGTGCGACAAAAACAACAACACAGTGTTACACATGGGATAAACAAACATACAGTCAATAACACAATATAAAAAGAATATGTACAGTGTGTGCAAGTGTAGTAAGATTAGGGAGACAAGGCAATAAATAGGCCATAGAGGCGAAATAATTACAATTTAGCATTAACACTGGAGTGATAGATGTGCAGATGATGATGTGCAAGTAGAATACAAAGTTTAGGAAATGTAGCCTATTTAATGTACATTTTTATTTGACGTTAGTCAATGAAACAAAAAACAAACATTGAGGGTTTTATATGTATTTTTGAATTTGTGTTTGACTTTTGTACTATAGTCCTATTGGTAATATATTTATTGATTTACTCAGAAGTTTGAAATAACATAACCCTGAAATAACCCACTGGGCAAAAACTACTTGAATCAACGTTGTTTCCACGTCATTTCAACCCCCAAAAAACGATGACATTGAATCAACGTGGAAAACTAACTGCATCAAGGTAAGGGATTTTTTTTTTTACCCAACTTTTAACCTAAATCCAATTACATGGTGAAATTGTTTGTTGTATTTCACGTTAGTTGACGACGCAATCAAAGTAAATCAAAACTAGATATGTAACTGACGTCCGTGCAATTGCATTTTCTTCCCATACGGAAATATTTGTCGGAGCAAACAATCACTTTCAGAAAATAAACGGATTATTTCCACGCTCCTTAAAATTCCCATGCATGGTCAACTCAAAATAGTATTTGTATAGGCCATTCTGCTGTGTTATCTGAAGGCATAGGTTGAAACCAGATAATAGCCTTGAACTTCTCCCGATCGGGTTTTCATTTGTTATACCCTGCAGCAGCTTACTGTGTAAACACCGAATCCACTGAAGAAATCTGCGTGATTTCTAGTATTTGGCCCTTAATTCAGAATTTTGCGTTCAGTGTTTGGAAATACCTGACCTGTCAGTTGACGTAGAGGAGACCGGGTCGCCTATAGCCTGAACTGCCAGTTCATTTGGAAGTTTTATAAACAGCCGATGTGTCGTCATTTTGGATGGTTTACTGCGCCCGGACATGTTTCCTCTGTTGCATGGTTTATTTCCCCGAGGTCACGGGGTCAAACGACTTCTTGCACAAATTGAATGTGAACGGTGGGTGTTGAAGTCTTTAGCCACTTCATAATCAACAAAATGATATCCGGCTACAGTGAAAACTGAAAAGTAACCCATATCTTATTCCGCTGATTAGCTCAAATAGGTCCGTTATGAAAAACCCTCATGATCATCTGAAATGGAAATCCTGCATACTTTCTAGTGAGACATTTTCCAGTAACAGAAATTGGGATCTAAATGGTTTTAGAATGGGAGACAGTGCTCGAGTATTTTGATATTATAGTCCCAATTCTTCCCTGAGGCTCTGAGGGATTTACACTCTTTGTCCTGGAATATTGGACATTATGCACACATTTGCCTTGTGCAATTTTAGAGCTATAGGTGTGAAATACTCTACATGGCCACCGTAGGGCGGGAGACACTAAAATCCAGACATGACGGCAACATGCTTACCACATTTTAGGTATAAGCGTTTGCACATTGCCTAATGTTGTTAATATTCCTATCTCAAAGTTTGTTTGATGGTATCATTTTAATATTGTTAGCCTATATGACCATGTTCATCACAATTGATGCTGCTACACCCACCGATTTGTTATACTCCTATTACAAACCTTTCCTCGCAAATATTAGGGTAGCTATTATTTACTTAACCTCGTTCCCGTTTTTAATTATGATTGACAAATCATTTTAATTTCACGTGTAGCTCAATAGGACTGTAGCCTATGCGATAAATTCTTATTTGGATGAGAAAGGACCACGACGATTGACTGTTTTTATGGCATTTTTGTTCATTTGTATTTTTGTATTTTCAAAGTTAATGGATTATGAACTTCAAGTTTTACATTGATAGGCATTCAGCAATCACATCTTGAATTAGAATGATCTTCGTTTACTACTTTTATTTTCTAATGAATTTCATGATTAATTAAACTGTTTCCATCTTGTTGTCGTTAAGGATCATTTAGACTGCTTATTAATTATTATTTACTCTGAATTAATAGCTATATTCATGCATCAATAATGGGTCAAGCTCAGGTGGTGATTGAAATTCAGTTTATTTAGCCTGACACAAGTAGTTCAGTTTGTTTCGTTGATGCACCAGGTTTGCATTTAGGCTAGGATGATTTCATAATCAAACGATAATATGCAGCCAAAAGTAGCTAATTTTGTAAGGATATGAAATCATAGTTTTATCACAACTCGAGACTGTTGTTAACATTTTGATATAGACTACGTTTTAGAATAAGTCATTTAATTTCTACAGCACTTTTCATTACAGAGGCATCTCAATAGGCTACTATATGCAGAAAAATACAAAATACATAGTCCTACATTAATTCTAATAATAAAATAAAGGTTATGCTTGTTTGAAAATTAATGGTTTACCAAGCAACTTTGTATTTTCTGTAGTGCGGACTTGGCCCAGGGAACGCTCGTTTGATTCAAGTCAAGGGGTCTAATACTACATCTTTCCTAATAAAAAACAGTAATCTAAAAGTGTTAATTCATGGTAATTTTTTTGCGCTGTGGTTTTATTTCATACTTAACGTTTGCACAAATGCTGTATAGCGTAGACCTACATCTAGAGAAAGATACTGTATATCACTTAGTTCAACATTTTATTTAGATCATGGCCTATGTATATCATAGGACATATATGTTTCGGATGAGTAGGTCTACCATAAAAACCTTGTATAAATCAATAATTACATTTTCTATTCCGTTTTGTTACATCTTCTCCACATTGAAAGATATGATAAGAAAATATTGGCTATCCTTCGTTTTAAACATGTGAGTGTGTAAACGTTATTCATTAGATAAGCTATTTAGGTTGCTTTACTGAACTGGTTTTAATATTTAGGCTACCAGCGATTGCGCACTGACCGCACCAGCAACATGCAAGCGTTAGGATTAAAACAATTGAGGCAAATAAAACTATAAACAAAACCTTGTTTTAAGTGTCTTCTACAATCTAGTGCACAGTACACAGCTAGAGGCTACATATAACCGGTTTCAATTACCTAATAAAGATAATTATTGTCGTCTATATTTTTCCCTCAATCAAATAGGCTAACCTTGGTTCTGACCAGGCCACCTGTCACGGTCTTTGAGCTCGCTCTGTTTTTCAGCTGTTCATGAAGCTGTAATGTAACTTAATTAAATCTGGTAAAATTGAAATCAATGAAGCCCTATTTATGCATTAGAGTAGACTATGATACGTGGTGATAAGAAGTAAGTTGACATTGTTCCGACATTGTATGGATCCTCATACAAATTCGGAAACTTAGCCAACCTTTGTATAATACCGCATTATAAATGTGGTTAGTTGGAAACATCACTTGTTCTGGGCCCTTTATGCATGTCTTCGCACATTCAATAGCTGTGCATGGAGGCTTCCAGTGACATTTTATCATTGCACAATGATTTCATACAGGTAATTCAAGTAAATCTTAGTAACATATTTGTAGAGGGGGGTAGGAGGTTCGGATGGGGGGGGGGGGGGGGGGGGGCAGGAGGGGGGCGCGGTGGAGCAGGTAGCTGACCATAACATTTATAAAATACGTTTAGTTCTATTTTCCCCCATAAAGCCCTGACGATGTTAATTCAGTGTTGGATGGTCAGTTACAAGGGTCGGGTTTAGGATTCTTGTTTCAGGAGTTGGTGTTTCTCTCATTTGCTATTGGTTAACACATTTTGGTTCTCTCTCTTTCCAAACTTCTCATTGGACGTGTGCGATTTGACAGTGAGCGAAAGGGTTGCCCTTAACGCTTCAAAAAAAAAAGTTATCCAGAAGTGAGTATCAATCAGAGAGAGGGGAGAAGGACAGAAAGGGGAAGAGAAAGGAGGCAGGAAAGCAGGACGGGGAGACAAAAAGCGACAGATAGCCAGGAATATATTTAATGCTAACTTTCGAGCAATTAAAAGCGCCGTGGGGATGGCGTATCATATCTTTAGAGGTTTGAAACACCATTTCTAGTCATAGTTTTTGGATTACTTTCGTTATTGGCGACTTTTGCACCGTTTTAAACATTGACGTGTGCATTTTCCTTGTGCTCGCTGCTTGGACGGAGTTTTTGTTTTCCCTCTGGTGGATTTGCCTTGAGAGAAATGAGTGACAGAAGGCGATCTGCTGCTGCTCTGAGCTCAAGAGCGCACGCCTTTTCGGTGGAAGCCCTGATCGGGTCAAACAAGAAGAGAAAGCTCCGGGGCTGGGAGGAAAGGGATCTGGAGTTGTCTATGGAGAGCCTCGCCAACAACGGACAATTAGGAGACGGCGACGACCCTGTGCATTGTCTGGATATCGACCCCGGTCAGTGCATAACCACCATCACTTCATATTTTGTTTGTTTTTAATATTGTAATGCTTCCAAAACAAAACTACGGATTGGCCTATCTCACGGAAAAGAGGAATACAGAAAAGGCTACTATTTCATCACCATTTCAAAGATAACTAGTTATAACCTTTTCCTCAGATAGACCTACTAATGTGGAATAATAACATCTGTAGGCTAATAGTGTCCATAAATAATATGTATGTACCATACCGTAATAGTGGGGTTTTAACTTTGCATAAATTATCAAAGGAGTTAACCAACCCTAAATTATTGATTTTGTATAAATGCCATCACTTTAACAAATGAATAGGCCTGTCACACCTCGGTCAGATTGACAGGGATAATGCATCAATGCATAATAAATTCTGCAGTCAAACTTTATTCATAAATACCATTTTTTTACTGGATATGTGAGCAACAAAAGTTCAACATTCACCTTTTGCTGCTATACTAAACAAAAATATAAACACAACATGCAAGAATTTCAAAGATTTTACAAAATTACAGTACATATGAGGAAGTCTGTCAATTGAGATAAATTCACTAGGCCCTAATCTGTGGATTTCACAGACTGGGAATACAGATATGCATCTGTTGGTCACAGATAATACATTTTAAAAAATGAGCTTCACAATGATCCTCAGGATCTCATCAAAATGTTGGTGCATTCAAATTGCCATCACTAAAATGCAATTGTGTTCATTGTTCAGAGCTTATGGCTGCCCATACCGTAACCCCACTGCCACCATGGGGCACTCTGTTCACAACGTTGACACCAGCAAACGTGGTCTGCGTTTGTAAGGACAATTAGACATACTGCCAAATTCTCTAAAACGATGTTGTATGTGGCTTATGGTAGAGCAATGGACATTAAATTCTCTGACAACAGCTCTGTTGGACATTCCTGTAGTCAGCATGCCAATTGCATGCTCCCTCAACTTGAGACATCTATGGCATTGTGTTGTGTGACAAAACTGCACATGTTAGAGTGGCCTTTTATTGTACACAGCACAAGGTGAACCTGTGTAATGATCATGCTGTTATAATCAGCTTTTTGTTATGCCAAACCTGTCAGGTGTATGGATTATCTTGGCAAGGGGGAAATGCTTACTAATCGGGATGTAAACAAATTTGTGCGCACAATCTGAGATAAATAAGCTTTTTGTGCATATGGACAATTTCTGGGATATTTTCTTTCGGCTCATGAAACATGAGACCAACACTTTACATGTTGTGTTCATATTTTTGTTCAGTGTACTTCTGTCACATCTACGCATGCAATTTGATGCATATTTGGATAAATGGAACTGAATGTTCTTCTGGTGTATCAGAATGCAAGATCACTGTCGGTCTGATCGAGGCGTCACTAGACCATGACGCACGCAGAAAAACGCAGTAGCCTATTGCAGCAGAGCACGGTTCATATTCTTTTTGCGCAGTTATATTCCTTAATTTTTAATTTATTTTAATGTATCCTTTATTTAACTAGGCAAGTCAGTTAAGAACATATTCCTATTTACAATGACGGCCTACCCCGGCCAAACCTGGACGACGCTGGTCCAATTGTGCTCCGCCCTATGGGACTCCCAATCACGGCCGGATGTGATACAGCCTATGATCATAAATATCATAAGCGGTTACGTTAAAAGTTATATTACCATTGTTTCACAAATTACTACACATTGGTACAAAAAGAAGGTTGCATGTGGGGCCATTGTCCCTTCTCCATTTGCAGAAGCTTAGCTGCATAAAATTGCCCCGTCTCTCTTTCACGCGTGCTCTTGATACAATACAATTGTCCATGCCAGTGACTCAAGGGGAGACATGGTCAGTTGTAATTCATATTCAATTAAGATGGTTTTGAATTGGATGAAATGTTTTACTGCGATTTTGCGATTTCAGATTTGCAAAATGAATATTATCAATTTGAATTAAATAAAAACTGATATCCAATTTTACTTTAGACTATCTTTATAGGTGATTGCTTAAATTGTCAAGAATTGACTGAGAGCTGAGTTGATATTTTCCTTAGCCTTAAGGCAGAGGTTGCTTGTCCATTCCATTTCATATAGATAAATAGTTTAGCCTATATTATTGGAAAAATAAAGTACTAAAACATAATAATAAAAATAGTTTAAACGTAGGTCTACGTTTTATTGGCCTATTGTTTCCCAGATAGGAAAAATTATGGCGTTAGCCTATAGGCCTATAGATATGCTTCACGAAATTAGAATAGAAAATACAGGGCACACAGGCTAACCAAGTGAAAACAACAAGCACACAACAGCTCTACATTCAAACAAACTCTCTTCACACGAAAACACACGCATTGTCTCATTATATTTGGACTCACACAAAAACAGGTATAAGTAACCCAGGTGTGGCTTGTGATGGCAAAATTTGTATATTGTGCCATGCTCCAAACATGCATAATTTGCATTGAATCACAGAAACCAATGTAGGCCTTTATAATCAAAAGGCCCAGGCTAATCTTTAAGGCCTATGAATCACGCAGGCTTTTTATTACTGTCAAAACACTTGATATTCCTAAATCGCAATTATATTTAGGTAAACCATTTGTTTTCGCTTTTCTTTGTTGCAAATGTTGTAATAATAAGTAGCCTGGGCTATCCCGATTTTCAATAGGCCAAAGTTATTGCATGCCTATGACGCAAGTCACATTAGATTCAAGATGGGCATATCCTATAATTTTAAATTCTAGATTTTTCCAAATTATTTACAAAGACGTCTAGGACTTAATTTTTATACAAATTTAAAACGAACTAATAAGTTATTTAATATGCTATATGTCACAAAATCAATTGACTCTCGTCTTTTCTAAATCTTGGGGGATATGGGGTAGGTTTGAATTTAAGAACATTGAACTCATCGAAGAGAGACAGATGTCAAAGCTAGCATGAATGACTCAATCTCGAGGCTTTGAGTTTGAATATCCTTACTTTATTAAATACATCAATGAATGATGATGGATATATTCTATATCCCATTCTAACCCTCCCAGGCCGCAAATATGAATCATAATCCTAATATGAATTGATATCTCCTCTCAGCTCAGTATAACCTACATTGAATTTCAACAGACACGTAAACCAACATCTCAATATTACAATCTCCATTACAATTGGATTCACAATAGGCCTAGTAGCGAAGTCTTACCTGCTTTTTATCAAATAGGATATAGGCCAACATTTTTTTTGTATCTAAAAGGATCTCAAACTAATAGCCTACCCGTATTATGAACTATATGCCTATACATAGAAAATATATATCTTATTTGGTTCATTAGAACCTAATTTAGCGTCACGTGCATGGTTTAAAAATCTAGGCCTACACATTTATTTTCTAATTGTACAGTTCATTTTAGAAGCTGCAAAGCTTTGTGGTTTGCCTTCAGCAACATGACTTGAACCTCATGCACAGGGGCTCTTGTCTGACGCGTGAAGTGCAGCAGCAAGTGTTGTGGGTTTGGGGGATGCCTCACAAATGCGGAGGACCGAACTGAATTTGTTCACAGCTGAGATGCAGGGTTTCAGTACCTCCATTGACTGCGATTCAGTCAGTTAAGGAAATGTTATATATCCTCCACGGTTTCACATTAAGTTAGAGTCGTCGTTGATTGAAAAGGAACGTTGTCTCGCTAGCTTCAAGTAATTTAGGAGCCATATTCCTGGCAGAGTCGCAAGTAGTCTGAGTATCCAACCTTGACTAGCCTCCAGTTGACACGTATAGACCAGCCATCACTGATAACAGCTAGTCTTTGTGGTCAGTTTGTGCGGTTTATATTTTTTACATAATGATTTTGCCTCCATGTGAGGCTTTCAAACCGACATGGTCAAATAACATTCTCATTGAAAGACACGTCATGGGAAAAAATATCAAGTGCAAGAAAACCACCTCCACACAATAGTTTCAATTGGATTAATAACAATCCCGTTTCCCAGAGAGCCAGCATGTATGACACATTACCTTTGTTCCAGACAAGCACATGTAGGCCTATCTGCAGAATTAACCCCTCCAATATTAAATTGCCTGCCTTAAATGTAAACATCAGCACTGTTAGCAGTTTGTGTGTGTGCGCGCGCGCGCGCGCGAGCTTGTGTCAGAGAGAGAGAGAGACTGCTTTTCTTTTATGGATTTACAAATAAATGTAAACATCCAGACTGTGAAATATATCACTACAGATGATCTTTAATCTCACTCTTAAACCTATTACTGGCCTATATGGCTTGGACAGTAGTCTGTCTCACTAGGAATCTGTAATTATATTATAGATAACCATGTAGACTGTTTTATGTTTTTAGTCTATGGGGTGACACTGATTTTTAAGTGACAGAATGTTTAATCTTATTCTGTCCGTACTTCATATAGCTCTGAGGTTTCAATATTGTTAACCTATTCTATATAATAATATATGATACAGCCTAATATATGATATATAAATTGTCACTTGGTACTTCTGGGGTGATGATTCCTCTTTCACAAAATGCAAATTGCTGCTGATCATCTCTAAATAATTTTGTATGTTAGAAATCCAACTTTTAAAATGATGCCTCTGAGAAAAGCTTAACTCCAAGCCAACAGATGTTTGTACTATTAAAAGGGTTTAATCCTTATTTTATTGCCTCTCCCTAACATGGGCCTGCATTAATTACAGGCGGAAACAGGTGGTTCTGATTCTTGTGGATTGGGTTACTCTGCAATTTCAAGGTTGGTAGATTGCTACTTACCCACTCGGTTACAACTGTATTAAATGCATTTTCTATTCATAAACTTGTTTCCATAGAAAGGTCTTTGCGATTTTATTCTTAAAATTTTTGTCCAAATTAGATAATCACATAGTGAATAAGTTTGTGTAAGAATAATTAGCTGAAATCCATATTCTTTGCACCTACAAGCTGTTAATATTCACATTCAACTAGCTGAATTTCTTGTGTGTACCCAAGCTTTGACAAACAGAAGATGGCATTATTGTTATTTTTTTTGACTTGGTAGACATATCAGTTGAGAAGATCTATGTTCTCCATTGAGGCTCACCGCAAGTTGATTTCTCTGTGCCTAACCACAAGATAGTTCATTTGGGTTTTGAAAAAGTGGTTGCTGCTCTCCACCGTTTAGCAGAGGTTGGCTACTGTCTATGATTGGCTAGTTAGTCAGCATTAGTCATGCACTTAAGGTTAGCACCAGATTTCTGACTCTGCTTCCACCTTTCTATCTGTAAGCTGCCATGAGGTGCTACTTCCTTCAATATATTTATTTATTTGTCCCTCACTCCATCTCTCTCATTCTTTCCCCTTCTCTCGAGACATGCGTCTTTCTACCCAGCAATATCCTGTGTAATGTGGGACAGATGTGTATAGTTCTTCTCACACTTTTGTAGCTCTGCTCTGTTCCTGCTGTTTATAGTGGGTGTGACTGAGAGCAAGCTGTCTGTGTGGAGGGGGACAGTGGGATAGCGGTGGAGGACAGGGACTGGTCTGGTGACATGTGAGGGACAGCATGGTGATTCTGAGTGCTAGTGGATGGACGTGGTGTAGCTTGATGACAGTAAAGCGCCTAGACAACAGCAGCAACAGCAGCCATGATGGCTCTGAGCAGGCCCAGATCTCTGGCCTGGCCCGCTGTGTGGCTGATGGCTGCTGGATGCATGATGGCTGTATGGGCCAATCAACAGTTGCACTGTCTTACCATGTTCCTTGGCTAACACAGAGAGAGTCATCACTGCCCTCATACTGAAAGGATCTCTCAAGAGGATGATGAAAATAATTTTTTCTCCTCTCACTCTTTCGCTCCACTTCTCTGGACCTCTCTCATCTCCCTCTCTGTTTCTGTGGTGGAGTTGTCCTGCCTGCAGTGTCTTCATGTCTCCACTTATTGCTCTTGTCTCTTGTTTTGGGGTCGTGATCACTTGGTGGTTAGTCCTGGGCCACACTCCAGTCTCTCAGCAGTCCTGAATCTGCATAAAAGCCTGTTTGCATGGTGTGTCCTGCCAAAGCAACCTACTCATGTCAGGTCCCTCAATAAATCATATCATATTACATATTGGCACATAATAACAGAGATAAGTACATTAATAAGAAATTGAAATATACAATCCATAACTTTACTGTGTGCTGTATAGAATAAAAATATATATATTTATGAGCTGCTACATGGCAAAATGTTTTTTTCACTACATAGTGTTGTCAATGTTGAACATAAAATGCTGCAGCCAGTAGTAATGTAAGCCTATAGGTTTATTTGGAAGCTAAGATCTGTAACAGTTATTCTGGAAAATGTCCTTGACTATTCAAGTTCTATATGCAGGCTATACATTTATTTTGCTATTGTAGTTGTTTTTATTGTGTTGCCAGAGATACCATTGGGGAAAATATAACTTTTTTTCTAACTTTGTTGTGGGCTGTTTTCATAGCCTATGTGACATAGTAATATATTATATTTGTAGACATAGTGATATTGTCACGATCGTCGTAAGAAGCGGACCAAAGCGCAGCGTGGTTTGAACACATTCTTCTAAGTTTAATGAAGAACACTTACACAAAAACAACAAAACGAATAAGACGACCGTGACCGCTATATAAACACTGTGCAAACATGCAACATAACATAGACAATAACCCACAACCCACAATACAATACAGGCTACCTAAATATGGTTCCCAATCAGAGACAACGCAAAACACCTGTCTCTGATTGAGAACCATATCAGGCCAAACACATAGAAATAGACAACATAGAAATACAAACATAGACTGCCCACCCCAACTCACGCCCTGACCATACAAAACAAAAGACAAAACAAAGGAACTAAGGTCAGAAGGTGACAGATATGAATGCTAGTTTGTAGTTGGCATGACAATCAGTTGGGCTAAATATAGCTTTTAGAATTTTGTTGGTTGGCGTTTTTTCATGTAAAATGCACATTTCGTTTGATGCAAGCGTTACCCTTGTGGACACTTTATGACATTTCAAACGTAAATGGAATAGTTTTAGTTAGATTTCTTTTTTATTATTTGAAATCCAACCAAACCCAAATTATTTGAGTGAGTCAGATTCGGTGCTTTCTCGGAGTTCATGCTACAGATGATTTGGCCTCAACGGTCAATACTCAACTAATCTTCCTGAGGTCCCCGCTTTACCCGGGCTACATTTTTTCATAATCCTGTAAATCTCCACAGATTCGGAGGCGAGCCCAGGTTCAGATGGCGAGGGACTGGCGGAGAGGACGTCGTGCTCCTTCGGCTCCCCTGAGGACCTAGCCCCGGCGGCCTGCGAGCTGTCTCCCGCTGCCTCCATGGAGGAGATTCAGGTGGAGCTGCAGTGCGCGGACCTCTGGAAGCGCTTCCATGAAATTGGCACGGAGATGATCATCACTAAAGCCGGGAGGTAAAGCAGCTGCTGCATATTTATGATTTAAAGGACTCTGCTGATTAATATATTTTCTTCTGGCACCTACCATGCACTCTTAGAAAAAATGGTTCCAAAGGGCTTATTCGGCTGTCCCCATAGGATAACTATTTTTGGCTCATGGTGGAACCATTTTTAGTTCCTCTGTGGAAAGGTTTCTACATGAAACCCAAAAGAGTTCTACCTCGAACCAAAAGGGTTCTACCTGTAAACAGGGTTATTCAAAGGGTTCTCCTATGGGGACAGCCGAATAACCCTTTTAGGTTTGATATCATATTTTTTTCTAAGGTGACACACATGTAGCCTACTTTTGCGAAAAAGACCCCCGTGCGCTATGCATTACCTCTTTAGCACGCATGTTTTTGAGGGGTGCTAATGTGTTGCACATGGGGGCAAGGGCTCCGGACGCGCGAGGGCCGCTCTGTAATCACAAGCCATAAATGACGTATGAGGGTATTCCATGGCTGATGTCAGAGAATAGCCGGGAAAGAAAGGAACTGTTTCTAATTAATCTTTTTGAAACATGTTTTCGGTTCTTGCTCTTTTGGGCAGTGTTACGTACAGGTGAACGTAACAGGCAGAAATTACAACCGAAACCGAGCATATAACTTAACCTACACTGTTCTCATGAAGACTTTTCCCCCTCGCCAGGAACACCAGGTATTTCCCGTTCATTTTGAATTTAACGATCATGCAATAGGCGGACGACGAATTTATGTAGTCAAGTAGGCCTAGCAATAAAGCGGTCGAGGTTATGACTTTTTCCTCCATAAAACAAACGAAAAACACTGTGAAAGCATATGGTCATCTGTAGGCCTATAGTTTATAATGCATAATATGTTGATTTCAAAACTATGTTTAATATAGGTCAAGGTGTTCATCTTATATCTAACCTAACAGGTTTTAGTTTTAAAGGCCACTTTATTTTACTCTGGATTGCGAAATTCGACTTAGCCAGTTGCCCATTTCAAAATAATTGTAATTAATTAGGAATATTAGTTATGTTTCAGGCTCCCATTTAATGTCAATCAGCATCAAGCCTTTTGATTTTTCCACATTTGTAGCCATGTATGGTCCTGTATTGCTAAGTTGATAGAGCATCTCGCTTGCACCACCAGGGCCGGGAGTTCGATTCCCGGGGCCACCCATACGTAAAATGTATGCACACATGACTGTAAGTCGTTTTGGACAAAGCGTCTGCTAAATGGCATATATTATTATTATTATTACTTTTAGGCTAATATCGGCCTACTACCTGTAATAACAGAACATATTATGAAGTTTAACAACAGAAAATAGTAAGATATTAATCACATTTAACAAACATAGGCCTATGATGATTCCTCTGTATATTTGTCATGTATTAGAAGGGAGTGAGGGCAGAGCAGTATATGCTATATATGGCCTAACACGGGGATGCGGCATATTTCTCTTAGTTTTCTAATTTGAAAAGCATGCTTTCCATTTCGTTAGACCAGATTGGCTATCCACTGATTATTTTCGTCAATGTATCTTCATTTATTTAAAGCTGACCAATTAGTTGACCAAAAACCATGTTTTTATGGAGAAATGGCAAGGGCCAAGTTGTTTGCGTGTTTAATTTTCTTTTGGTAGGCCTCTATCAAATTACATAACAATATTTTAAAGTTGTATTGTAAAGTTGTAGGTTTATATTTTCGCGTTTGTTCTTCTGTTTTAATAACACATGTACACCAACTTTACAGTTAACCTATACATCTGACTTACCTAAACAATATATGATCAACGTTGTTTTCGTGATATTCATGAATCAGATTTACGTTGTTAACAGCCCCATATATATAATCAGTGTCTGTTTAAATGCAGTAGAGGTTAAACGACTAGCTGCGTGTATTTCATGCCTCTGCTAATAATAACCCTATAAATTCAGAGGAGAAAGAAAGTAAGAAAACAGAACTCATTTGTCATTATGAGGGCAAAGATTTATGATGTTTAAATGAAAAGAAAAATGCAGCTTTTGAAGTGTAAAACGAGGAATTAACTTGAAAATGTCTCTGTGTATGTAGTCCTACTTTTAATATGTTTTTTTTTGTTTTTCCTGGTTTGGTTTGCATCGAATTACCAAAAAACTTCTCATGATTGGGTGCATATTTTCAAGGAAGATTGAGTTTGTTGCCAGCTCATGCATTAAAACAGTTTTAATCTTCTTTGAGGATGAAATTACCTACTTTCTTTAATCTGAATAATATTTATTTAATGAAGACATGGAATGTTGATACAGACATTTTAAGGAATTATCATAAAATGATGTGTCTAGGCGCTGTTATGAGTGGATGAGGGGTGGAAATTAGCTATATGACTGGCAAGACATTGGTCAAACTTTAAACCATGCCCAGTGGCGCACTAGAATATATTTCTAGTGGCATGAGTGGAATTATACTTAATGTCTACATGGTGCAGGGTTCCGTTTGTAATGCTGATACTCATAATATAATATTAAACTTAAGCTATATTGCTAATCTCTCTCTCTCGCTCTCTCTCAGGCGGATGTTCCCTGCAATGAGAGTAAAAATTGTGGGTATGGACCCCCATCAGCAGTATTACATAGCCATGGACATTGTTCCTGTGGACAATAAGAGATACAGGTATGCTCCTATCTTCCTAAGGTATGCTCACACTTATTAGCGCTTCCTAACATTTCCTAACTTCCCGTCACTCATTCAGATGGGTGTGTACTATCGTGTGTGCACGGTGATGTACAGATATATACACAACATGTGCTATTGGAACATTACACTCTCCATGTCTGAGATTGATGTTCTTATTCAGTCAAACCAAAATAGGCTCTACCCCCAATTTGGACAACATAGCCGATAAATAGTTGTTGTGTATTTTAAGATGGAGAGTAGTCCCCATGAACCCCAAAAAACATACACAGATCATTGCAAATTTCAAATGGTATGCTGATATGCACATAAATCTGAATGAAACCTGAAACAATGACCTTTACAGTTGTCCATCTTGGGGATAGGTTTTTATGATGGATATCTCCTGCCAAAGTATCTGAATGAATTTCTGGCATAGAGCACAATGTCTGGAGAGAAAGAGACCATAGGAGAGGAGAATGAAAATTATTTATCATATGTGTGTATGGTTAGAGTGAGACCATAATATTGATAGCTTTATTCACTATGGAAATGGCAAAACATCTTTCTACCCTAAACCTGGTTCTTTAACCATGGCGGAATACAACTTTTATGCCGTAAGATATTGTTTTAATGTACTACCTCAGATGAAGGACGCAGTTCAATGTGTCATACATTGGTGACGTGGCAGACGACAGATTAAGTGGAAAAGTGTCATAGTTGCATTAATGTTATAGCAGCGCTACAGATGGGTTACAATGCATTTGTTACATTTATTTTCTAATTTTACAGTGTACATCTTCAGTTTATATATCAATAACATGCATTAATGTTATATTATTGTTACAGATATTTTTACTATGTTTACATTTTATTTGAGAAACAGGACTTGGCTTTCTTGAATGGAACACTGAGGAACCACTTTAACAATGCATTCATATTATTTCCCCCAGTTGTTTATTTATGTAAATGTATCATTGAAGGATCGTAGAACCCTGCCTCTCTCACTGACTGAAGTGTTTGCCTACGAGGGGACGGTCTAGAGAACCAACATATTATGGAGTATTTTTAGAAGCCAAAAGATCTTGTAAAATTAAATAGGATTTTCTTCCTGGCTGGGGACCACCACAGGGCTTTGCAAACTGAGCTCCGAGCTGTCACTGGAATGTCTCATAGTTCTCATAGAGTTGGGGTCTGGAAATAGTCTTTATTGAAATTTACTTGCTTTACTTAGGCTCTCTGCCTCTCTTCAGGAGTGTCTCATTTATACTGAGCTCGTTAAATCTCCATATTTTACTTGTCTTTTATGTGGACAGTTGGTATGTTCTAAATTTGAATCACAAAAGACAAGTGCAGACACCAGCACTGTCTAGCTCTTCAAATTGACTTTGTCCTCTATATTTGAAAACACTCACTCACACACACACACACACACACACACACACACACACACACACACACACACACACACACACACACACACACACACACACACACACACACACACACACACACACACACACACACACACACACACACACACACAAAAACACGTTCACATTCAAGGACTTAACTTAATGATGTAAACTCTGAACACACACCAGTCAACCCTGTAGGGCAGGGATGATCAACTATATTCAACCACGGGTCGTTTTGTTTTGAGCGGATGGTTGGGGGGCCAGAACATAATTATAAATAATTTCTAGACTGCAAATTGACTGCAAGAAGCCCAAACATATATAACATTTGACAAAAATATTATCATTTCAAACCTTGCTTACATTTGTAAACGATCTCGTGTCTCGCTATTATGCGAGGGAATATTTGGGAATATTCCAAACATTAAAATCACTTGGAGGTGATTACCTGGTGTTTTTACAGTCTTTTATGTCCCCCCAAAAATCAAAATAATAATACTTAATTTTGCTCAGAAAACTTGGGGGGCCAAATAAAACCACTTGTGGGCCAAATTCGGCCCGCAGACCACCAGTTGGGGAACTCTGCTGTAGGGCAATGTAATAGTGATACTTACTTTGTCAGTTAAGGTAACCCAATATACAGTACAGCCTGGGTTTGGCAAGTGTGTGTGAGTACTTTAACGTGTGTCTGTCTGAATTTCTGTGTCCATAAAAGTATATATCTGTTTGATGAGTTGCATGCATACATATGTTGTCTGTGGTCCGTGGTCCGTGGTCTGTGTGTGTGTGTGTGTGTGTGTGTGTGTGTGTGTGTGTGTGTGTGTGTGTGTGTGTGTGTGTGTGTGTGTGTGTGTGTGTGTGTGTGTGTAAAGTGTGTGTAAAGTGTGTGGTGTTGGGTGAGCGGGCTAGGCTAGCCCCATCTGTCCGAATGGTGTCACATAAAGTCAGATCTTTATTGATTGTGCTGGAGCCAGATGGCAGATTTATGGAAGATGAAAGGGGGCTAATCAAATTTCCAGTCCTGTTTGGGGCTAAGGTCTCTCTCTTCTTCAACACTTTCCCTGTTACACGGAACTTAACCCTTAACAGCACTCCAAACAGGAAATTACACAAACGCCTGGCATTCTGTGTGTGTGTTTGGTCTGGTGTGTGTTTGTGAGTGTGTTCTTGTGTGCTAAAGAGGTGAGAGAGTGTGCATGTGTCTACAGGGGGCTCAAGGCTGTGTGTGTGAGAGAGAGAGAGACCGAGAGGGTGGTGTAACGCTGCTAGACAATAACAAAGAGGCCAAATTAGAGTTTTGTCCATGTTTTACCACTGAGTGATGACTATGGAAGAGGCATTGCAGTTAAGCACTTTCAACTGTGCGCATGGCCAGAACTAAAGACAAACAGCTGTGCTTGGGGCTACAGTGGATTGGAGTCCCTCTCTTGCTTCAGTCAGTCAGTGAGGGGAATGCTCTGTGCTGGGCGGGGCAGTCATATTGTACCCTAACTCGCAATGCAACATAAAATATTATGACTGAGCTTAGTTTTGAATATGTTGTTAAAGGCATATGTAGTATGTGTGGGGATATTTGATGTCTCCATTGTGAGCAAGCTCTGCATCTGCAACACATGAACTCCCTGACTTCAGTGCTTCACAATAACATGTGCAAAACCCGTGAGAAAAAAACAGAGAATCAAATGTGAAATAAGGTTTGGTGCTGATACGTCTGTCACTGTGTGTCTGTCCTCCAGGTATGTGTACCACAGCTCCAAGTGGATGGTGGCGGGGAACGCGGACTCCCCAGTGCCCCCGCGGGTCTACATCCACCCAGACTCCCTGGCCTCTGGAGACACCTGGATGAGGCAGGTGGTCAGCTTCGACAAACTCAAACTCACCAACAATGAGCTGGACGATCAGGGCCATGTGAGTGAGCCGGTGAGCCGGCTTAACTTGACATACCATACTCTTGCCTCCCTCCAACACCTGTACACTGTTACACCTGTACACTAATACAAAGACATATAAGTAATTGTACTGTTTCAGTATTTCTCAAAGTGTTTCATATTGTAATATGGGAATTTACTTCATCCCACCCATGTGTAGATAAGACTATTCTTAGAGAAGAAGACTGCGGCTTTTATCGACTGATGCTGAAATAGTTGATCGGCATTGATGTAGTTATGGCACAAGATGGATCTCCTCATCTCCGTGCTGTTACAGGCCAGATTGCTTTTATTACGGGGCCTTGACGTTGTTGAAACAGTCAGAGGAGCCAGTGCAAATCCATTTCTCCATAGAGGTCCTGATTTAGGGATGCCAGGTAATGTAATTACTCAAGATGGACCCAACCTCCCTAGCCATGACAGAGAGATACATCATTTTTGGAATCCTCTCTCAAAATGGATGCCAGTGGCTTCATGTAGCTTAGTGAGGCACTGATGGGCCGGCACATTCTGGTCCTCATATGGGCCTGTTTTCCAACCGGCCAGCTGATGCTATCGCAGCTCCGTTCTTCTGACAAATGTAATAACAGATGGGTGTTAAATGCAGCAGTGGGCAAGTATTTTTTTTGGGGGGGGGGGGAGTCAGGCAAGGCCCCTTTCTCTCCCACAGCGTTATAAGGCCTTTGTTCCGCTGGAGGCATCGAGGCGAGAGGAAATTAACTTTGGAACTTCATGTGTGGGAAACCTTACCGCAAATAGGCGGGTATCTGTCCCATCACTCTTCTCTTCTTCCTCCGTCTTACCATAGTATCAAACCTCTCCATTAACAGTGGTTGCTATAATAAAGGGAAAGGGAAAGGGGGATACCTAGTCAATTGTGCAACTGAATGCATTCAACTGAGATGTGTCTTCCGCATTTAACCCAACGCCTCTGAATCACATAAGCAGGGCTATTGGTTCTTAAAAAACTCTAAAAGCCTAAGCTGTTGGGGGGGGGGGGGGGGGGGGCTAACATATGGAATTGTTTTAAGATGGTCATACCATGGATCATTTAGCTATTTGATTTAGAACTTTAGGACCTCTTTATGTATACATTATTTGGGGATAAAATATTGAATTTGGCCTTACTGCTATAGCCCATAGAAACGCATTGAATAACATGTTAATAAATGTCAAAAAAGATAGACAATAAATGTATCATAAGGTTTTGAAGTGTCTGTTCTATGTCTCTAAGAGATATAAGAAAGCTCAGGAAATATTTTAGTTTAACCCCTTATTTTTGTTGTTCCAAAACTACCTCCATACTTCCATTCATTTGTATGGGTTACCTTCAGACGAGTCCCGTGACACTTGTGGAGGTTGTAGACCAAAACGGAGAGAGTCTCCCCTTTCCATATAGTGGTCATAATAGTATAGATGTTTTTGTGAGAAGACCGATTTTCGGGATGTCTCATGGTCTGACAAACACCGCTGTAGCTCAGCCACCTTCCACCGCAGATGCAGAAAGCCGACATAGGTGGATGTGGTGGGTTGAGACCAGCCCATGCAAAAAGATATCTCTAGTTTAAACTGACGGATTTGGATGGGGATTTTTTTATTATGTTACTTAGATTGACGCACGGGTGATTAACCAAGCTGATTGGCTTTTGCTTGTTATTCATATAAATAAGTAATAAATATGTAACTGAAATCACTTTATTGCTACAGTAGGCCTCTTATTTTAAGGACACTACTAGATGTATTGTTTTGATAATAGATCCGTCAGATAAGTCCCTTGTCTGCTCTGTGTTGTTGTGAGCTCAGTGTGTGTATGTGTGACTGGGGAGGGTTTGACCTGACCCAGAACCCTGGCCCTGACTTGGGGTCCCCTGGGCTGAGCAAGGGGCAAGGTAAAGAGGATGGGGGGCTGGAATATTACATTTATTGTCAATGTTATTTGTTACTGTTTCCCCAATCTGTTTGAAATGACCCCCTTAGTTGTTTGTGGCTCCAGGGAGGCTTTCTCACTCGGGCTGTAATCAAGAGCAGACAGAGAGCCGGAGGGAAGGCTGGGCCGCCATAGCCTGAAGCCTCGGCTCTGCTCTCTGGTGTTAAATACTTACCTTACCACCCCTCTTATCATAAGTGTGGACTTGTGTTCCTCTTAATCATACAGCCCTGATATTAACTCAGACTTGCTTAGACACGCATGGCACATGCACACACATTCACACACAATGTAACCATTACGATCTCTGTGGTTTCAGATTATCCTCCACTCCATGCATAAGTACCAGCCTCGTGTCCATGTGATCAGGAAGGACTTCAGCAGTGACCTGTCCCCCACAAAGCCTGTTCCCAGCGGAGAGGGAGCGAAGACCTTTAGCTTCCCTGAGACTGTCTTCACCACCGTCACCGCCTACCAGAACCAACAGGTCTGAGGCCAGACACTTTTCTCTTTGTTGCTACGATGCTGTTGCCACTCAATTGGTTTATCTGCACCAGGCTAAGGGTCAATTCAAGTTTAATTTGAGTCAATTCTGGAAGTGAACTTAAAGCGGAACTGACACCGTTTTAACTACTTTGCAGATATGAATGAAATAAACAGACAATCATAATATCAGTCCAAAATATCAAATTCACAGTTTATGCCTCAAAATATACTTTGTAAGAGGTTTAAACAAAAAGGTTATATTTGACTCAAAATTCCATTACATATAGTCAGGTATTGTTTGCAGAATGGATGGATGGAATCAATGCATGATTCATATACAGTTGAAGTCGAAAGTTTACATACACTTAGGTTGGAGTCATTAAAACTAATTTTTCAACCACTCTACAAATTTCTTGTTAACAAACTATAGTTTTGGCAAGTCGGTTAGGACATCTACTTTGTGCATGACACAAGTCATTTATCCAAAAATTATTTACAGACAGATTATTTCACTTATAATTCACTGTATCACAATTCCAGTGGGTCAGAAGTTTACATACACTAAGTTGCCTGTGCCTTTAACAGCTTGTAAAAGTCCAGAAAATGATGTCATGGCTTTAGAAGCTTCTGATAGGCTAATTGACATAATTTGAGTCAATTGGAGCTGTTCCTGTCGATGTATTTCAAGGCCTACCTTCAAACACAGTGCCTCTTTGCTTGACATCATGGGAAAATCAAAGGAAATCAGCCAAGACCTCAGAAAAAAAATGTAGACCTCCACAAGACTAGTTCATCCTTGGGAGCAATTTCAAAACACCTGAAGGTACCACGTTCATCTGTACAAACAATAGTACGCAAGTATAAACACCATGGGACCCCGCAGCCGTCATACTGCTCAGGAAGGAGACACGTTCTGTCTCCTAGAGATGAACGTACTTTGGTGCGAAAAGTGCAAATCAATCCCAGAACAACAGCAAAGGACCTTGTGAAGATGCTGTAGGAAACAGGTACAAGTATCTATATCCACAGTAAAACGAGTCCTATATTGACATAATCTGAAAGGCTGCTCAGCAAGGAAGAAGCCACTGCTCCAAAACTGCCATAAAAAAGCCAGACTACGGTTTGCAACTGCACATGGGGACAAAGATCATACTTTTTGGAGATGATGAAACAAAAATAGAACTGTTTGGACATAATGACCATCGTTTTGTTTGGAGGAAAAAGAGGGAGGCTTGCAAGCCGAAGAACTCCATCCCAACCGCGAAGCACGGGGGTGGCAGCATCATGTTGTGGGAGTGGTTTGCTGCAGGAGGGACTGGTGCACTTCACAAAATAGATGGCATCATGAGGATGGAAATTATGTGGATATATTGAAGCAACATCTCAAGACGTCAGTCAGGAAGTTAAAGCTTGGTCGCAAATGGGTCTTCCAAATGGACAGTGACCCCAGCATACTTCCAAAGTTGTGGCAAAATGGCTTAAGGACAACAAAGTCAAGGTATTGGAGTGGCCATCACAAAGCCCTGACCTCAATCCTATAGAACATTTCAGGGCAGAACTGAAAAAGCGTGTTTGAGCAAGGAGGTCTACAAACCTGACTCAGTTACACCAGCTCTGTCAGGGGGAATGGCCAAAATTCACCCAACTTATTGTGGGAAGCTTGTGGAAGGCTACCCGAAACATTTGACCCAAGTCCAACAGTTTAAAGGGCATGCTACCAAATGCTAATGGTGTGTATGTAAACTTCTGACCCACTGGGAATGTAATGAAAGAAATAAATGCTGAAATAAATCATTCTCACTACTATTATTCTGACATTTCACATTCTTAAAATAAAGTGGTGATCCTAACTGACCTAAGACAGGGAATTTCTACTAGGATTAAAGGTCAGGAATTGTGAAAACTGAGTTTAAATGTATGTAAGGTGTATGTAAACTTCCGACTTCAGCTGTAATTAGCCAATGCAATGCTTGGCAGCCTAATAAAGATTGCTATCAGGTTGTAAATCACAGTTCATGCATTGTTTGGAGCCTGAAGCCATTTGGTTGATGCAAAAAGGGTGAAAGTTAGGTGGATATCTCAACACAATCAAACTAGCATGGGCAATGATCATAAGTCATAACGTGGCTATATAACGTGGCTAATATTTAGCAAGCTAAAAACACAGAGCTTTGATGTAGCTATCTAGCTGCTGGGAGGATGTAATGTCATCATTCGGACGAGTGGGTAAGTGGCAGACTTTCCCCAAATTTTTTTTTAGCAGCTTAGGTGGCTATAGCTATGTTGCAGGTGTTATTTGGTTAGCTAGCTAACAAGAAATTTGACTCGCTTCTGAACTTGAACAACTGTTATTCACAGGAAACTCTTATTTGTCAATCAAATGTATTTGTCATCGATCAAATTGGCAGGCACGCAAGCAAGCTGGTAAATCCAATTCAGTTGTCAAAAACATAGGTTATGGGACATAAGCAGGTATTGGAAGGCAGGCTGCAACAGGGCAAGCGAGCAGGCTACTATTCCCCATCATCTCAGTGCAACTACATGCTGAAACATTTGACAGTTTATCCAAAGATACTGGTTTCCCCTTTTGTCTGTACATTTATCCCTTACTAGATTTCATGTTAGCTCATCTGGCTCTTTCTAAAGTCATGTTGTTGTAGCTGCCTGTAAACATACAGTTAAAAGTGAAAGGCATACCCCAGTATGGCAATGGGTTATTTGCATATACGCCAACTGTACCTCTGATTGGTTAGGGTGCACCGGTCTGTGTAGGGTCTGGGCCTGGACAAGACAGATACGTTTTTATTTGTTTTTATTTACTGCGGTGTCTATTAATTGCCCAAATGCACGGCAGCTTTCCCACTCATATTGCTATAGCATTTTCACAAATTCCCAAACATTCTATGAATGTATCCAAATGTAAAATGCTCGCTTGTCACAAAATGTTTAAAAAATTCAACATATTCTTCCCGAGGGTGTACAGTATATAAACATATTTTAAGGAAATGTATGGTGCTAAAATGGTGTCAGTTCCTCTTTAAATTTAGTTTGTTTATGAATGGAAAATGACCTATTATTATTATTTAAAAAAAGATTTTCATGAATTCCTTTATTCCCCTTTAATTTATTTAATTTATTCCCCTTCATTTCTCCTTTGATTTCTTTGAAATCTTTATACTGATACATTTCCCCCTCTCCAACATGTGCATTGGTCATATGTATGTCATTTGTTTTGATTGTCATGTTTTTCTTTCCCGCAGATAACTAGACTAAAGATTGATCGCAACCCATTTGCTAAAGGATTTCGGGATTCAGGTAGAAACAGGTATACATTCCTCCACTAACCCGAGGTCCGTGTAATGCAACCTGTCTCAACGTTCGCCATGCTGTGTGCTGCAAATCTGTCCTTTTGTCCAACGTGGCCTTTAATATGGAAATAATCCCCTGGAGATACCTCCTAATCCCATATGCTGCTCCATATAAAATTAATCACTCTCTCCCCAGCCAAGAAAACCCCACTAGATCTGAGATAGAACCACAGGTTCTGGGTAGGGGAGAGCTCTCTCTCTTCCTCGCTCTGTCTCTCAGTCCGGATTATCATATGTAACAGGGGAAACACCGAACCAGACCCTCAGCACATGAAAGCTCCCCTCCCATCTGGAGCGCATTATCGGCACAGTTATTTGAGACATATTTTTTCATTTTTCAAACAATACAGTGCATGATTTATGAACTAGCATTAGAATTTCATTGCAGAAAACTACAGATGAAAAGATTATGTAGAAATAAGATATTTATAGACAGAAAATGTATTTATCCTCACACATATCCCCCTAACTACTCATACCAATGCATTATAGTAATTTACTACATCACTGTTAAGCTGTCAGTTATTCCACATTATAGCGAACTGAAATGAATTAAAACGAGGACATATGACACAAGCTAATTCGTTAATTAACTACTGAGTTGTTTCCCCTCTATGAATTTATATCTTAATATAGAGCTCTCTCAGGCATTAAATTATGAATGTCCTCAATCAGATTTTTTGACTGGTGACACTTGACTTTATGAGGTAAAACAGGGCAGAGCTCATTTGTTGGGTTTTGGTCCTGAGCGCTATGAATGAGCGTACTGATGGCCAGGGCCAGTGTGATTAGCGTAGCGCGCAAATGAGCTGGAATGGCCCTGGAGTTACTGGCCCTAAAATAACATCGTCGGGACAGGCCCTCATTTCCCTGGGACAGGGCCCAGCGGCGCACACAGGAGTAAATCATGCAGTAAGGAGAACCGTGTACAGATTCTAGATGAAACGTCACTCAGATTTATGATCACAGTAAAAACCTGCACATTTTAATGGCTCCAGTTTCCTCCCAGTCTGACTCTACTTCTCCTTCTCTTCCTCCCTCCTCTCTCATTCTCACTTACACTCATTCCTTTCTCTATGTCCCTCTCTCTCTCTTCGACTATCTGTTTTGCAATCACAACTCTTCCTTCCTCTTTCTCCTACCCCGCCTTTGTTATGTTTTATGTATCCGTCCCTCACACTGACCCTCTTTTTTTTTCTCCACTGTTTCAGTCTCTCGTTCTCTCTCTCACACAGGACTGGTCTAGAGGCGATCATGGAGACCTATGCGTTCTGGAGACCGCCTGTGAGGACACTCACGTTTGAGGACTTCACCAACATGCAGAAACAGCAAGGTGTGTACAACTGTCTCTAAACTATGACCTAATCTCTACAATCTTCTACAATATACACTATTTCACTGTCACTTCATATCTTTCCTTTACCTCACAACACGTCAATTCTCTTCATCACTCTGGTCATCACCACCTGTTTTGGCACCTAACTTGGAATCAGCTGAACTTTTTATTAAATTAACCCTGTTGCTTTTGGACGGCTTTGTGACATGAGTAGAATCAGTGATAGCTCAGCGTCTTGGTCATGGCTCGTATCACAGGCCCCGATGCTTTAAAGTGAGCCAATTTCTTCAATGCTCCTTCTTCCGAGGTATTGATGACGTTACACCACTCAGTATTTTGTCTGTGCCGACATCTGTTTGTTATCACAAACTCCTCCAAACCGATTAGACGTTAATTAGAGTCTTCACGCCGCTGATGAACTTTGGACGCTCCGTAAGTGCTCGGAGCTAGAGCGTGTGTCGTCCCCCCACCTCCACTCCTGTCCCCACCAGCGGCACCAGATGCCCTTCCAGCAGGGTAATCAACAGCCCTTCCAGCGGGGTAATCAGCAGTTCCCCTCAGCGCCACCAGACACCCTGGCAGCGGGGTAATCAACAGCCCTTCCAGCTGGGTAATCAACAGCCCTTCCAGTGGGGTAATCAACACCCCTTCCAGCTGGGTAATCAACAGCCCTTCCAGCTGGGTAATCAACAGCCCTTCCAGCGGGGTAATCAACAGCCCTTCCAGCTGGGTAATCAACAGCCCTTCCAGCTGGGTAATCAACAGCCCTTCCAGCTGGGTAATCAACAGCCCTTCCAGCGGGGTAATCAACAGCCCTTCCAGCTGGGTAATCAACAGCCCTTCCAGCTGGGTAATCAACAGCCCTTCCAGCTGGGTAATCAACAGCCCTTCCAGCGGGGTAATCAACAGCCCTTCCAGCTGGGTAATCAACAGCCCTTCCAGCTGGGTAATCAACAGCCCTTCCAGCAGGGAAATCAACAGCCCTTCCAGCAGGGTAATCAACAGCCCTTCCAGCTGGGTAATCAACAGCCCTTCCAGCGGGGTAATCAACAGCCCTTCCAGCTGGGTAATCAACAGTTCCCCTCAGCGCCACCAGATACCCTTGCAGCGGGGTAATCAACAGCCCTTCCAGCGGGGTAATCAACAGTTCCCCTCAGCGCCACCAGACACCCTGGCAGCGGGGTAATCAACAGCCCTTCCAGCGGGGTAATCAACAGCCCTTCCAGCGGGGTAATCAACAGCCCTTCCAGCTGGGTAATCAACAGCCCTTCCAGCTGGGTAATCAACAGCCCTTCCAGCGGGGTAATCAACAGCCCTTCCAGCAGGGTAATCAACAGCCCTTCCAGCTGGGTAATCAACAGCCCTTCCAGTGGGGTAATCAACAGCCCTTCCAGCTGGGTAATCAACAGCCCTTCCAGCGGGGTAATCAACAGCCCTTCCAGCGGGGTAATCAACAGCCCTTCCAGCGGGGTAATCAGCAGTTCCCCTCAGCGCCACCAGACACCCTGGCAGCGGGGTAATCAACAGCCCTTCCAGCGGGGTAATCAACAGCCCTTCCAGTGGGGTAATCAACAGTTCCCCTCAGCAACGCTGAAGCTGCTCTAACCCCTGTCTGACCAGAGAGGAAAACATGACATCACTATGATATCCCCCACTCCTGGCCAACAGAACCCTGCAGAACTGAGCTGAACATTATCGAAGGCATATGGTGCAGTCAGAATCAGAACCCAGGCCAGGAGAGAATCATTAATTTTTTATTTTCTTTAGCTGGTTTCAAACTGAATTTCTCGAACATTAAAATTAATGCGGGCCAAATTCTCATCAATAAAGAAATATGTGAGTGATATCCCACAGCTATCCTTCAATTCCAAAAGCTTGACTTATTGCATGTTAAACTATGCCAAGATAAAAAAATATATATTTTTATGTCCATACATGTCTAAATTATGAATGCATGATTCTTTGAGAAAAGGGGCAAGCTCGGAGCTCTGTTGACCAGACATGTACTGTATCAAACTGAAGCCACATTTATGCTCAGAAACAAGTACTGTTATTTTAGGGTTTAGGATCCAATAAATACTACTATTTCAAAGAAGTAATGAGGTCATGCAATTAGTCCTTAAAATCAGATGTTGAGCATATGAAAGTTGTAAAGTCAGCTGAAATTGACCAGTAAATGTAATATCAAATTATTTAATACATGTGAATTAAGTGGCTTATGCACCAGCCTTAAACAGAGCTCTCATGTTTGACCGGTTGAGATCAAACGGCAGCAGTCACTGGAATGAGACATTCTGGCGGCGATAGGTCGAATGGCTGAAATGAGAGATACTCTGAGTGTGATTGTTGGCCAATGCTTCTGTTGTTGTTTCACTCCGTAGCATTGGCTCTGTCTCACTGTCTTTGCATTGAGTGTGTGTGTGTCCCTGTGTGTTTTTCAGGAGGAAGTACGGGCACCTCTCCCACCACCTCCAGCACAGGAGCCCCCTCCCCTTCTGGCACGGCCCACCTCCTGTCCCCCTCCTGCTCCCCGCCCACCTTCCACCTGGCCCCCAACACCTTCAACGTGGGCTGCAGGGAGAGCCAGCTGTGCAGCATGGGCCTGTCTGAGTATCCGGCCTGCGCACGCAGCAACATGGCGGCCTTGCAGGGCTACGGGGGACTGTCCGACAGCTCCTATGGACGCCTCCAAGCAGCAGGAGGCGCTGTGGCCTCCACCCAGCAGTCTGAATCCTTCCTGCCCCAGAGGACATCCTCCCTGATCGCTGCAGGCATGCAAGGGGGTGGCCATGGCCCTCTGTCTGGAAGCAGCGGTGGCGGGAAGATGGATGCCTACGGAGGTCAGCTGACCTCATTTCCGGCCTCCCAGCTGCAGTATGTGATGCAGGGTGGAGCTAGCTCTGCCTCTGGCTCCTCCTCCTCCTCAGGCTCCTCCCCCTCTTCTGCCCACATGTTCAGCGGGGGCCACCACCACGTGCAGCAGGGATCCTACAACGCCTTCTCACTCCACAACCCCTACAACCTGTATGGATACAACTTCCCCACTTCCCCTCGCCTGGCTTCCAGCCCTGAGAAGACCCAGGGCGGCCTCTTGTGCTCCTCCTCCTCTGCCGGGGTGTTTGCTGAGCGCCAGTACCTGTCCAACGGTGGCATGGACAGCATGCACATGATCGGCAATCCCTCCGCTGGCCAGCAGGGGGCTGGCTCCTGTGATGGCCGTCAGTATGGCTCCTCCTCTCAGATGTCAATGCACATGGTGTAAAAACTGAGATCCCACTTCTGACACCAATTTTCACTGTCCTGTTATTTCAAGAAGTTCTGTCTCTTCTACTAAGATATGCTATTGATGAGTCATTTTACATTTAGCGTTGTTTGTAATACTGAGGTACAAAGTGAATCTTTCAAAAAACAGACTTTTCATCTCATAGTGTTTATTTTTTTATTTTTTTTATTTCACCTCACATGCTTTAAACAAGGAGGAGGAACTGTTATTTAATTACCACAATAGTGTTAAAAAGGGGAAGTGGAACCATATACCGTGCTCTCAGTGCACATGTGGCTGTTTAGAACACTAACCCCAACCATGGGGACATACAGGGGGATATGTGAAAGAGAGTAGACCACATACTCTTACTGTCGAGGGATTCTCAGGAGTGAACCCATGAATTTGTTATGGTGCAATAGTAATGACAGTCTCTACAGTAACTCAGCCTTGTTGCTATGGACTCTATCCAGTCCCGGACAGGATGTGACAGAGGCTCTGTGTGATCCAGAAACTTCACCTCCACTTCCACTGCTCTAGTTTTAACAAGACATTTATGCAACATTATGCCATAACGTTGTGGCAACATTGGGAGAGAACTGAGAGGGTTGTGGATATTAACAGTGCCGGATCAATATGAAGGACTTCAATATGAAGGTTTTCCCCTCTGGCCACTCAGCGGGGATGATGGGAGGATAATGGATGAGGCACAGAGGGTGAATATAATATAATACAGCACATGCTGGAAGGATGAAGTCAAAAACCTAAAGGTCAGGGTGAGGGAGGAACTATGTGTGTCTGACAGTGGGGTCCAGTTGTTGGCCCTGCACCTCTCAGTGGACACGCTGGACGAGAAGCTCTGTTCAAGTGGACACTGAACATATAGTGAAATACAGTGAAATCACCACAATCTTATCAACTCCTTTCCTCACAGACTGGAATGGCTTCACTATTTTTGAGTGGATTACCTTTTTAAAAGCATATATAAGATGGCGAATGCAAGCAAAAACCATAAGCTTTACAGTTGTTGTGTGAAAGGTTATAAAGATAGAATAGGAAACAGAGTAATTATAGTATGTTTTGGTGTGTTGTAGATAATTGTATTTAAGTGCCAAGCAATAATACAATTATATGGGCCAATCTATCATGAAAACAAATGTGAGAAAAAATGGAAATAGCAAAATTATTATTTTGAAAGGCCTTTTAAAAAACTGTAAATACAGGTGCCAAGCACACAAAAGTTCAATAAACATTTTAATTCATTTACATGTTTTTGATTCATTTACAGCTGTCACTCTTTGTAAGATGTGCATATATTCAACAAAGTGGACCATTAACAAAAACACAAGCAATAGAGTAAATGCATCCCCTGACATTTTCCCATGCAAATAGAACTTGATTACTATGATATTCTACCATATATCTATATATATATATATGGTATACAGTGCCTTCAGAAAGTACCCCTTGACTTATTCCACATGCTGTTGTGTTACAGCCTGAATTCAAAATTGATTAAATATATATTTTTCTCACCCATCTACACATAATTCCCCTATAATGACAAAGCAAAAACACGTTTTTATAATTTGTATTCCAAATGATTGAAAATGAAATACAGAAATACAGTTTCTCATTTAAATAAGTATTCAAACTCCTGAGTCAATATGTGTTTGAATCACATTTGACAGCAATTACAGCTGTGAGTCTTTCTGGGTAAGTCTCTAAGAGCTTTGCACACCTGTACAAAATTTGCACATTATTTTTTTTTTTTATTCACCAAGCTCTGTCAAGTTGGTTGTTGACCATTGCTAGGCAGACATTTTTTATTCTTGCCATAGATTTTCACGCCGATTTAAGTAAAAACTGTAACTAGGTCACCCAGGAACATTCAACATAGTCTTGGTAAGCAACTCCAGTGTATATTTGGCCTTGTGTTCTAGGTTATTTTCTTGCTGGAAGGTGAATTTGAAATCCCAGTGTCTGTTGGAAAGCAGACTGAATCAGGTTTTCCTATAGGATTTTGCCTGTGTTTAGCTCTATTCCGTTTCTTTTTATCCCCAAAATCTCCCTAGTCCTTGCCAATGACAAGCATACCCATAACATGATGCAGCCACCACCATGCTAAAAAATAGAGTGGTACTCAGTGATTTCTTGTGTTGGATTTGCCACATTTGGAGTTGTTGGATTTGCCCCAACATAAAAGACATAAAGTTAATTTATTTTCCACATTTTTGCGGTTTTACTTTGGTTCCTTATTGCAAACAGGATGCATGTTTTGGATTTTTTTTAAATGCTGTACAGGCTTCCTTCTTTTCATTCTGTCATGTAAGTTAGTAGTGTGGAGTAACTACAATGTTGTTGATCCATCCTCAGTTTCTCCTATCACAGCTATTAAACTCTGTAACTGTTTTAAAGTCACCATTGGCCTAATGGTGAAATCCCTGAGTGGTTTCCTTCCTCTAAGGGCAACTGAGTTAGGAATAATGTCTTTATCTTTGTAGTGACTGGGTGTATTGACACAGTACACCATCCAAAGTGTAATTAATAACTTCACTATGCTCAAAGGGATATTCATTGTCTACTCTTTTTTTTGTATCCATCTACCAATAGGTGCCCTTCTTGGGTGAGGCATTGGAAAACCTCCCTGGCCTTTGTGGTTGAATTTGTGTTTGAAATTCACTGCCCGACTGAGGGATCTTACAGATAATTGTAAGTGTGGGGTACAGAGATGAGGTAGTCATTCATAAATAATGTTAAACAATATTATTGCACACAGAGTGAGTCCATGCAGCATATGTGACTTGTTGACCAAAATTGTACTCCTGAACTTATTTAGGCTTGTCATAACAAAGGGCTTGAATACGTATTGACTCAAGACATTTCAGCTGTTCAATTTTAATCAATTTGTAAAAATGTCTTAAACGTAATTCCACTTTTATATTATGGGGTATTGTGTGTAGGCCAGTGACACAAAATCTCAATTTATTCAATTTTAAATTCAAGCTGTAACACAACAAAATGTGGAAAAAGTCAAGGGATACTTTCTGAAGGCACTGAATATACAGCATGATATATTATTCAAAATCAAACAGGTTTATTTCATTAGTTGAAATAACAGGACATCTTACTAACTGTGGCTTTAACATTGGAAATCTGCAATACTATATAACTATTCGAGTATGGAACAGTAAAGATGGAGAAAATGATTAACCAGTATATCATGTATTTAAGAAACAGTATTCAAGAATGATCTTATTCTCACAAGCTTAAGGTCCTGTAAACAGACATCTGCTCTCGTTGGTTTTAATCAATGACTCAACAGCACATCTATCAAACTGAAAAAACACAGCCCAGTCCTGCTGGTTCTGTCTGCCAGAGAAAAGTAGCTCGTAATCATTTGAACATTTGAGAGAGAGAGAGAGAGAAGGAAACCATACAGTATTTATGATGATTCTATTCTTGATCTGTGCTGTCCCTCATTAGAGCCTTACAGACCACAGTGATTTAGCAGGCCAATCAGCATCCATTACATAGATGTGCTCAGAGGAGAACGTTCTTGCCCAATCACTTCCTATCATGAGTACGGTTCTACCCATGAAATATCATATCTGAACCATCATCAGAAAATGAAGGGGGTCCGGGACCGTGGAGACAGGGCTCTATTGGAAACACCTGTTTTCCAACCGTGACCACAGTAATGAGTAGATGTACTGGAGAGAAGAGCAGCAATGATTTCGTAATTTGCCATAACTCCATGTATCTGAATATTATTTGCAATAATTATTTACGTTATTTGTCTGATGTCCCCCTACTCGGTTCCAGGAGCATTTAAAATCAACTTCTCTTCACCGCAAACTTACCTTAGCTTTACAGAGGAAAGGCACGTACATGGTAAGAAGAACACAGAGTAGAAATCTACAAAGCAAAGGACACAGTACATCGCAGTCTGCTATAGCACAGCACTACCGTATCAAAACATTGTCTTCCAATGTCAGATCAGTTCTGAAGTGGAAAAGAACGGCTTGAATAACAACCCCCTTACATCCTTTCATCTAGGCTTCTTTCATTAGCAGTAAAATATGCAAACAATCTGATTGATTGATTAATAGATGTATGCCTGCCATATAGTAAAATATGAAACTGGAACAATTTAAGATTCCAAAAACACTTCTGACAGGCTGGATATTTTACGAGACACTCTAGCAAAGTTGAGAGGGTTCCAGTGCCTGCTGGGCTTTGAGGCCATTTTTGAGTGACAGCACGCTGACTGGAAGGTATCCCATAATCCTCTCTGCTGTCATTGATCTTTCTCTCAGAGCAGATTTCAGACGTTTTACATACTTCCAGAACGTGCAATCTGTCCCCAGGGAACCCTACTGGGCAAGTCTGGCTGAAGACCATTATTGAAAAAAGGGATAAAAAAAAACGTCACTTTGATTGGGGACACTAGGATAGCTTTTCTTTTTTATAGTCCGGACTGCTGGTTGGGTATATAAGAAAGTATGCTAAGATTTCTGGTAAACTATTGCCCTCTTGTGTTTATTCTCCTCTTTGCTGTGGATTGTTAAGTGTTACTGGTCCATCATGAGTCACTAACTGTCAGCAGATTCACTATCTCAATGTGTTACTGTACAACAAGTGTATTACAAAACTAAATCACCTGTATGTCACAACTGAGATTCCAATACCTTCAAATACCTTGCATACCTTTTTTATTTTACATATTGAATGTATTTTGAGAGTAACACATCAAGATGCAGATCTGAGCACTGAGTGTCCAACTAAAGCAACATGTTGATTTATTGCCAACTGCGACACATTAAACGCTTTAAACGCAAATGACACATTAAACGCTTTAAAATACTTTTTATCTCATTTCATTAAGGAATGTAAAGTTACAGCCGGCTATCAAATTTGACTTACGAACTTTTCTGGATAGACACCTCTTGCCGAGGTAAGTATGAGAAAATAATTCCTCTCTGTTTCTAGTTTTTATTCCATATTCAGGGAGGAGAGGAGGGGGGGAGGAAAGGAGAGAAGAAGGAGGAGGAGAGGGGGAGGAGAAGGAGAAGAGGAGGGGGAGGAGAGGAGAAGGAGGACAGAACGTGTCCTGGATCTAACTGGTTGGTGATTCATGGTTTCCCTTTGCTCTGTGTGAGAAAAACAGCATAGAGCAGCTCATATGTCTATGAGGTAACACGCACGCACACACACACACACACACACACACACACACACACACACACACACACACACACACACACACACACACACACACACACACACACACACACACACACACACACACACACACACACACACACACACACACACACACACACACACACACACACACACACACACACACACACACACACACACACACACACACATAACCTGTCTCTGAAATGTGGATGCACAGGTCAACAGGAAATTCTTTAAATGATTATTTTTCTCTTCTGGAGGGAACAGAGATGTTTGAGATACCATCACCCCAGAGGCAGGTGTTTCTGATCAACCTGAGGGCCTAGATGGAAGCGGCCGGAGGTCTCGTGTGGCGGGTGGCCTGCTGAGTACATAGACGTCCCACCGGGTCACCTCCCTGGCTTAATGAAAGAGGTCCGGTCCGGAGCGGCCTGGACGGCTGACCTGGATACTGAACTCCGACAAGGGCCAGACTGAGCTGTGTGGGAATGGCCAGGGTTTGAGAAAAGGTATGAACGCAGAGGGGAGAGCGGAGCGATGTTGAGCGATTAAAGGTTGTGTGTTTCAAATTGCCTTCAGAGCTGAGCAAAACCCGCACTTGAGTAAGAGACCTGGTTGAGAAAAAGGCCTGGTCTTGTGGTGGTTTGGGGGGTGGTGGTGGAACAGCACACATATGTGGATTCGTTGGTGGGGTGGGAGGTACGGTGTGCTGGGAAGGGGGGGTTTGAGGGTGCCCAGATACACCCTCAAAAAGCGAAACAGGTGTCCCTGTGCCTCCACCAGGAGAAAATAAAATTAGGAACGGCAGCTCATTTTGTCTGGAGCCTGCGCAGCTCAAACATGATCTGAATACGATGATTGGTGGCAATAAAATTAGAGATTTCTTATGGATATCATTTAATGCCATCACTGATCTCCTCAAGATTGTGATGACAATGTGTGATTGTGAGTATGGTAGTAGACAGTGTTACTGCACAGGTGTAAATAGCAACTTCATGTAAAGTGTTATCTAGGACACTGAGTCTACATTGAGACATCTCAGGGGTGATCATGGGATAAAAATGCAAGTGGTTCTGGATGTATAACCAGCATTATAGGGGTATAGCAAAGCTCCGTGCCATAAATAAAAAGGCCCGTAAAACAACACAATGCTTTTAATTGGCACATTTCCCAGCTCTGGCACGGAGTGCATCTCTTGTCCTTGACGGGCCTTCAGAATAGGCATTCTGAGTCGCCACTCGTTATTTTCAGATGAAATTTGTTTAACAGTCGATAGATGGACGCGGTGGACAACCATCATTCAAGCATTTGAAAATGCCCAGCTAATCCCCCCATCTAAATATTCTGGAAAATATTCTGCCAACACACATGCATACTATAAATCACCTTTATAATGCTTGTCACATAAAATGTTACTAGGGCTGTGGGCTTAAGAGCGTGTCCGTTGTGTTAAGGCCAACATGGCTGGCTGGGGCTGATTTTGGGACTGTCATGCGTCGCTCGCTCGGCTCCCCCACCATCAATCTATCTATGGAGGCTGCATATGCCATGGGTGCGTGTTTGAATGCAGGTTTGTGGCTGGCAGCTGCATTCCTTCATGACCCTCACCTGGATCTATTGGACAGAAACAAGACAAAGAGGGTTTCGCAGAAATTTCACGGCGACCTTTCCCTAACAGCTCTTCAGCAAAGCACAGGTCTGACTGATAACTTGGATAAACTGCGTTCTATTCTGGTTATGATAGCGCTATTAAACAACACAGACATAATCCCCGGTAACAGGGCCGCTGAAAGCTGCCTCGCCACCCGTGCTCATCATGCTTGTCAAAGGCCTTGGCCCAGGTCACATTGCGACGTGGGCTGGTTTCGGAAAACAGGAAGCTGGGTTAGCTCGCTCCTTCCCCTGATGGAATTTGGCATTGCTGCACACGCTCAGTAAGTGCCTGAAACCCACGTCTTTCTGAGGACTGTGACCCTGAACAACTGCTTTCCCTCAACCAAAGCCCCTTTTAAGTCCCTGACATGCAGATAGTTGGAAAACAAAGGTTGTCTGTGCATGTGTGTGAGTGTCAGTGCTTAGTTACTGATACTGATACACACACCAGTCCTAGGCCGAGCATGTGAAAGGATGTGTATTTGTGTGTTTGTTTTGTTTTGTGTGTGTGCGTGTGTGTGTGTGTGTGTGTGTGTGTGTGTGTGTGTGTGTGTGTGTGTGTGTGTGTGTGTGTGTGTGTGTGTGTGTGTGTGTGTGTGTGTGTGTGTGTGTGTGTGTGTGTGTGTGTGTGTGTGTGTGTGTGTGTGTGGTATGCCAAAGGCAGTGACAGTGTGAAAGAGAATAGGGAGGCTGGCCTCTGACCTAGCCTGGTCCTCTGTGGGCACAGTCAGCCAGCCAATCGGATTCTCAATATCTTACTGCAGCTTTTGTTTCACAGCCATCAGGCTTTTAAAGGAAACAAGAGGTTACTACAGGCTAAGGCTGTTCACAAGCAACACTTGTCTTCTCAGTATAGATGGCAGGTGCTGAGAGGGATGGAGGGGCAGGGAGTCAGGTGGGAGAGGTGTGGCAGGTGGGGCTCCAGCATAACAACACACAACCATCGCTACACAGGGCAAAGAGGAATGGACTATTTTTAGAGAAAGGATTCAATTAATATGGGTGAAGGATAATGTTTGCTCTTTGAACATTGCTCTCTTCCTGTGTGATGTATGTTTCATGCATTCCTTTCAAAGCAATGCCTCTAGAAGAAAATATGAAGACCTTACTTTGTAGGAAAAAACAGGCTTAACATAGGATAGACACAAAGTTCAAATTCAAATGTCCCACAGCAACTGTACCCTGCAGTCTTGTTTTTTACACATCCCTGCCAATGCCCCATCCCCCTCTCTCCTCAGACCAAGCAGTTTGCTTCGTAATCCCCAACACCTGCTTCACAAAGGAATGCCAAGTTAAATTTACAACAGCAAGGAAGGAGAGACACACTGGAAAGCAGAGGTGTCATGCCCATAGGGGGCACAGGGGCACGTGCCCCCTCAATATACATATTTTTTTTTTTACATTGAATGAAGTATAATGATTGTGACTCTAAATTGCAGGGAAAAGCTGTTTCAAAAAGATGTTCCAGCCATCCTCACATACTTTGTGCCGACTCAGATTTTTGGAGGGCATGACACCCCTGCTAGAAAGAGCCTGTTAATTAAACAGGTTTCTCTAATCAATGAAGTAAACTGTATTTAACTTGATGAGAGGAAATTGCATGCAGGAGCCTTAGGCTCCTGGGTTGATTTAATGTTAATAGTGAAATAAACAGGGCTCAATGTTGAAGACATCATTCAGCCCAGTTCAGTGTTGAGGTCAATGTAGTTTTCAATTCACTTCATTTAGGAAGTTAATACAAATGTAATTTAAGGAATTTAAAAATCACTAAAGAAAACAAATCTTCAATTCACTTCCTTAATTGACTGAATTGAAATCTTAATTGACCCCAACCCATGCCTTAGTAATAGCTAGGTGCCGACTGCCGACTGCCGACTGAGGCCTAAACGGTCTCAGTAGCACCTCTTGTCTCCTAGAGCAATGTCCCCCAACTGGCGGCCCGCGGGATGAATTTAGTTTTCTGAGCAAATTATTATTTTAATTTTTTGTTGGACATAAAAGATTGTAAAAACACCAGGAAATCGGCGCCAAGTTAAGTTTTGAAATCTGTTCCCCAGTATTCCCAACCATAACAGAGAGACAGACACATGATGGTATACAAATGTAAGTAAGGTTTAAAATGATTATGTTTTAGTCAAATATTATTTCTGTTTGGGCTTCTTGCGGTCAATTTGCAGTCTACAAATTATTTGTAATTATGTTGCGGCCCCCCGACCGTCCGCTCAAGAAGAAATCGTCCCGTGACTGAATTTAGTTGATGATCCCTGTCCTAGAGGCTAGTTCCCCCAGACCTCATACTCATACACCACAGCACAGATCGGCCCAGCTCAGCCCAGTCCAGCCAAGGCAGCAAGCTGTGTAGCTCTCTCACTCTCCAGGCCAGAGCAGCTCTGCCTGCCATGCCTCTGGCCTAATCCACTTAAAGCCAATTACAAGGCTATTACTGTGATCGCCCTCCTGAAAATGACAATGGAGCCAGTTGGGGAGCACGAGAACAATCACAGCTACTCAGGCCCTTTTTCTCTTGCCTTTGGAAATCCCTTGGCGCTGGTATCTCTATCACTAGGAGCGACGATTGACACAATGAGTGTGTTGGCGAGAGGTGTCGACTGACGGGTCCCGGAGCTGGAGAGGCAGTTCAGTGCTTTAGAGGGTGTTTTTGGGTCTCTTTGGGGTCATGGGACCAAGGGCCAGACAAACATCCGTACTATACACACACACTGCCTCTCACACTTTAATTGGCGTACATTTTCAGATTGGAAGCTAGGCCTTTTGGTATAGTGCTACCTTATTCAACGTAAATATTTATGTAAAGCATATTTCAGGTGCCGCTGCCTGTTCATATAGACTAAACTATTAATGTAATTACAATGTGACTGTTTGAAATGACAAACAGTGGTCGGATATTTTCCATTACCAGTCCACTCAAAATGCATTATCCTGCATGATTATTCTATGTGGTCAGAGCTTATTCTCTCCTCTTGGCTGAGTCTACTGGCTCCAGTCAAGTCTTTATTAAGTTTTACTCATTCATTATTTCTTGAAGGCCATAATATAATAAAGGCCTATCCATAATGGGGATAGCAGCCACCCACACTAAATTCAGCCAGTGTTAAAGCAGCTCATGGCCATGACTGGTAAAGCCCTTTTCCTCCCCAAATGCGGTCAAGTGCTATTTATAAAACCAGACTGGAGCTGGAGCTCTGCCTTCAGCCCTCAGCCTTCCCTATTAAGAGATCAGGAAACTGCTTTATGTTCATTCATACAAACACATTCATGCTGATGTGGAGGCGAGAGAGAGAAAGTGTGTGTGTGTGTGTGTATGTGTGTATCATACACACATATGGTGCACACACACAACAGCAGGCATTCAAAGCATCACACGCAGCACGTTTCTTTAATTATGCAGGAAGTTGGCCTGCTACATTCTTCCTCTTATTTATGACCTGTGGCGGCCATCACTCCATCCAAACAGCCCGACAGGGGGAAGCCCCCAGTTTGTTAGCTACACATTTATTCAGAGTCATAATTCTTTGTAACGTTATTGTTCAACTAGATATTGGACGTGCAGGCGCAATTAGTGAGGAATTTCAACCACTTGGGTGTAAAACACCCACTTGGGTGATTCACTGTGAAGTCTGAACCATAGAAATAAAAGATAATAGTTCTGATGGATTTTATTCTCAGTCATTTGTTTATGATGTTTTACCAACTGGTTGTCAATTAACCAAGCTGGGCTCTTTTTTACAATCAACATCACTCCGTCAAGGGAAATATAATATTCTTTCTAACAAAGAGAACTACACATATTTCAGGATGTTGTGCATCCCTGGAAATAATCAGATTTCATTACAGTTTTGAAAACTTAGCTTGTCCAAAAAAAGTTGTCTCTTGGCACAACTTATCCCGGGTATGGAGTAAGTTGAGCCGCAGGACCGGGTACGTTAAGCCGCCTACAAATGTATATTCTGAATGAAATACAGTGCCCTCAGAAAGCATTTATACCCCTTGACTTACTCCACATTTTGTCTCTGGGATGCTGGCCTTGTAGGCAGAGTTGCAAAGAAAAAGCCATATCTCAGACAGTCCAATAAAAATAAAATATTAAGATGGGCAAAAGAACACAGACACTGGACAGAGGAACTCTGCCAAGAAGGCCAGCATCCCGGAGTCGCCTCTTCACTGTTGACGTTGAGACTGGTGTTTTGCGGGTACTATTTAATGAAGCTGCCAGTTGAGGACTTATGAGGCGTCTGTTTCTCAAACTAGACACTCTAATGTACTTGTCCTCTTGCTTAGTGGTGCACCGGGGCCTCCCACTCCTCTTTCTATTCTGGTTAGAGCCAGTTTGCGCTGTTCTGTGAAGGGAGTAGTACACAGCGTTGTACAAGATCTTCAGTTTCTTGCCAATTTCTCGCATGGAATAGCCTTCATTTCTCAGAACAAGAATAGACTGACGAGTTTCAGAAGAAAGTTATTTGTTTCTGGCCATTTTGAGCCTGTAATCGAACCCACAAATGCTGATGCTCCGGATACTCAACTAGTCTAAAGAAGATATTGTAGATATTGTAGATATTCCATTAAAAATCTGCTGTTTCCAGCTACAATAGTCATTTACAACATTATCAATGTCTACACTGTATTTTGGATCAATTTTATGTTATTTTAATGGACAAAAAATTCTAAGTGACCCCAAACTTTTGAACGGTAGTGTAAGTATTCACACCTCTGAGTCAATACTTTGTAGAAGCAGCTTTGACAGCGATTAAAAATTCTTAAAGATCTGTCAAATTAGTTGTTGATCATTGCTAGACAACTATATTCATGTCTTGCCATAGATTTTCAAGTAGATTTAAGGCAAAACTGTTACTTGGCCACTCAGGAACATTCACTCTCTTCTTGGTAAGCAACTCCAGTGTGGATTTGGCCTTGTGTTTTAAGTTACTGTCCTGCTGAAAGGTGAATGAATCTCCCAGTGTCTGGTGGAAAACAGACTGAGCCAGGCTTTCCTCTAGGAATCTACTTGTGCTTAGCTCCATCCTCTTTTCTTATCATGAAATGATCCCCAGTCCTTAAAGATTAGAAAGATACCCATAACATGATACAGCCACCACAATGCTTAAAAAGATGAGGAGTGCAGTGGTGTAAAGTACTTAAGTAAAACGTACTTTAAAGTACTACTTAAGTAGTAGTTCTACTTTTGAGTAATCTGTACATTACTTTACAATTCATGTTTTTGACAACTTCTCCTTTTACTTCACTGCATTTCTAAAGAAAATATTGTACTTTTTACTCCATACATTTCCCCTGACACCCAAAAGTACTTTCCCGCACATATCAAGAGAACAGCCCTGTTCATTCCTACTGCCTCTGATCTGGCGGACTCACTAAACACAAATGCTTTGTTTGTAAATTAATGTCAGAGTGTTGTAATGTGCCCCTGGCTATCCGCAAATAAAAAAAAAAAAATTAATTGTGCTATCTGGTTTGCATAATATAAGGAATTTGAAATGATTAATACTTTTACTTTTGATACTTAAGGACATTTTAGCAATTCCAGTTGCTTTTCATACTTAAGTATATTTAAAACCAAATACCTTTAGACTTTTACTCAAGTAATATTTTACTGGGTGACTTTCACTTCTAGTTGAGACATTTTCTATTGAGGTATCTTTACTTTCACTCAAGTATGACTTTTGAGTATGTTTTCCATTACTGGACGAGTGGTACTCATTCATGTGTCGTATTGGATAACACTTTTGTATTCAGGACAAAAAGTGAATAGCTTTGAAGTATTACTTTAGTGCCTTGTTGCAAACATGATGCATGTTTTGGAATATTTTTTTTCTGTACAGGCTTCCTTTTTTTCACTCTGTCAATTAGGTTAGTATTGTGAAGCAACTGCAATGTTGTTAATCCATCCTCAGTTTTCTCCTATATATATATATATATATATATATATGTCACAGCCATTAAAAACTGCAACTGTTTTAAAGTCCCCATTGGCCTCATGGTGAAATGCCTGAGCGGTTTCCTTCGTCTACGGCCACTGAGTTAGGAAGGATGGCTATATTTTTGTAGTGACTGGGTATATTGATACACCATCCAAAGTGTAATTAATAACTTCACCATGCATGAAGGGATATTCAATGTCTGCTTTTGATATTTTTACCCATCAACCAATAGGTGCTCTTCTTTGCGGGGCATTGGAAAACCTCCCTGGTCTTTGTGGTTGAATCTGTGTTTGAAATTCGTTGCTCGACTGAGGGACTTTACAGATCGTTGTATGTGTGGGGTACAGAGATGGGGTAGTCATTCAAAATCATGTTAAGCACTGTTATTGAACATGGAATAAGTCCATGCAACTTATTACGTGACTTGTTTTTACTCCTTAACTTATTTAGGCTTGCCATAACAAAGAGGTTGAATACTTGTTGACTCAAGACATTTCAGCTGTTCCTTTTTAATGAATTCCACTTTGACACTGTGGCGTTTTGTGTTTAGGCCAGTGACAAAATCTCAATTTAATCCATTTTGAAATTCAGACTGTAACACAACAAAATGTGAAAAAAGTCAAGGGGTATAGTACCACTACCTTTTTAAAACCATGTCTATCTTTATTTCCCAAGCAGAATTCAACACAATCACGATTGCTTTTTAACACAGGCTTAACACCTAACAAACACTTTATACCTTTTTTAAAAAAGCTTTTAAAATAGGCCAAGCCATTTTGTTACCTCATATTCTAGCAATAATAACTTATATTATGCCTAGGAACAAAACACTTCAATTTGCTCAACTTGCCATTGACTCAACCATTGGCTGAACTGTTTGACTATATTAGCCCACACAGCTACAAGGACAGACTTTCATGCTAAGTTTAGGACCTCATATTGAAGCTTTTAGAGACCCCAACTGATGTATAGAACAATCTTTAAATTATCTATTTTTGTTTAGATACAAGCATCATGAAACCTCTAACACAATCAATTAATTTGACTTTGGTGAAAATCTGTTTTTTGGTCCTAACTTGCTTACAACTTTTTCCATGTGGTTTCTCCATCTTCACAGACTCCATGAGTGTCACAATGGCGTGTATAAGTGGCAGAGGAAGTCAGGCGCAGGAGAGTCAAATAGAGTGTAGAATGGAGTACTTTAATTAAAGTCCCAGTAATCTGCTCCATAACACTCACGGGAAAAATATAAAACAAATCTGGGTACGAAGACCCGTCGCACACCGATACACAATCAACACAACACTTGACAACGAACAATCTCTGACAAACACATGAAGGGAAACAGAGGGTTAAATACACAACAGGTAATGAATGGGATTGACAACAGGTGTGTGGGAAGACAAGACAAAACCAATGGAAAATGAAAAATGGATCGATGATGGCTAGAAGACCGGTGAAGTCGACCGCCGAACACCGCCCGGACAAGGAGAGGCAACGACTTCGGCAGAAGTCTTGACATTACCCCCCCCCCTGACGCGCGGCTCCAGCAGCGCGTCGACACCGGCCTCGGGGACGACCCGGAGGGCGAGGTGCAGGGCGATCCGGATGGAGGCGGTGGAATTCTTTTAACATGGAAGGATCTAAAACGTCCTCCACCGGAACCCAGCATCTCTCCTCCGGCCCGTACCCCTCCCAGTCCACGAGGTACTGAAGGCCCCTCGCCCGACGTCTCGAATCCAAAATGGATCGAATAGCGTACGCCGGGACCCCCTCGATGTCTAGAGGAGGCGGAGGAACTTCACGCACTTCAGCCTCCTGGAGCGGGCCAGCCACCACCGGCCTGAGGAGAGACACATGGAACGAGGGGTTAATACGGTAATTAGTGGGCAGTTGTAATCTATAACATACCTCGTTCACTCTCCTCAGGACTTTAAACGGCCCCACAAACCGCGGACACAGCTTCCGGCAGAGCAGGCGGAGGGGCAGGTTTCGGGTCGAGAGCCAGACCCTGTCCCCTGGTACGAACACCGGGGCCTCACTGCGGCGACGGTCTGCGCCAATTTTCTGGCGCCTTATGGCACGCTGAAGGTGGACGTGGGCTGCCTCCCAAGTTTCCTCAGCGTGCCGAAACCAATTGTCCACCGCAGGAGCTTCGGTCTGACTCTGATGCCAAGGAGCCAGAACCGGCTGATACCCTAATACACATTGAAAAGGGGTAAGGTTAGTGGAGGAGTGACGTAGCGAGTTCTGGGCTATCTCTGCCCAGGGCACGAACTTCGCCCACTCCCCTGGCCGGTCCTGGCAATAGGACCGCAGAAACCTGCCCACATCCTGGTTAACTCTCTCCACCTTCCCATTACTCTCGGGGTGAAAACCTGAGGTAAGACTAACCGAGATCCCCAGACGTTCCATGAACGCCTTCCAGACCCTTGACGTGAACTGGGGACCCCGATCAGACACTATATCCTCAGGCACCCCATAATGCCGGAAAACATGTGTAAACAGAGCCTCCGCAGTTTGTAAGGCCGTAGGGAGACCGGGCAAAGGGAGAAGACGACAGGACTTAGAGAACCGATCCACAACGACCAGGATCGTGGTGTAACCCTGTGAAGGTGGAAGATCAGTCACAAAATCCACTGACAGGTGCGACCACGGCCGTTGAGGAACGGGTAAAGGTAAAAGCTTACCTCTAGGCAGGTGTCTAGGAGCCTTGCACTGGGCGCACACCGACCAGGAGGAAACATAAATCCTCACGTCCTTAGCTAAAGTGGGCCACCAGTACCTCCCATCAAGACAGCGCATCGTCCGACCTATCCCAGGATGACCAGAGGAGGGTGATGTGTGAGCCCAATAGATCAATCGGTCGCGGACAGCAGACGGAACGTACAGACGACCAGCTGGACACTCAGGAGGAGAGGGCTCTGCACGTGACGCCCGCTCAATGTCCGCGTCCAGCTCCCACACTACTGGCGCCACCAAACACGACTCTGGGAGTATGGGAGTGGGATCCATGGGTCGCTCCTCTGTGTCATACAGCCGAGACAATGCATCTGCCTTGACGTTCTGGGAGCCTGGTCTGTAAGTAAGCGTAAACACAAAACGAGTGAAAAACATGGCCCACCTTGCCTGGCGAGGATTTAGTCTCTTCGCCTGCCGGATGTACTCCAGATTGCGGTGGTCAGTCCAGATGAGAAAAGGGTGATTAGCCCCCTCAAGCCAATGCCTCCACACCTTCAAGGCTTTTACGACAGCTAACAGCTCTCGGTCCCCCACATCATAGTTACGCTCCGCCGGGCTGAGCCTCTTCGAAAAGAAAGCACAGGGGCGAAGCTTCGGTGGCACACCCGAACGCTGAGAGAGCACTGCTCCTATCCCAGCTTCGGATGCGTCCACCTCTACTATGAATGGCAAAGAGGGATCCGGATGAGCCAACATAGGCGCCGAGGTAAACAGAGCCTTCAGTTTACCAAAAGCCCTATTCGCCTCGGCCGACCACTGCAAGCGCACCGGTCCCCCCTTTAGCAGTGAGGTAATGGGAGCTGCAACTTGACCAAAACCCCGGATAAATCTCCGGTAGTAATTGGCAAACCCTAAAAAACGCTGCACCTCCTTTACCGTGGTTGGAGTCGGCCAATTACGCACGGCTGTAATGCGGTCGCTCTCCATTTCCACTCCTGAAGTGGAAATCTGATGCCCTAGGAAGGAGATGGATTGTTGGAAGAACAAGCATTTCTCAGCCTTGACATATAAATCATGCTCCAACAGGCGACCAAGCACCCTGCGCACCAAGGACACATGCTCAGCGCGTGTAGCAGAGTATATCAAAATATCATCGATATACACCACTACACCCTGCCCGTTCAGGTCCCTGAAGATCTCATCTACAAACGATTGGAAGACTGATGGAGCATTCATCAACCAATATGGCATGACCAGGTACTCATAATGACCTGAGGTGGTGCTAAATGCCGTCTTCCACTCATCACCCCTCCTAATACGCACCAGATTGTACGCACTCCTGAGATCCAATTTTGTGAAGAAGCGGGCCCCGCGCAGTGACTCCATTACTGTATTGATCAAAGGTAGCGGGTAACTATATTTTACCGTGATTTTATTAAGGTCTCGATAATCAATGCACGGGCGTAAACCGCCATCCTTCTTCTTCACAAAAAAGAAACTCGAAGAGGCGGGTGAAATGGATGGCTTAATGAACCCCTGACGCAGGGATTCAGAGATATAATTATCCATAGCCACTGTCTCCGCTTGCGACAGAGGATACACATGACTCCTGGGATATGCAGCGTCTACCAGGAGATCTATCGCACAATCCCCCTGTCGATGGGGTGGTAATTGAGTCGCCTTCTTTTTACAGAAGGCGAGTGCCAAATCGGCATATTCTGAGGGAATGCGCACGGTGGAAACCTGGTCTGGACTTTCCACCGTAGTAGCACCAACGGAAACCCCTACACACCTACCTGAGCACTCTCGCGACCACCCCGTGAGAGCCCTCTGTGGCCAAGAAACAGTGGGGTTATGAGTAGTTAACCAGGGTAGGCCTAACACCACAGAATACGCAGGGGAATCAATAAGGAAAAGACTAATCTTCTCCTTGTGACCCTCCTGCGTTATCATAGACAAAGGTGCGGTGACCTCCCTGATAAACCCTGACCCTATTGGTCGACTATCTAAGGCATGAATAGGGAAAGGCATATCCACAGAAACAACAGGAATCCCTAAACTATGAGCAAAATTTTTATTAATGAAATTCCCAGCCGCGCCTGAATCTACTAGCGCCTTATACTGGGAATGCAGGGAAAAATCCGGAAAGGTGACAGAGACAAACATAAGTGCAGCAGAGGGCTCTGGATGAGTATGGTGCCTACTCACCTGGGGTGATGCCAGAGTGCCCTGCCTGCCTTCTCTATTCCCAGAGGAACCAACCCGGCACCGATCAGCAGTGTGATCTCTGCGATCATAGATGGTGCTCGAGCGGGTACCCCCTCCGGTCTCCCTGCGCACCATCCCTCCCAATTCTATAGGTTCGGGAGAGAGAGTGCGGGAGGATGGAACAACCAGACCCCGATCTAGACGTCCCCGAGTATCCAGCATGTTGTCCAGCCTGATGGACATATCCACCAGTTGGTCGAAGTTGAGGGTGGTGTCTCTACAGGCCAGCTCCCGACGGACGTCCTCGCGTAGACTACAACGGTAGTGGTCGATCAGGGCCCTGTCGCTCCATCCAGCGCCGGCAGCCAAAGTCCTAAACTCCAACGCGAACTCCTGAGCACTCCTCTTCCCCTGCCTCAGATGATAGAGGAGCTCACCTGCTGCTCTGCCTTCGGATGGGTGGTCGAATACCTTCCGGAAATGGCAGATGAGCTCCTTAAAATGGTCCAACGCCTTATCCTCTCCACACACAGCGTTGGCCCACTCCAGGGCTTTCCCGGTAAGGCATGAGACGAGGGCGAAGCTTTTCTCACGGTCTGATGGTACTGGAGAGACCGTGGCCAGATACAAGTTCAGTTTTAGGAGAAAACCCTGGCAGCTGGCAGTATCTCCATTGTATCCCGTGGGTAGGGATAACTGGATCCTGTTCTGTTCCGGAGGATAAAAAACGTTCAAAGGAATTCCAGGTGGTGGTGGAGGTACTGGACAAGCTCCCTGTCTCTCCCAGCGGTCCATACTCTGGACAATGCGATCCATGGCAGCGCACAGACTGTAAATCTCCGCCGCGTGTTCCAGGACGCGTTCCTCAACCTCCATTAGCGAAGTGCCTCCTCCTGCTGACTTCATTTTTTATGGTCAGAGATTCTGTCACAATGGCGTGTATAAGTGGCAGAGGAAGTCAGGCGCAGGAGAGTCAAATAGAGTGTAGAATGGAGTACTTTAACCTGTTGGGGATGGGGGCGCTGTTTAGACTATTTATGCTAATGTGGCTAATTTTTTAAACGGCTTCCCACAAAATCCTTGATCGTACAATATGCATATTATTATTATTATTGGATAGAAAACAGTCTATAGTTTCTATAGGAGTTGAAATTTTGTCTCTAAGTGGAACAGAGCCCATTCTACAGCAATTTCCCTGACATGGAGTCAGATTTGAGAAATGTTGGGCACTTTTCTGAAGTCAGTTAAAAGGGCACTGTCGTTGCTATGACTATACGGACACTTCTTACGTCTTCCCCTGGATGCCTTTACGTGATGACGATTCCAACGGGCTCGATTGCTCGTTCACAGGCCCTACAAATGAAAAAAACCTTTAGCTAGCAAGTCTTTTCTTGCTGCGTAACGCGCGTGGAAGACACCGACCCTCTCCTGTTCCAAGCGTTAGTTTAGCCTGTTATATTTCTCCGGTCATCTTTTCACTCGTTATAGGAGTTACAAACATCACAAAGTAGTTAATTTAAAGCGTTTTATAGCAATTTATATCCGTTTAGTGCGATTTTGGGACATTTATTTTTGCAACGATGTGAAAAGTTGGGCACGCTTTTCAGTTCATCCCGAACGTAGTTGACATTTCCACATGGCAAGAGGACAGCTTTCCACCAAAAGACGATTTCTCCCAAGAAAGGATCCTTTGCCCAAGATACTGATGGAAGAACAGCTCAAGGTAGGACATTTTTATTATGATAAATCGTGTTTCTGTCGAAACATTTTAGTGGCTTAGGACGCCATGTTTTTTGACGTAGCTTCGCTTGGCGCAAACTGTATTGAAAAGTAAGGATAAATTAAAAAATGTAATAACGCAATTGTATTAAGAATTAAATTGTCTATCAATCCCTGTCCACCCTATATTTTTTAGTCACGTTTATGAGTATTTATGTATAAGAGTAGATCACTGTCTAAGTGGCGCAAGGACAAATTCTGACCAGCCGAGTTACATTTCACATTGTCTAACCATGATTTTGGTGGCTAAATATAAACATTTTCGATCAAACTGTATATGCATGTTGTAATGTGATGTTACAGGAGTGTCATCGGAAGAATTCTGAGAAGGTTAGTGAAAAAATTAATATCTTTTGGCGATGTTGACTTTTATCGCTCACTTTGGCTAGAATCAATGCTGGGCTGCTAATTGCTATGTGCTAAGCTAATATAACGATTTATTGTGTTTTCGCTGTAAGACACTTAGAAAATCTGAAATATTGTCTGTATTCACAGGATCTGTGTCTTTCGATTCGTGTATGCTGTGTATTTTTACGAAATGTTTGATGATTAGTAGTTAGGTAAACACGTTGCTCATTGTAATTATTCTAGTCCATTTGTGATGGTGGGTGCAATTGTAAACTATGCCATATACCTGAAATATGCACTTTTTTCTAACAAAACCTATCCCATACCATAAATATGTTATCAGACTGTCATCTAATGAGTTTTTTTGTTGGTTAGGGGCTATAAATATCTTAGTTTAGCCGAATTGGTGATGGCTACTGGTGTTGGTGGACAAATAAAAGATGGTGGATTATGCTAATGTGTTTTTAGGTAATAGATGTACATCTTTACATATTGTGTCTTCCCTGTAAAACATTTTAAAAATCGGAAATGTTGACTGGATTCATAAGATCTGTGTCTTTCATTAGCTGTATTGGACTTTAATGTGTGAAAGTTAAATATTTTAAAAAAATATTTTTTTTGAATTTCGCGGCACTGGTTTTTCAGTGGGGGGGGGGGGGGTGTGCCGCTAGCGCCACGCTGATCCTAGACAGGTTAATTAAAGTCCCAGTAATCTGCTCCATAACACTCACGGGAAAAATATAAAACAAATCTGGGTACGAAGACCCGTCGCACACCGATACACAATCAACACAACACTTGACAACGAACAATCTTTGACAAACACATGAAGGGAAACAGAGGGTTAAATACACAACAGGTAATGAATGGGATTGACAACAGGTGTGTGGGAAGACAAGACAAAACCAATGGAAAATGAAAAATGGATCGATGATGGCTAGAAGACCGGTGAAGTCGACCGCCGAACACCGCCCGGACAAGGAGAGGCAACGACTTCGGCAGAAGTCGTGACAATGAGATGATGACCTCTTCCTAAATATTATGTATTCCAATTATTCATTTTATGTATGGTTTCCTAGAAACAAGGATGGCTCAACTTACCCCTTTGGGTCAATTTACCCCACTCTCCTTTACTGTAGGCCTATTATCTACATTCACTGGTATCAAGTTAAAACGTCCACTAATATATTCGCTGATGGTTACACTTTATTTTACAGTTCACAATTTACCTGGTAACTATTATACTAGTATAAAATAACTATTACATAATGACTTCTCTTTAGTCTCTTTGGAATTCTAGACCAAGCGTCACTTTTACCATTTTACCATTACTGCACCTGTACATAGCCCATCTATAATTTACCCCAAACAACTACCTCTTCCCCTACTGTATTTATTTATTTACTTATTTTTCTCCTTTGCACCCCATTATTTCGATTTCTACTTTGCAGATTCATCCACTGCAAATCTACCATTCCAGTGTTTTACTTGCTATATTGTATTTACTTCGCCACCATGGCCTTTTATTGCCTTTACCTCCCTTATCTCACCTCATTTGCTCACATTGTATATAGACTTATTTTTTTCTACTGTATTATTGACTGTATGTTTGTTTTACTCCATGTAACTCTGTGTTGTTGTATGTGTCGAACTGCTTTGCTTTATCTTGGCCAGGTCGCAATTGTAAATGAGAACTTGTTCTCAACTCGCCTACCTGGTTAAATAAAGGTTCTTTCAGAGAAGTCGGCAGTGCTGATTTTAATGACCTGGGGATATATAAACGCTACAGAGAATACGCTGCATTAGTTCCGGCGTATTTTGTGTTATAGACTAGTATAGTGCTCCTCTTGCACTTAGAGGTTTAAGTTAACGCTACAGTTTTGGAACATTGAGACATGCTCTCAGGATGCTTGGACGTCTCTGTGTCATTTTATATCTATTTTTTTCTCCAACGACTGAGTTGCCAGCTTGAGTAGTATGGGTTACAGACCAGAAACGCTGAGGCCTATTTAGTTACGACTGCGCGCAAACTTGTGTGTATGGTGTGTTGTGTGTGTGTGTGTGTGTGTGTGTGTGTGTGTGTGTGTGTGTGTGTGTGTGTGTGTGTGTGTGTGTGTGTGTGTGTGTGTGTGTGTGTGTGTGTGTGTGTGTGTGTGTGTGTGTGTGTGTGTGTGTGTGTGTGTGTGTGTGTGTATTCGTGAGTTAGGCGCATTAGTTGAGTGGAAAATGGCCTCTAAAGCGCCTCTACTCACCTTTCACAGTAGCAACATTTAGCAAGGTGCACCCCTCTCCACCTCCTCCTACCACTCACCACCCTTCAGCCGTCCCCTCACCCCACATTCACCCCTATTTCCATATACATTTTTCAAAAACCTGTTTTAGGAGCGAAAGAAGGAAAAGTGACTTTACATGAGGAATTCTCCTTGAACAGATGGTCAGACGCAAAGGAGAATGGGGTTGGGGGGGGGGGTATCTGGGAGGGGGGTGAATGTGACAAAATGCAAAGTGGAATTCGCCAGCCACTCCATTCCAGAATTGGCTCACAGAAAGAGCATGCGAGATGTGCGATGGCATGTCCTTGGCGGTCCAGGCGAGCTTGGGTGACAGCTGTGATGTTCATAGGCCGGCTTCGATGACAGTCAGGAGGGGATGGCTCGGCTCTTTTCAGACAGGAATGAGGTTTTGTCATTAGATTCTAAAATCTGTCTGATTTATGATATTTCCACTCCTGTTTTCCCCTTTACCCCCTTGACCCCCCCAGAGAACCCTTGTTGGGGGGCCATGACATTTACTGAAGTTGTTGTTGTTTGTTTACTTCTAACTTTCACCAGAAAGATAATCATCTCCCATCAGAACACTCAGTTGTTTTCTCAGGGAGCAGAAATGTGAGATAGAAGTGGTGATATGTTGCTTGATTTAAACACTAAATCCAGTGTTTATATATATATATATACTCCCACCCCACTCTATTACCCCTACCCTGATAGTGCTCACACAGCTCATCACTAAGCTAAGGACCCTGGAACTAAACACCTCCCTCTGCAACTGGATCCTGGACTTCCTGACGGGCCGCCCCCAGGTGGTAAAGGTAGGCAACAACACATCTGCCGTGCTGATCCCTCAGGGATGCATGCTTAGTCCCCTCCTGCAGTCCCTGTTCACCCAAGACTGCGTGTCCAAACACGACTCCAACACCATCATTAAGTTTGCTGACGACACAACAGTGTTAGGCCTGATCACCGACAACGAGGAGACAGCCTATAGGGAGGAGGTCAGAGACCTGGCACTGTGGTGCCAGGACAACAACCTCTCCCTCAGTGTGTGCAAGACAAAGGAGCTGATTGTGGACTACAGGAAAAGAAGGGTCGAACAGGCCCCCGTTAACATTGACGGGTCTGTAGTGGAGAGGATCTAGAGTTTCAAGTTCCTTGGTGTCCACATCACCAACAAACTATGATGGCCCAAACACACCAAGACATTCATGAAGAGGGCACGACAACACCTTTTTCCCCTCAGGAGACTGAAAAGATTTGGCATGGGTCCCCAGATCTTCAAAAAGTTATACAGCTGCAACATCGAGAGCATCTTGACTGGTTGCATCACCGCCTAGTATGGCAACTGCTCGGCATCCGATCGTAAGTCGCTACGGGGTGTACGTTCCAGCTTCCTGCCACCCAGGACCTACAGTTGAAGTAGGAAGTTAACATACACTTAGGTTGGAGTCATTAAAACTCGTTTTTCAACCACTTCACACATTTCTTGTTAACAAACTATAGTTTTGGCAAGTCGGTTAGGACATCTCCTTTGTGTATGACAAAAGTAATTTTCCCAACATTTGTTTACAGAGAGATTATTTCACTTATAATTCACTGTATCACAATTCCAGTGGGTCAGAAGTCTACATACAAAAAGTTGACTGTGCCTTTAAACAGCTTGGAAAATTCCAGAAAATGATGTCATGGCTTTAGAAGCTTCTGATAGGCTAATTGACATAATTTGAGTCAATTGGAGGTGTATCTGTGGATGTATTTCAAGGCCTACCTTCAAACACAGTGCCTTTTTGCTTGACTTCATGGGAAAATCAAAAGAAATCAGCCAAGACCTCAGGAAAAAATAGTAGACCTCCACAAGTCTGATTCATCCTTGGGAACAATTTCCAAATGCCTGAAGGTACCACGTTCATCTGTACAAACAATAGTACGCAAGTATAAACACCATGGGATCACGCAGCGGTCATACTGCTCAGGAAGGAGACACGTTCTGTCTCCTAGAGATGAACGTACTTTGGTGCAAAAAGTGCAAATCAATCCCAGAACAACAGCAAAGGACCCTGTCAAGATGCTGGAGGAAACAGGTACAAAAGTATCTATATCCACAGTAAAACAAGTCCTATATCGACATAACCTGAAAGGCTGCTTAGAAAGGAAGAAGCCACTGCTCCAAAACCGCCATAAAAAAGCCAGACTACGGTTTGCAACTGCACATGGGGACAAAGATTGTACTTCTTGGAGAAATGTCCTCTGGTCTGATGAAACAAAAATAGAACTGTTTGGCCATAATGACCATCATTATGTTTGGAGGAGGAGAAAGGGGGAGGCTTGCAAGCCGAAGAACACCATCCCAACCGTGAAGCACGGGGATGGCAGCATCATGTTGTGGGGGTGACCTCAAACCTATAGAAAATTTGTGGGCAGAACTGAAAAAGCGTCTGTGAGGAAGGAGGCCTACAAACAGAGATATCCTACAGAGTTCTGTCTTACTATCCAGTTCTGTGCCCAAACAATTTGAGCTTCTACTTTTAAAAATCCACCTTTCCAGAAACAAGTCTCTCACCGTTGCCGCTTGCTATATACCACCTTCTGCCCCCAGCTGTGCCCTGGACACCATATGTGAATTGATTGCCCCCCATCTACATTCAGAGCTCGTGCTGTTAGGTGACATAAACTGGGACATGTTTAACACCCCGGCCATCCTTCAATCTAAGCATGATGCCCTCAATATCACAAAAATGATCAATGAACCTACCAGGTACAACCTCAAATCCGTAAACACGGCACCCTCATAGTTATCATCCTAATCAACCTGCCCTCTGAGTACACTGTCAATGGCTCCCTAAAACACTTCAGCGAGCAGGCCTTTCTAATCAACCTGGCCCGGGTATCCTGGAAGGATATTGACCTCATTCTTTCAGTAGAGGATGCCTGGTTATTCTTTAAATGTGCTTTCCTCACCATCTTAAATAAGCATGCTCCATTAAAAAATGTAGAACCAGGAATAGATATAGCCCTTGGTTCACTCCAGACTTGACTGCCCTTGACCAGCACAAAAACATCCTGTGACGTACTGCATTAGCATCGAATAGCCCCCGCGAAATGCAACTTTTCAGGGAAGTTAGGAACCAATATACACAGGCAGTTAGGAAAGCAAAGGCTAGCTTTTTCAAACAGAAATTTGCATCCTGTAGCAAAAAATCCCAAAAGTTCTGGGACACTGTAAAGTTCATGGAGAATAAGAGCACCTCCTCCCAGCTGCCTACTGCACTGAGGCTAGGAAACACTGTCACCACCAATAAATCCGCGATAATTGAGAATTTCAATAAGCAGTTTTCTACGGCTGGCCATGCTTTCCACCTGGCTACCCCTACCCCGGTCAACAGCCCTGCACCCCCTGCAGCAACTTTCCCAAGCCTCCCCATGTCTCCTTCACCCAAATCCAGATAGCTGATGTTCTGAAAGAAGTGAAAAATCTGGACCCCTACAAATCAGCCGGTCTAGACAATCTGGACCCTCTCTTTCTTAAATTATCCACCGAAATTGTTGCAGCCCCAATTACTAGCCTGTTCAACCTCTCTTTCGTGTCGTCTGAGATCCCCACAGATTGGAAAGCTGCCGCGGTCATCACCCTCTTCAAAGGGGGAGACACTCTACACCCAAACTGCTACAGACCTATATCTATCCTACCCTGCCTTTCTAAGGTCTTCGAAAGCCAAGTTACCAAACAGATCACCGATCATTTTGAATCCCACCGTACCTTCTCCGCTACGCAATCTGGTTTCCGAGCTGGTCATGGGTGCACCTCAGCCACGCTCAAGGTCCTAAACTTTATCATAACCGCCATCGATAAGAGACAATACTGTGCAGCTGTATTCATCGACCTGGCCAAGGCTTTCGACTCTGTCAATCACCACATTCTTATCTGCGAGTCAACAGCCTTGGTTTCTCAAAGGACTGCCTCGTCTGGTTCACCAACTACTCCTCAGATAGAGTTCAGTGTGTCAAATCGGAGGGCCTGTTGTCCGGACCTCTGGCAGTCTCTATGGGGGTGCCACAGGGTAGAATCCTCGGGCCGACTCTTTTCTCTGAATCGGCCCGACTCTTTTCTCTGTATACATCAATGACGTCGCTCTTGCTGCTGGTGATTCTCTGATCCACCTATACGCAGACGACACCATTCTGTATACTTCTGACCCTTCTTTGGACACTGTGTTAACCAACCTCCAGACGAGCTTCAATGCCATACAACACCCCTTCCGTGGCCTCCAACTGCTCTTAAATGCAAGTAAAACTAAATGCATGTTCTTCAACCGATCACTGCCCACACCTGCCCGCCCGTTCAGCATCACTACTCTGGACGGTTCTGACTTAGAATATGTGGACAACTACAAATACCTAGGTGTCTGGTTACACTGTAAACTCTCCTTCTAGACGCACATTAACTTCTCTAGGGTAGGGGACAGCATTTTCGCGTTTGGATGAAAAGCATACCCAAATTCAACTGCCAGTTACTCATCCCCAGGAGATAAGATATGCATATTATTAGTAGATTTTGATGGAAAACACTCTGAAGTTTCTAAAACTGTTTGAATCATGTCTGTGAGTATAACAGAACTTATTTAGCAGGCGAAACCCCGAGGACAAACCATTCAGATTTTTTTGTTGTTGAGGTCATTGTCTTTTCAATGAGTTTTCATTGGAAAACCAGATTTCTAAGCGAATTGCGTGGAGTTCCTACGGCTTCCACTAGATGTCAAAAGTCCTGAGAAATAGGATGAGGTTATTCCTTTGTGTAATGAAGAAATACGGCCATCTTGAAGTCGAGGCACTCCAGGTGTCCTGGACATGCACTTCAATCAAACAGAAGGCATGCAACATTTCGTTTGAACACATATCATCCCGTCTTCAATTTTATCGATTATTAACGTTAAAAAATACCTAAAGTTGTATTACAAAAGTAGTTTGACATTTTTTGAGATATTTTTGAGATATTTTGTCGTCACGTTTGAGCAAGTTGGAACCGGTGTTTTTCTTGATCAAACGCGCAAAATAAATGGACATTTGGATATATCGACGGAATTAATCAGGCAAAAGGACCATTTGTGATGTTTATGGGACATATTGGAGTGCCAACAACAGAAGCTCGTCAAAGGTAAGGCATGAATTATATTTCTATTTCTGCGTTTTGTGTCGCGCCTGCAGGGTTGAAATGTTTTCTCTCTTTTGTTTACTATGGTGCTATGCTCAGATAATAGCATCGTATGCTTTCGCTGAAAAGCCTATTTGAATTCTGACATGTTGGCTGGATTCACAACCATTGTAGCTTTAATTTGGTATCTTTCATGTGTGATTTAATTAAAGTTTGATTTTATAGTAATTTTCATAGTAATTAATTTTAATTTGGCGCTCTGCATTTCTCAGGCTTTTTGCCAAGTGATAAAGTAGCGTCTTGCCTAAACTCAGATTTTTGGATATAAATATGAACTTTACCGAACAAAAAATACATGTATTGTGTAACATGAAGTCCTATGAGTTTCATCTGATGAAGATTATCAAAGGTTAGTGATTCATTTTATCTCTATTTCTGCTTTTTGTTACTGCTCTCTTTAGCTGGAAAAATGGCTGTCTTTTTCTGTGACTTGGCTCATACCTAACATAATCGCCTGGTGTGCTTTCGTCGTAAAAACCTTTTTGAAATCGGACATTTTGACTGGATTTACAACAAGTGCAGCTTTAAAATGGTGTAAAATACTTGTATGTTTGAGGAATTTAAATTATGGGATTTCTGTTGTTTTGAATTTGGCGCCCTGCAGTTTCACTGGCTGTTGACGAGGTGGGACGCTACCGTCCCACATACCCTAGAGAAGTTAAGCATCTCCAATCCAAAATTAAATCTAGAATCGGCTTCCTATTTCGCAACAAAGCCTCCTTCACTCATGCTGCCAAACATACCCTTGTAAAACTGACTATCTTACCGATCCTTGACTTCGGCGATGTCATTTACAAAACAGCCTCCAACACTACTCAGCAAATTGGATGCAGTCCATCACAGTGCCATCTGTTTTGTCACCAAAGCCCCATATACTACCCACCACTGTGGCCTGTATGCTCTAGTTGGCTGGCCCTCGCTTCATATTCATCGCCAATCCCACTGGCTCCAGGTCTTCTATAAGTCTTTGCTAGGTAAAGCCCCGCCTTATCTCAGCTCACTGGTCACCATAGCAGACACCCACCCGTAGCAAGCGCTCCAGCAGGTATATTTCACTGGTCATCCCCAAAGCCAATTCCTCTTTAGCCGCTTTCCTTCCAGTTCTCTGCTGCCAATGACTGGAATAAACTGCAACAATCACTGAAACTGGAGACATATATCTCCCTCACTAACTTTAAGCACCAGCTGTCAGAGCAGCTCACAGATCACTGCACCTGTACATAGCCCATCTGTAAATAGCCCATCCAACTACCTCATCCCCATACTGACTGTATGTTTGTTTATTTCATGTGTAACTCTGTGTTGTTGTTTGTATCGCACTGCTTTGCTTTATCTTAGCCAGGTAGCAGATGTAAATGAGAACTTGTTCTCAACTAGCCTACCTGGTTAAATAAAGGTGTAATAAAAATAAAATAAAATAAATCCAACCTGACTCAGTTACACCAGCTCTGTCAGGAGGAATGGGCCAAAATTCACCCAACTTATTGTGGGAAGCTTGTGGAAGGCTACCCGAAATGTTTGACCCAAGTTAAACATTTTAAAGGCAATGCTACCAAATACTTATTGAGTGTATGTAAACCTCTGACCCACTGGGAATGTGATGAAAGAAAGAAAAGCTGAAATAAATCATTCTCTCTACTATTATTCTGACATTTCACATTCTTATAATAAAGTGGTGTTCTAACTGACCTAAAACAGGGAATTTTTACTTGGATTAAATGTCAGGAATGACAAAACCTTTTTCCCCTCAGGAGACTGAAAAGATCTGGCATGGGTCCCCAGATCCTCAAAAGGTTCTACAGCTGCACCATCGAGAGCATCCTGACCGGTTGCATCACCGCCTGGTATGGCAACTGCTCGGCATCTGACCATAAGGCACTACAGAGGGTTGTGCGAATGGCCCAGTACATCACTGGGGCCAAGCTTCCTGCCATCCAGGACATTATAAAATAGGCGGTGTCAAAGGAAAGCCAATAAAATTGTCAGAGACTCCAGTCACCCAAGTTATAGACTGTTTTCTCTGCCACCGCAAGGCAAGTGGTACCAGAGCGACAAGTCTAGGACCAAAAGGCTCCTCAACAGCTTCTACCCCCCAAGCCATTAGACTGCTGAACAATTTGTAAAAATCGCCACCGGACGATTTACATTGACCCCCCCCTCCCGTTTGTGCACTGCTGCTACTCGCTATTTGTTTGTTACCTATGCATAGTCACTTCGCCCCCACCTACATGTACAGATGACCTCAACTAGTCTGTACCCCCGCACACTGATTCAGTACCGGTGCCCCCTGTATATAGCCTCGTTATTGTTATCATAATTGTGTTACTTTTCATTATTACTTTTTATTTTAGCCTACTTGGTAAATATTTTCTTGTTCTTGAACTGCACTGTTGCTTAAGGGCTTGTAAGTAAGCATTTCACTGTAAAGTCTACACTTGTTGTATTCGGCGCATGTGGCAAATCAAGTTTGATTTGATTTGATTTTTTCTGATTTTTCAAGTTCAATGGACATAATACATAGGTATGGTGACAGAGGGCAACCTTGTTTTGCGCCTCTTGACAATTCAAAGTCCTCAGAGAAGTAACCGTTGTTTATTATTTTACATAAAGGATTCTTGTACATTGCTTTTACCCATGAGAGATTCTCCAAAATTGAAAAAATCCAGGTTCTAGATTTACTGAGTCAAAGGCTTTCTCAAAATCTGCTATAAAGATTATTCCTGGTTTTCCAGCTTTCTCATAGTTTCCCATTATTTCTCGTAGTTGTCTAATGTTGAATCCCATCTGATCGTGATGAATAATGTCCGGTAGAATTTTTTTTATTCCATGAGCAATACATTTTGCCAATATTTTTGCATTACAACATTGAAGGGTGAGGAGGCCTCCAACCCCTGGCTCCTGCTTCAGTAGGAGAGAGATAAGTCTCTCTTTTGGGGTGTCCGAACAGTTTGACATTTACGTATGATTAATTAAAACATGATGGTAATGGATCTTTCAGTAGTTCATAAAAGGTTTGACATATCTCTATTTGAATGCCATCGAGACCAGGGATTTTCCCATCTGAAGGGAATCAATTGTCAGCCGTAGTTGGTCATGTGTAATTAGGCCTTACATATTTGGCTGACCAACCAGCCAACAAAGTGTCTCAGTTTTAAAAACATTCAGATGCTCAGGGAAAGGTTCTGACAGCCACTTTTCATTGGCCCCTGGTCTCTCTGATTCCCCACCGGGCCAGCCAATTAATGAAGAGGTTGCATGTCCAGCATCTCTCCTTAAAACCAATTAATAGAGAGATTACACGTGAAACATCTCGCCTGACAATCCATTAATGAAGAGATTACACATAAAGCACCCCTTTAAAAAGGGAATGTGTGATAATACGGGGCCAGGCCTCCAGACCATTCCACCTGAGACCTACAGCAGCAGCAGCTAACTAGCCCAGAGCCTCAGACCAGCCCCACAACACACATGTAATCTCTGTATTCACCTTTTACTAAAAGGCCTCAATCATCATCACAACTTATAAACCAGTACTATTTATTTGACACTGGTTATGAAAATTGTCTTGTAATTCCAGTCTTTAAAAAAAAAAAACGTCTTTTTTTTAACCCGTTTTTCATGGTGTCCAATTGGTAGTGTCTCAATTGCCTTGTCTCATCGCTGTTACTCCCATACGGATTCAGGAGAGGTGAAGGTCGAGAGCCATGCGTCCTCCGAAACACAACCCAAAGCCACACTGCTTCTTGACACAACGCACATCCAACCTGGAAGCCAGCCACACATATGTGTCAGAGGAAACACCATACACCCAGCTCGCCACAGGAGTCAATAGTGCACAATGAGATCCCTGCTGGCCAAGCCCTCCCTAACCAAGACAACGCTGCGCCAATTGTGCATCACCCCATGAGCCTCCCGGTCACAGCTGGCTGCAGCAAAGCTTGGGCTCGAACCTAGAATCTCTGGTGCCACACTGCGATGCAGTGCCTTAGACCACTGTGCCACCCAGGAGGCCCTTAAATTTTTTATTTAATCAATTATTCAAATTAAATCTGTGCTTGAGTTGAAATGGTTCTCTACTGTGACAATACTTGGCCCATTACATTTCTGAAATGGGATTTTGTTGAAGTGTGTGGAGGTACTTTTCTTCAGTGATCAGCTTCCACAGCTTAAGGTAACCTTTTTGCCCACCATGTAAAATATTGCTATGTTTAGTCAGGTTTAGTAATGTACAAAAGTTTGTTTTACTGAAAGGCATAAGGGAAAAAGGAAAAGTGAAGGCCTGTTATTTGCGTAATAGAACCGAAGAGTCAATGTCAATCATTGGTTTAACCAGCAGGACAGATGGACACAGGTTCTGCTGCCTCCATAAAAGTGTACGCAGCACATCAGGTATTGTTGTATTTCAAAAAGAAATCAAGCCCAGTGGAATTTCCTCACATCTTAAAAGAATGACACCCAGCTATGCGACACTTCCCCTCTCCTTATTGGAGGAATATATACGCTCCTCTCCAGACCAGGTGCAACAGCCCAGTCTCTCTCCCTCTCTCTCACACTCACACACACACACACAAATTCTTGGTTCCTTCTCCTGCAGGACAGATCCATTGTTTCTGTGTGCCCCCCCCATCCCAACCCCCAACCCCCCACACACACCCTAAGTTCTCCCGTCTGCTGTTAACTGAGAGTATTTCACAAGCTGTAAATTCAGAGCAGATATATAAATCACAAAGGGCACAGTGGGCTTAGGGGGTTCAGTAACGGGATCTGCAGACTTTCGCCCCGGGGGTAGCCGGTGCTATTCCAAACCTGGCCATGCGGATGGAAGAGGGAGCACCACTCATATGGACTGGGGGTCAACGCTTTGCCCCCATATGGACCACTACTTTGGGGAGACAGAGACTTGTGATGTGGGGTTAGATATATAGTACCAGTCAAAAGTTTGGACACACCTACCCATTCAAGGGTTTTTCTTTATTTTTACTATTTTCTACATTGTGGAATAATAGTGAAGACATCAAAACTATGCAATAACACAAAAAGTGTTCAACAAATCAAAATATATTTTAGATTTTAGATTCTTCAAAGTCCCCTCACCCTTTGCCATGATGACAGCTTTGCACACTCTTGGCATTCTCTCAACCAGCTTCACTTGGAATGCTTTTCCAACAGTCTTGAAAGAGTTCCCACATATGCTGAGCACTTGGCTGATTTTCCTTCACTCTGCGGTTCAACTCATCCTTAACCATCTCAATTGGGTTGAGGTCGGGTGATTGTGGAGGGCAGGTCATCTGATGCAGCACTCCATCACTCTCCTTCTTGGTCAAATAGACCGTACACAGCCTGGAGGTGTGTTTTGTGTCATTGTCCTGTTGAAAAACAAATGATAGTCCACTAAGCTCAAACCAGATGGAATGGCCTATCGCTGCAGAATGCTGTGGTAGCCATGCTGGCTAAGTGTGCCTTGAATTCTAAATAAATCCATGACAGGGTCACCAGCAAAGCACCCCCACACCATCACACCTCCTCCTCTTTTCTGCACGGTGGGAACCACACATGCGGAGATCATCTGTTCACCTACTCTGCATACGACTGCACTTGAATAAACTTTTTTAAGTTCTTGAAATGTTCCATATTGACTGACGTTCATGTCTTCAAGTAATGATGGACTGTAATTTCTCTTTGCTTATTTGAGCTGTTCTTGCCATAATATGGTTTTGGTGTTTTACCAAATAGGGATATCATCTGTATCCACCCCTACCTTGTCACAACACAAATGATTAGCTCAAACACATTAAGAAGGAAAGAAATTCCACAAATGAACTTTTAACAAGGAACACCTGTTAATTGAAATGCATTCCAGGTGACTACCTCATGAAGCTGGTTGAGAGAATGCCAAGAGTGTGCAAAGCTGTCATCAAGTCAAAGGGTGGCTACTTTGAAGAATTTCAAATATAAAATATATTTTGTTTAACACTTTTTTGGTTACTACATGATTCCATATGTGGTATTTCATGGTTTTGATGTCTTCACTATTATTCTACAATGTAGAAAATAGTAAAAATAAAGAAAAACCCTTGAATGAGTAGGTGTGTCCAAACTTTTTACTGGTACTGTGTATTGTGGTGGAATCATTGGTTTACAGTCCATGGCAGTGCTGGAGGTCAGGTATATTGTTATGGTAAATAATGCCGAAGGGCACCTGCACATGGGATATTTAGTGTAAAATGGGCATGACACATTGGAAACCAAGTGTGAATGGAAACAAAGCTTATTATCTGGATCTCATGATTAGAAACATTATGATTAGAAACATTATTTGTAAAACCAGGTATAGACGAGGTGTTACTCATTGTTGACAGGAACATTGTGGCCTAAGTTAGGACATTTAGAGTTGTAGGTATGCATTGGGGCATTGTGGACTTTAATTAACTTCTCGACTCTGACAGACAGATCTGATGTCAGTGATTTTCCAGACATGATTCACTGTTGCAACAGGTCTCATGTCAGGCAAAATGTTTCCCCCCAAAACCCCAGTGTTGCATTAAGCTGCCCTATATCCCCTCCCTTGCTCCACTTCTCCCCCTGTCCCCTGTCACACCCTCTCCTCTGTCCTGCTTCCATGCTTCTCTCTATCCCACTGATCCATCATGGGATGACAGTCTGTGTCAGTAGCTGAATTTCTGCTCCACAAATAGCTCTGCCAGACGAGCCTCTCTTTTTGGGCCCTCCCGCAATGGTCTGCTATCCCTGTCATGAGTCCCATGTGCTGGCCTGTGAACACACATCTCCAGCAGCCAGCACGACCCCTGAGCAGCCCTGAACCATCCCCACGCCAGGTTTATTTTAGACTTTCTCTCTCTCTCTCGCTCTCGCTCTCTGCAGTCAACCATCATCAATCACAGGCCTGTTGGAGGTGAAAAAAACTAACAATACCTCTTGAGGACATGAGGGTTGATTTTCGAGTGGTGGCAACAACTTTGCAACTTTTCAAAAATATTCCGTCCCCAGCAGGGTTTCAGCCCAATGAATCTGCCAGCCGATTAATGTTTGCACTCAGCGGAGACTGTTAGTAACCCACCCCAGTCTGCATGAGAGACATTCACACCAACAATTAGTACTTAATAAATCAGGGTCTTGTTTTAACACCTTTATTCTCCACACCAAGGGGTGCCTCAGGACAATGGAGATGTCTTGGAGATAGACATTATCCTCTCATCAACAGCACCATGTTTATTGACTAGTATCCTAATGGAAAGGTGGTTATCAAAGTGGTATTACCTTTTAGGGTGGATTTACATGAGTAAAATATGTGTAGTAAGATCTATCTCTCTTCAACATCAGATTTGCAATTTTTCTGTTTACACTATCCTTACTTTAGCCTTGGATGTGATGTGGCCAAAGCCATATGCCTGCTTCATGTGTGAGTGCAGCTATTAGCATACTGCAAATATAGTATATAGACAAACAAAATAAGGATAGCAATTCAAACTATACAGGAGCTTCTCATCTAAACCATATTGCACACTTGATTAATGCAACAATTCACAAATGTATGGATATTTTAAAAGCTTTAATTTAGAATTTGGCTAACAGAGCAAAAATGCAGTCTACTGGTATTAAAGTAACTGTCCAGTGTTGAAACCTGTAAAAAAATACAAATAATAATTGAGTAAGTTAAAAAGCAGCTTTTCTGTGTTGGAAGGGTGTGGACGTACCTCAACAAAAGAATGGTGTGGGCGTATACCGATCATAAAAAATATTATTGCGAGTAGACAGCTGATTGGCCAGCTCCATCGATGAGCAAACATGACACGTTCTATGAGGAAACAGCAAGCATTTTTTAAACGGTCTGTTTGAGATACAGGTGGGGTTTTTGAGGTGTTTTTTCTCCAATATATGATTTGGCCACAAATAGAGTATTTAAAAAAAAAAAAAAAAATATTTCACCTTTATTTAACCAGATAGACCAGTTGAGAACAAGTTCTCATTTACAACTGCGACCTGGCCAAGATAAACCAAAGCAGTGCGACACAAACAACACAGAGTTACACATGGGATAAACAAACATACAGTCAATAACACAATAGAAAAGTCTATATACAGTGTGTGCAAATTAAGTAAGATTAGGGAGGTAAGGCAATAAATAGACCATAGTGGTCAAATAATTACAATTTAGCAATGGTAAGGCAATAAATAGGCCATAGTGGTGAAATAATTACAATTAAACAATGGAGTGATAGATGTGCAGAAGATGAATGTGCAAGTAGAGATACTGGGGTGCAAAGGAGCAGAAAAAATAAATAACAATATGGGGATGGGGTAGTTGGGTGGGCTATTTTCAGATGGGCAATGTACAGGTTCAATGATCTGTAAGCTGAGTCTCCAGATTCAGTGATTTTTGCAATTTGTTCCAGTCATTGGCAGCAGAGAACTGGAAGGAAAGGTGGCCAAAGAGAAGTTGGCTTTGGGGGTGACCAGTGAAATATACCTGCTGGAGCATGTGCTATGGGTGGGTGCTGCTATGGTGACCAGTGAGCTGAGATAAGGCAGGGCTTTACCTAGAAAAAACGTATAGATGACCTGGAGCCAGTGGGTTTGGCGACGAATATGAAGCGAGGGTCAGCCAACTAGAGCATACAGGCCACAGTGGTGGGTAGTATATGGGGCTTTGGTGACAAAACGGATGGCACTGTGATAGACTGCATCCAATTTCCTGAGTGTAGGACTAGTCAACAACATTATTTGGTTACGAGCTAACAGAATATGAACTTTCAAAAGTATGGTTTTCACTGGACAGTTACTTGTAATTAAGATCATTCTTGCAGGGACATGTGGTGTGGGAAAGCAGTTGTCTTTACACTATACCACTCAGAGGGGGGTATGTGGTGTAAATGTCTCCCACACTACCTATGTAGGTGAGACTAAGATCTCTTAGGCAAAAAACGTGAACAATAATTACAGATTTCTTGAGTTATCTTAGATTAGTTCTGACTATTTTGAGAAAGTGTATACTGGCTACAGCATCTCAAAATGGACAAACAGTACTATTGTCACTTTTTTATCGTTTTCAAGCAATTTAAGGGAGTATGCGAGCACACTCAGTCGTTTCGGCTAGACGCCAGCGAACTGAACCATGCTGACGCCTTTACACTACAAAAGTATCTTTCCTGGGACTAGTGTCGTCAAAGTAGTGTAGTGTAAAGAGTCCCTTAGCATAGTTGATGTGCTGAGTGCCCTGGCTAAAAGGTTATTCAGGTCTGTGCTATGGTAAATTATAGTATACTTTGTATACTACACTGATAAGATAATTACCATTATTTAACTAGGCAAGTCTGTTAAGAACAAATTCTTACTTACAATGCCGGCCTACCAGGGAACAGTGGGTTAACTGCTTTGTTCAGGGGCAGAACAGGAGATTTTATGTTGTCAGCTCAGGGATTCAATCCAGCAAACTTTACAGTTACCAGCCCAACGCTCTAACCACTAGGCTACCTGCCGCCACCATATTTACAAAGCTGAGAGACATGTGTGTACTAACTAGAGGCCTGGCCCTTGATCATGACTGTCGGTTTTGTTAAGAGCCCGACGCTCGGTCTGAACATTAACACGCATCGCCTAAGGTACGGTTTTGAAAGCACCTTATCTTTCACATCAGCGTCAAAATAATTTTCAAGAAACAAAACGTTAAATTGAAATAGGGCTATAGGGTTAGGGTTGGTGTTTCCACACGGCCATATCTCCAAATTAAAGCACCTGTTTACGGGAGACAAAGGAAAGACAGAGGGTCCACCTGTGCTAATTAGCTAGAATCCTCCGAACACTTGTGTCTAACGGAAGAAGGCAGCAAGAAATATGTTGTCACTGAAAAATACTGTTGGTTGCAACTGTGATAAGGCCGGTTAAAACAGTCTACAATAAGTGTGTATTTTGCATTTGTAAAATTATTTTGATGTGATATGAAAGGGCTTTATTATTCTAGCACCATATAGCGATTGAAAATCGATTCACGTTTAGATGGAGTATTTGGCTGTTTTGGCTGCCAAAGCCAGTCTACCTCTGAAAATAACATATAAGGTCCTTGGACCTTAAGGAGTAACGGTAACATTAGGTTCTTTAAGAGTACATCTTGGGCTAGAGGTGCGCCAGTAGCTATATCATACATGGTTGTTGTCTAGGTAGCCCAATGTAAGTGTTCTAATGGAACATTTTAACAAAACATGCTGCATTTTCATATGTAAGAGACAGTGTCGCTCTGCAACGGCTACCTTCTATCATATCATTTCCAGTTGATGTAATGAACCGTGTAACCTAATCAGTCCCCTTGTCCTCACTTGGTATTCTCTGGATGGTCAAGTGGAACATTCCTGGAGACTTTATGTCAGTCAGTTGGCTCAGAGCTTTTTTAATCACATAAACCAGTAGATAACATTACCAGAAGAGGTCACAATGTTCTCTGGGGCTGTGTATTCTCTAATGAAACCAAAACAAGGCATCATTATAGGTTTAAAGACCCATTCCAAGGCCCCTGATAGAAACATACATCTGACCATTTCTTTCATTGGGTTAATGTAGTGTAATTTCCGCTGATCAGTCTCACTCTCTCTCTCTGTCTGTCTTGGTGCCTGGTTCTGTCTTGGTGCCACATTCCTGATAGTTTACAATCATCATGTCACCATGTCGTTACGTTTATTTCGGACGGTTCCAGTCTGATGGCATTGTCCAGTCTGATGACATTGTGTTAATTAGTGCAATTCATGATTCTAAATATCACACCAAATCTATCCATCAACAAGTGAGTTTCATCGATGGTTTTCTGATTATTAAAAGCGAATTATTCATCTTCATCATTTGACAATGTCCCATTGGGCCTGATCAAGGTGTCTGATGTATACCAATATAACTCTATGGGACTTCCAGACAGGTATTATGCAAATTCGTTATTCAAAACTATTTAGATTACAATCTTTTTTATAATCAGATCAGAAACAAATTGTGAAATGGATATTCATTATTGTAGATTCATTTTATGAGAGATATTATTATTTTCTAAATCAATGTTGTGTAGTTCTAACATATAGTGAAACAGTTGTCTGGAATTGTAACAGTAATTAATTATCTACCTAGCAACTACTTTGCTGTATTCTGATTGGTCAGATGTTAGTATTTGTTGGAAGAGAACAGGAAGTATTTGATGAGGGGGTTTGATTAATTTTGACCGGGTGCCCATGTAGGCGTGTTTTGCTTGGCTGAAAGTTGAGTGCATTTGATTTGGATCCGGACTGCCTCCCGGGCGTGAGCCAGGTGCCCCATTCAAAGCCCACGGCAAAGTCAGATCAAAACAAAATTACGTAATTAGAGATGTGTACTAATTAGTAAGATTCTGTGTTTTCCCATGCAAAAGTGCCTTGCTGACAAAATCACTGAGCGGCTCAGATTACTGTTTGATTTGAGAATGGCTCTCCTCCCTCCCTGCTTTCACCCAGTGACGCGACCGGCCTTTGCCCGGCGCCCTGCGGCTCAGCATAATCAAATCTGCCAGACGTATGGCTGTGAATGTGGTTAGTTTGTGACATAGAGCTAGATAGGGGACTCATTTTTGTATCTGTGCCATCATAGTGTCTGTGACAGCCTCAATGGCACTGTGCATGCTATCTCCATTTTAAAGTAGTACATTTTCATCTTCTTCATTACCTGACTCATAGGAATCCCCACCTAGTTGACTGCTTTAAAATGGTGAAAGCCCTCAATGGCAATGGCCATGCTAAAATGGGTTATATCCATGATGAGACATCTAACTATATGGTTAATGATTAAATCAGCAACAGAGTAATCGGTCTCTCCATCCAGTATTTGCCTACAAAGAAAGTAATCCATCCACCATCTAAAGAACACTCAAACAACCGTATGCATAAAGCTTTATTTAAACCTATTGCATGGGAGTGAAGACAGAGACCCACGCAAATGTATCCACTTGTTGTTGATTTGAGTAACTGAACATGATTACAAATCAAGGTTAATTGAGCAGTGTGATGGGGTGTTGTTCAGTATGCTAGAGTAACAGTGTGTAGCAATGTGATTGGATGTTGTTCAGTATGCTAGAGTAACAGTGTGTAGCAGTGAGATGGATGAGTAGAAGGTGAAAATAACTTGGTATGCTCTTCTCAGAATACCTGATTTGAACCTATGATTAATGATGCGTGCTGTAATTATAATATATCTAAATTGATTAAGGCATGTGGTGTTTTCAAACCCTCCTCTGTAGCAAACACTACACAGTCAATATGCAAACCGTACGCTTCCAGTGAGTTGAAACAATGTAATGAGGGGAAGAATCCAATGAAAAATATCACTCCATTTACAACACATTCACTAATCCTCTGTGACATTTCACAACAAACCCCCTTGTCCTGTCCCCTCCACCCCTCCACACACACACATTTTTTGTCTTTGAATCACCTCAAAGTTTTAGCAGACCACAAATTACAGTGGCGGGGTCTTTTCACATTAAAAGTCTGGGTGAGTGGAAATCTAAAAGCAGGACATAGAGACTCTCCAAGCCGGCTTGTGGGCCGCCGCTGCATATATGTGTTCCAGATATCGTCACATCACATGAAGATTCCACACCGCACACATCAATCTCTCCTCAGGCTGCTTTACAGCCACCCTCGCCACAGGGAGTGGACCTGGCTGGAGTGTGTGCTTGTGTGTTTGTGCTGGATGGCATAGCGGCGGGGGGTATGGTATGTGTGTGTATACAGTAAGTACTTGTGTGTGTTGGGGAACGAGGGGGGTGCTGAAGGAGAGGCAGAGTGTGATGGGGAGGGGGTACATTTGGAGTTAGGTTCTGTTTGGTTGGTGAGGACAACTGTAAGTATGTCAACTCAATCAATCAAATGTATTTATAAAGCCCTTCTTACATCAGCTGATGTCACAAAGTGCTGTACAGAAACCCAACCTAAAACCCCAAACCGCAAGCAATGCAGGTGTAGAAGCACGGTGGCTAGTAAAAATTCCCTAGAGACTATGATAATGTATAGGCATTGTCTGTGTCAGAAATGGTTGGTTGGTTCTTTACATCTCAGGAGTAGTCAGTGGGCTTGTACGACATTGCAGCCGACATTGCAAGTGACTGCACTGACCCATAATACATTACGGTTTTGATCCTCCTGAACATGGCTGGTGTGTTTTTGTCAGCCATTTTGAACTAGTGGATCTCCATGAGTGACATGGAGCTGTTGAGGTGTGAATCCGCTGCCCTCGAGGACTGTCAACATTTTGAGAGATAATTTTCACTAATATCATGTATGAATTCAGTTCTCTCTCTTCTCAGAGTCCAAAACATCTCGTTCCCTATGAGCGTTTTCAAGCCGAGAAATGTGGAAGCTAAATAAAAGTGTTGAATAGAAAGAATGTAAAAGTGGTATCAGAGTTCAGCCTTTTTTGGCCAAAGATACACTCTGAGACATCCACCGCCAGAGATTACATCTTCTTAAAGTAAATCAAGTGAATTGTGTGTTTTTCTTGGCTGGCCACGTTGTTTATAAAAAGCAGAGAGAGCAGTCCGTTCACACTTTAGGTGATAACTACACTGGGTCTTTGTGAAGTCCAAGGGCTGGCCAAGGAACCATGGTTTACTTTGGAGGCTAAAAGTGAGCTCAACTTTGTGTGCAAAGTTGTCAGGATTTGTACCTTGTTTGCAGAGCATAACCCATTTGTGTGCTTGTCTGTGTGTGTGTGACTGTATATGAACATGTATGTCAGTGCTTGAATATGTATATACATTTACATTACACCTTATGAGAATGTATATCTATGTTAATCTTTTTCCAGAATGTTAACACGTTTGCCAAAGCCAACATTACAGGCCACAGGTTTATGAGTAAAGCATGTCGGCCAAATGCTTGTATTATATTTCAGGGAATATTTAGGAAACTTTTAGAATTGATGTAAACTCAAGCATTGGGCTATTTTTCCTATTTTTGGAGATTGAATCTCTGGATATCATCTCAGGCTCACCTTGGATTGCTTATAGAGGAAGTCTCTGATAAGAACTGACAGGTCAATAAAAACAGAAATATTATCTGCTCTGTCATTAACCACTGCCCCAGCACCTGCCAAAATATCCCCCAATGCTCTGGCTGGTTCCAGTCCAGGCATTCACCATCTTTCCGGAAAGGTGCTAATTTTATGACATTGGAAGGCTTGAACCCGCAGATATGCTAAAAGCGTTCTGTGCCAATTCTGTGCCCAATCAGCAACAACACTGTGTAGTTTTTCCCCCTCTATTTACATTTGAGTCATTTAGCAGACAGTCTTATCCAGAGACACTTAAAGGAGCAATTAGGGTTAAGTGCCTTGCTCAAGGGCACATTGACAGATTTTTCACCTGGGCAGCTCAGGGATTTGAACTAACTAATGTCTGTTTACTGGCCCAATGCGCTTAATCGCTAGGCTGCCCATGGGTAGCTATTCCAGCTTCTGAAACAGAGAGAGAGAGAAAGATAAAAAGAGAGACATATTGCATGTCAACTGTATACTCCTGTGCATCTCTCAACACCTTAATACATTATGCCAAGGTGTTTACGGACAGCCTTCACAGTGTTTTATACTGGTGCAGTCTATCATAGCCACACCTTCACAACTATGTTTTAGTCTGCTCCTACTTCCTGGATGTATTTAGTGCAGCTGTTGTTTACACTAGGACTTGTCTCTATTGTTTACATGGCATAACTGATTACCTGATTGCCAGTGAGGTTAAATACATTTTAAGAATATAATAATAATTACGAAGCAAGCACATCCAATACAACCACAGGTGCATGGGAGTAGGAAAAATATTGGAAAATTTCTTTCTCCATTTTTTTGATTGTATTTTTTGTTGAACCAAACATAGGAGCAGCGTTGCTTTGATCCTTGTACAGTAACTCATCTCACATGACAAAGGGACACACATAACCTCTGTGTTGGTTGTAACTGTCGGCTGGCTCATAGCTGGTAGCAGGACAGTGATTTGCTGTTTGAGATAAGCGTTTGATGTTCTATTTCAGCGTAGACTTAAAAGACCCCATCCGTCACATTAATCAATGTCGCCGTGCCTTCCATTCTACATATTCTGTCAATCCCGCGCCTCTGCCTCCCGCATAAAATTTATTGGGAAAAAAGGTGCTATATTTGTACCGTAACCTTTCCCCGGAGGGTCCGGACCCACCAGCTGATGTCAGTTAATTATTTGTCCCCCTGAATTGAATACATTTTCCCTGTGCCAAGTCATTTCAGTAGGCTCACAGTGAACTGGCACATGGAGAACTAAGACCATCCTGCCCTCCAAACCCCCTCCCTACCACCTCCCCCCAACATGCCTTCTCATAGTGTCGGTCACTGCGGAAAATCAGAGGGCCCATTTATGGTAAAGGTCTATGGTAAAGGTCTCCCCATATGAATTTGTCAATCAAACTGAATGGGCTTAACTTTTTTTCTCTCACTAGACCGCATTCAATATTTAATTCTCCCTCGTTGTGGCGGTATTGCTGCCATGCCAAGTTAACAGTATTTATCGGTTTACAACCTTTCCTTACTAAATTTAGATCATGATTAAAAATGTGTGCCCTTGGCTCCTCCAATAACAAGGCTGTAACGCAGAAGTTGACGCGACTAAAAGCAACAAACACATGCCCAGGGGTCAGATGCCAACCAAATTAGTTTCTCTGAATCCTACCCCAAAGTCAGATTACCATTCTGTACCAGTAGGTCGATGCTAAGTACCACCTGGCGCAGTAATGAAACAATAAAACTGTTACCGGGCCTTAGCATGTAAGGTGTAAGGGTTGTACACCATGACAGGTAACTACATCTGTTTGGAGATAATGTGTGATTGAAGCGTTGCGAGTCGAGAGTGAAACTCCAGAAAAACTCGATAAACCACAGAAAGCCTCCATAACCCTGAGTAATGCCCAAATGAAGTGTGAGAAATGGAGAAAATAATGACTTTGTAAAATCTTTAACGACACAGTTTACTCTAGGATAAGTGTCATGTTTCATCGTAAAAATTGCTCAGTATGAAATGCATGCAGAATTTGTCACATTTTCCACGCTGACTTACACAGTATTAAACTGGAAATACTCATGCTTGAATTTCAAGCTGTTGCATCATTGTAATGGCCATTCCCACCTTTCAAGACATCTGTGACCTTTGTTGTTTACTCTATTTGACTGTTATTCTTATCGTCAGGTATTTTCAAAGGAAAAGGATTCAATTAATTTGATATTAAGTTGTGTAGTTCGCTATTTATTTGAAAATAAAAACATGTCAAAGATGGCTTCTCAAGTACTGAAATTCATATTTTTTTTTAGCCCTGTCCATACTCTGATGTGCCTTCATCTAGTGGTGTGTACAGTATTGATAAATGTTTTTTTTTTGTATTTAAAGATAGCCACAAGCAACACCACAGATATTGAGTTGAGAAAGATGCAAGACTTCGCTCTAACACAGTCACACACAGTATCTGCGCATGTGCACAGGTTCGCTTCATACTGTTACAGTAGCCAGGGCACCAAAACAGTGGAGAAGTTGAGCCTCACGCTTATTGTGGAAAATTGACCCACTATGTTGTTTACTTTCAGCATCTATGTCATATCACTGAGTCTACCTTTAAACACCAATACATGTTAAGTGTATTTTGAGAACAAATGTAAGATGTCACAAAATGCCTATGTGAGCTCAATAAAGGCCTTAGGTAAATTCTCCTCAACATCAGAAGGTACTATTTGAACATGAAGAACACTGGGAACCATCCCTTACTGGTGAGGGGAAGATTGACATTCTAATAACAATAATAAAATAATCCAAGGGTTGAGATTTACTAAAATTACATCAAACATTATTTTTGGTTTTGTGCTGTTACCTCCCCTGGCTTAGGGCAGTAGAATAATAACAGGTGGCTAAATCAAGATGAGGTCGAAGGCTTTGTGGGAAGGCTCTGCTGACCAATCACAGCGTTGGGAACAGGTCTGTACGTTAGTTAGTCCAGAGGGGAACTGCTGACCCATAAAATCATGACCTTGCTCTTGGATTAAACAACCAGGCAAAGCATGAAGGGCTGTACGGGGATGTCATGGAAAAGTTGTCACTGTTCCCTTCCTGCTATAGACAGCATGCCTGGTGGAGTAATGGCCCCCTTCCTTCTCCCTGTGACCTCATCAGTCAGCACAGATCAG